>NC_048295.1:8976324-9279942 GCF_009762535.1 Notolabrus celidotus | reverse complement strand
CGGAAGGAAAACTAACGAGTATATGCTCCAAAATGTCAAACCATTAGTTAATAATAGATGACTTGCAATGAAATTGACCCACGCAAGTCATTCCAATATACCATTCCTATATATAACCCTGTTTATATGTGTGTATTATTGATTATTGATTCATGTTACTACCATTTTTAGATCAATGCTTCCTCTCAGACAAGCTTAAACTTCTTGTAATACAAACCTGGAAGCTGCTTGAATTCTGGATTTTTTTCTGTCTGGTGAATAATGTGAATTATTCTGCAAGGAGAAGTTGAGTGGACATTTCTGGCAGAAACCTTTGCCCCCATTAAAAACCTATCCTGCAACTTAATTCCTTTCTTCGAGATGCCTTTGCACCTTTAGGACAGCTCTTCAGATGAACAGCGGGGCACTCCAACCAGCGCTAAGTGAGAGAAATTCAATGCTGTGCCTGCTGCGCGGAGGCCCAAGAGAATTGAGCTGGAAACCTTTAACGATCCAGACACAATCAAGCAGGTCATCATGGAACGATAGAAAACCGTATTGTTATCCTTTCTTTTTCTTTACTTCCTTTCTGACCTTCTTTCTACCTTCTTTTTCATCTTTTTTTCCCAGACATACGTCGCCCTGCAGCAGTAGCACAGGTCTTCTTTGAAACCAGTGACCTTATGTTTGTGTCTGATCAGCCGGGGGCTTTTCATTCTCTCTTTTTCAACCTACATCCTTCCTAACAATGTAAGAGAGAAACAGGCTTGTAGAACCCCACAGGAAACTATTGATTCCCATTCTCTCCATATTATTTGCAGTGATCATGACTGTTTACTGACCCCACGTATGAAACACAAGGTGGTCTCTGGGAGCCCACCCTGCGAGGCACCGTTGGCAGCGAATTGACTTGAGAGGAGCGTGGTTATCAGGCTCGTGGAGGTGCTGCGCTCTGCTGATAATCCCGCTGAAATTGCACATGGATTTCCTGTTCCTGAAGTAGAAAATAAACATACTCTGGTAGAATACCTAATGAAGGGGCCTGCAAATATCCCTGTGAAGCCTGAATAGAGCCCATATTCATCAAAAATTAAAGTAGCTTTCAAATAATAAAGATCTGATTTATGGCTTATTATTTGAGTAGAATTCCTATCATGAGATTTTCCTTCTTATCATCTTGGTTGGATAGTGCAGGCTAATCAATGCTAATGACTCAAGGAGTACTTCACCTTGTTTTTTTTTTTGTGTGTGTGAGAATACAAAATCAAGACTTTCCCAATCCCTAACATCTCAAACAACTTCATCATCAGCGAATCAGGGGAGCAATCTGAGTGGAACTGTGTTTGCTATAATAATGTTGCTGGATGGGCTCAAGTCATTTTGACATTGGCACAGGGGTGTATCCAAGGCGTGGTCAGGGTGGCCACGGCCCCACTTGAAATCTGATTGGCCACCCCCAAATTTGGAGGAGATTTTTGGAAACAGCAACCGATTAACTGAACTTAGCAGGAACACTGTAACTAAGGAGAAAGAGCAAGCCTGGCCTAGAGCAAGTCATGTACTTGATTACTTTCTATATTTTAGGAATGACTGGACTTCTTGCACTGGCCTGTTATAGCAGATGTGACATTGGATAAAACTAGCTCTGCTTTTGGTGTTGATGCTAAGATATGCTAATATTTTCTTCCTCTATTACAATATTTAGCATACAGGCTTTAGAATATTATCAATCAGAACCAAATGTGGGTTAAATTTAAGTTCTAAATGCTAAATGTTGGTAACAAAACCAAACATCTTGTCAGTGTAATAATTACTAAATACAATCAGCATATTAGAGTTATTCTGTTCGACACTGTTCAGAAATGGTGTGTTGAAGTGTCAAAGCATTTGTTTTGAGGACCTATTTTCACATTTCCTTATTCCAAACCCTCAGAATATGCTGTGCAGAACTTGTATTGATTCACCCCGAGGAGCCACGAACCAACTTAGCATCAATAAACAAACAGTCAAACATCAATTTTCAATTTCAAAACGTCAATCATGTCTTCAGCGTTCATTTGTGTCCCATTACAGCCACTAAGGGAGTCACATCTGTGAGTGACAGGGAGAAAATCTTTGTTTGTTTCTCTCAGAATAATATTATAAAGACATCAACATTTGGCATGCTAATCTGGGAGGAGATTAATTAAAACAAAAGCAGTCTTTTGGCAAATCCTGTTCCAATTGGCAGCGTTTGCACACTTTGAGAAAGTCTCGTGGGCAAAGTGTGTCTGACGAGTTTAATCAGACCCAGACAGATATGAATATGCACACGCAACTTAAATAATAAAACAAAGAGCATGCCCGCGATTGTTTGTGCTGCAAAACCAGATCCGGTTGCATGGCGGTGATTCTGGTGGAAGTAAACAAGGATGCCTGTTTTGAAAGGAGCATGAGCGCAGAGATTTAGAGGTGAGCTTTGCATCTGTTTAAAGTGCAGTCGCCCCGTCACCGTGCTTTATTTAAACACTGTGGCTTTGCAGGGAGCAGCTCCTCTAGACCCCCTCTCTCCGTCAGTCATTTGACCTGGCAGACAACGCCGCTCTGGCGTGACAGCTTGTCAGCAAAGACAAAAGCCGTCGCTCAGTCAGGACAACAGGAACGCAGGATTGTCAAGAAGCTCCAATTTTAGAGCCGGCACTGAGATTTAGGGACGTGCAAGGGTGACACGAAAGCCTGAGTGATCTCAGGTAGAGATGGAGAGGTTCTAAGTCTGTGTGTGGGAGAATATGTTGACTATGAGCATGCATGGCTGGAGTCATGTGTGGTTGTGCATGTTTTTAACACCTTGATGCCACCTTCAGGTCTGTCAACACTTCCATCACTTTGGACCATCACTCTCAACAGTCACTACCTCCGTCTCTGTGGGGTTGCTTTTAAAATTTCCATCCAGCATTGTTTCTCCAGAACAGCTGAACTTATTTCTACTCATCACCAAAAAGCAGACAGACGTTGCAACTGGTGCACACTGTGACTCATTTAGCAGCTTCGACAAATATGTTCTTGGAAGGTGGTGGAGACCAAAAAACTAGCTAAAAGTCAGTAAATACTGGACTTAAAGTAGTCCAAAGAATGATGCTTTACCCACATAGCAAAATTGGTCTGGCCTGGTTCTTGCCCGCACAATACAATAAGACTCGGCCAACATACCACAAAAAATGACAGCCCTTAAGTGGCCCAGATATAGTGTGTGGGCATGTGTGGGCCGTCTCTGGCAAACTATATCTGGGCCACTTAGGGCTGTCATTCTTAAGACCTTGTATTCTCCGTGCCAAAACACATTCTAAACATATTACAACAGTATGGCTCTGTAGTAGAAGAGTCCTCCCATGTGTCATGTCGCCCCTTAAAATCAATCATTTGGAACTTAAGATGAAGGAGACCCTTAACTGCAGCAGCTAAAATCCTGTATTAGGCAAGAATGGGACAACTTTCCTCAGCTCTCAAATGTTTACAGAGTGTTGTTGAAGAAGAGGTGATGCAACACAAAGGTAAACATGCCCCTGTCCCAACTTTTTTTGAAACTTGTTGAGTTTAAAATGAGCTCACATTTTTCAGTTTTAACATTTCAGATGATGTCTTCACATTCTGCTTTTGTCAACATTTTACAAAGCGTCCCACATTTTACTGTGACTACTTTAAGTTTTTTGATCACCTCTCTTCCATGATAGTTACACTCCATTAATGATCAATGCACGATGACACCTTGGAGGCGAGCACTTCCTTTAGTTAACATTGGATCCCTGCAGTGTTTAAAAAGCCCTGCACCTTGCACTGTAAGCTCCATCTGTGTGCACAGCGCTATCAGTGGGAACAAACTGGGGGTAGCCACCGCAACGTTGCTATCACAGAAAATGGGAGCTTGGTATCTCTCGGAGCCCGCAGCTTCCCATTAAAAAAGCTGCCAGGGAGGCTTCCTTATCTGGCAATGAACTATCTAGTTTTCAAAAAAACCCTGCTCTCTGCCAAATGTTTATCTTATGGAACAAATGGAACGCCGCATTGTATTAACCAAACCTGCAGCCTCCAGTGTTTGTTCCTTTGTTTGTTTGTCTGACAGAGGAGTGTAACGGTGATGCAATCAGAGAGCAGACGCCGGCTGTCATATTTTATAAAGGTTTGAAGTTGCGTCAGAGCTTTCTGAGAAAGGCAACTTTTAACTCTTTGAAAGAAGGATGAATGAGAAAGTACTCACAGGGAGATGTGTCTTCAGGTGAGGCCATGGTCGGATGTGCCGCTCTTTTGGACGGGGAGGTGTGGACGGTTGTTGCTTCCTGGTTGGGAGAAAGAGCGTTATCAGTGAGAGCACCTGTGCTGTTTTTTTTTTTTTAAAGAGTGAGGTGAGGCGGGCTGATACACACCCTGACACACACACACACACACACACACTCTGACACACTTACTGCTGCCTTAAGAGTGAAAAACGATACAGCAAAGCGTCTGCTGCTGTCGACTCGTGTGCTCACATGTACACACACACACGGTGCACACATTTGAGAGTGTAAAGAGAGGACGACCTTGAGCACAATGTTAACAGTAGGCATTGACTGGAAAGTAAGTGCAAACAGCGCTTGGTTGAATTTTAATAGAGCCACTCTGGCTGTAACTAAAGATGTTTTCACAGGCTGCTGTTGATAAAAGGAACAGCATTAGTAAATGGCATGTCCTTGGTGCATACAGCCTTGTTTTTCCCCTTGAAGCGTTTTGTCAAAACTTAGAAGTCAGCCAGAGCAACACACCTATTCAGTTGCAAATCATCCCCGCGGATGGAAAAACACACCTGTGAATGTTTGTGTGTGTGTGTGTGCTTTTTTCCCATTTGCAAATCAAATGTATTCCCAAAAGCGTTTTTTTTTCGACAGCGTCTTGCTACAGAGTGACAAAAAAAAACACAACAGATACACACATGTGGCACACACACACACACACACACAAAGAAAATGTGTATCTGTCGAGCTCAGTTTACTCCTTGCTGCTGAAGGTGTCAGTCGTAATTTCAGAAATGCGCCGAAGAACAAAACATTGTCCTCAAGAATCCCATTTAGAGCATCCCGAAAGACATGTTTGGTATTTTGCATACTTTCCTACTGTAACACACACACACACACACAGAGAGAGAGAGAGAGAAAGAGAGAAAAAACACAAACTACAAGAAAACAAGGATGCAAAATAATCTCCTGTCCTATCCCTGTCACTCTGTCTCTGTGTGCCGCTGAAGCAGCACTCACATCGAATGAAGCTCAAATCAGTGAGCTGCAAAGAGCAGGCGCTCGGCCCAAAACGGCTGCTAACCGCGGCTCCCAAGTGCTCCTTGTCGGACTGCTTACATTAACGCAGTATTTTGTCTACAGCGGGGGCGCTGCTTGGCTCAGGGGATGATTAAGTGCACGAGTGGTTGGGATGTATCAGTGTGTGAGTTTTGCGGTGGTTCATTTCGGCTGGTTAGAGGAGGGGAAGTCGCCTAACGAGAGCCATTAAAGGGATTCAAACATTAATCTCTCTTTGGTTGTCTGATGGGCTTGTTTACACTTCACTTAAAGCCATCGCTTGTGGTGAATTATGCAGCTACTACATGTGGTGTGTGGGTTTGGAAAGATTTTCACTGAGTGTTAATACAGACTTTTTCAGGAGTATTACAGCAGAGGGAGCAACTTTGAATCTCATTGAGGTTGTGGCTGCTTTTATATGGAGAGAGTGAGAGCAATGTGTTAGAACTGGCTTAGCTTTAAGTAATTATGTTCTACTTTTAAAGTAATTTACTGGCTACAGGAAAATAGATTAGAGCTTGTGTAGCAACTAAAAAGGAGTCATTAACCGAACGTTCAGAAATAAGTAATCTAACAATAGCTGCGTATTTGAACATTTAAAGTTAAGTACGGAATGATGTATAGTGACTGGGTTGTTATGCCAAATAGAAACTTTGGCTGTGAAACAATCCATTTTTTAATCCCGATTAGTTTTTTATCCTGATTAATTGTATGAAAGAACAATTGTCCCCGAGTTTGAAGGTTGGTAGCATTTCTACACCGATGATGGTCTTATGAGCCTAAGAGACATGGTTGAATCAACATCAACTTTAGAGTCCTTTTCAGTCAAGTCCTTAGTCCTTATATCAACAGATTCATTATTAGGTCTATAAAATTGCAAGAAATACTTCAAATGCTCAACACGATGTCTCAAAGGCCAGGTTGTCTTATCTTTTTTACACCAATGAAAGTTAAGTAAGGAATATGTATAGTGACCGGGTGGGAAGGGATAGGCTGGGGCATGGAAGGTGAATGGCAACCTTCAATACTGCAGCAGCTGTTCTATGTTTAGGGTTTTTTGTATGTGTTTACCAGCAATATATGCTGCAAGAAAAATGTATCATGATTCAATCTATGTAAAACTCAATTAAAAAAGTTAAAAGAGGAAGTCAAACTAATTGCAATTCCACACAATTTATGTTTTAATAGATTTGTCAATTGCGTCAATCATCAGCAAAGAAAGTGAGTGGAGTTAGCTTTAACTCGTTATTGACCTGTTAACTTTTCTAGCCCTAGTTTTGCCAACATTTTCATTCACGTTACAGTCCAAGCATTCGCAAACTTCTGTGCTCTCTGACGAAATATTAAATAAGTCTCTCAGTACTTTCAAATATAAATAACATCTATAAGCAATCTCAGAGCTACACTCAGCAACACACTGGAATTCAAACCATTCAAACTGAGACCTGAGCGAAAGCAGCTTTTTTTTTAAGGTTATTGGCATAAAGAATGTTCTTTCTCTTTGAAGAGGTATGTGCAAGAGCAATTTTCAAAAAGCCAAGGAAAGACTGCTTCTGTGCAAAGAGAGATTGATAATGTTCAACGAGAAAAAACATGAACTTCATAAGAAGGATGGTCAAGGGCATGGAGAGACGTCAAATACATAAGCTGTAATACTTATATTGTATTCATTTTCAAAAGACTGCTAAAGAAAAATACAGCACAAACATGTTTTGTAGCTGCAAGTGTAACAGGAATCAAGGCTAATCAATAGTAAATGTCACTTCAGTCCATTCTTAAGACATCATATTGGTGGACAGTGTTCTGAGATGACATGCGGTGTATTTTTGACTCTATAAATACGAAGCGAGGGATGCATTTATCTGTTTAATGAAATACAGTAACAGGATGAACAGCAGCAGGGCCAAAGCTCAATGTCTCATGGAAGCATCACCGAGTGCTATCTAGCTTTGAGTCCCCACCATATGGTCTCTTTGGCGCCGGCTGCCACAGAGAGAAGAGGGAGAGGGAGGGGAGCGGGAGGTAGTGGCGGTGGTGGTGGTGGCGATGGTGAGGGGGATGTTTCTGCATCTCTCCAACAGACTGACAGAGTTAATAAGGGACAGTGCTTCGTGAAATCTGTCTAAACGTTGCCGGCCTGTCGAAGGAGATAATCCCCGTGAAAAAAAAATGGATCCCCAGCTAATGAAATCAATGCTCGCCATCTGGAATCATATCACATGTGACAGAGGCCTACGGAGAGGCCAGTCCGACCTGTGACGGTGCAACCATGGTAACAGGAAATAGTCATGCACCCGCTGCTAGCCAAAAAGGTGCGACACAGTGACACCCTGCACCTTCTCGTTGGCACCCATTAGAGCAAGACATCACCACAGCACAGACAGATCCGGGGAACTGTTAGCTCCCGTCGTATGTTGGAGGGATTTCACCATTTCCCTCTGATTGTCTCGTGTCAGCTGTTGACATTTCCGTCCTCTAACAAGCGCTTCTTTTACCGCTGTAAAAGGACTCTAATGACATGCCGCAGTGCACGGAGGGTCCCCGAAGAGAGCTGTCCGCCCCCCTCTTCTCAAATGTTCTCCATCTGTCCTCCCCCTCTCTCCTCCTGGGTCATCCTCTGCTTAAAAATGTCAGTCTTAATAAGTCAATTAGTCAAGAATTGAGTGTAAGGAATTCATTTTTCTGATCTTCAGGAGGAGGATGTGCCAACTGGGTTTCAGAAAGTCCGTTTTTGAGGTTGTAAGAATTTCCTACATGGGGTGACATTGTTTGAATCTGAATCTCTTGTTTTACCTCAGTCTGTTGTGAATTTTTCACAGGTAAAGCAAATGTGAGTCAGCCCTGGAGTTTTCTTGTATCAGACAAGGGATCATATGGTGTTTTGTGAAGCAAGGATCAGAAAGATTTTCAGCATCAGTATGCTTCAAAGTGCTTGTTGGATTCTCAAACAGCTCAAAGAGCCCCTCCCAGCTGAACTTCAACACATCAGAGGCTGCAACTGAGTTTTTCAACTTTGTTGAAGAAGCAACAGGGGCGGGTCCAAAGGGGGGGAATGGAGTGGCCTCATTGAAATCTTATTGGTAAGAATGTCATACAACAGAAATTTAAATATATATCTAAATATGTTCGATTCCGCCGTACTACCCATGTGACTTTTTGAGGTGAATAATGAAACACAGGAACATAAAATCTGTATGATACTTTATGTTAGTTATTGTTGGTGCCTCAGTTTGGCCACCCAACAAACAATAAACAAAATCTGGACACACCCCTGTGCAGCGATTGGTTACATGTTTGGAGGTAAGAATCTTTTTGAATTCCTCACACAATTTCTTCTGCGATCTTCATGCACAAATGAAAGCAATAATGTTTGAAAGTTGGCACTGTTTAAAGCTTACTGCTCCATGCCCTACTTCATGACAGAGTGGAGAGCCGAATTAACACTTTTGCCTTTGGTTACGTTCAATGACAGATCTTACAGACTACAGTGTTTCAAGCGAACCTTCAAGGGAATAATGATGAGGAGACTCAAAGCAGCAGCCAGTGAGCTTATCTTATCTTTGCAAAGACTGGGAACGACTCGTCCATCTTTGTCCTATAGTTACAGAATCTGCCTACAGCGACGCTTAAGCTCACGTTTCTTTAATCTCTACAAAGTCTCACTGTGAGGGAGTCGGGTAAGAGATTTGAGAGATTTGCAATTGGGTAAATGTGTGTTTTCCCCAAAATGTCACCCTTTAAAAGTTCAGTGAAGAACATTCGTGATCATCCTTGATGTTGGGTGAAGTTTAACACAGCTGGACTCTTGCAATTAAAGTAATCACCAGTCATACTAAAGGTTTCTGAGGGGCTGCTGCATCATTCATGAAGTCAAATTCTGTTTATTCCAATTAAAGCTGATTGGATCTACCAGCACACTGACTTCTAAGTATCCCACTTCCCCCCTTTGCCAGAATCAACTGGAATCATTCTTTAATGAATCAGATAAGGTCAGTTGTATTGTCAATTATTATGAAAAGTTCATGTTTGTGTTAAATCAGTCAAAGTGGGGGCCATGAAGGGGAAATTAGGAACAGATTTTTGTTGATGAAATGTGGGAAAATCAAAGTCCTCTTAATGAATTTGGACTCAAGTTCGCCAAAACCCATAGCCAGCATCAGTTTTTTTCTCCCACAGCTGACTGCTTTGGTCTCAAATAGCCAGGAAATTGCTCTGGGTGATTTTGCTGGAGGTGGTGAAGCTGCAGCAGCAGTTTCAATCGATGAGGTCCCCTGGCTGGCTGGCTGGCTCCACATCAGACTTGACAGTTTGGCGGAAAGAGGGCGCCAACCTCAATGGGATGTACTCCTTAAACACTCTTCTTTTTGGCTTTTGTTTTCCTCTGCTTTGATTTTTCCTCTGCATGCTTTCTTCCTTTCTTAATCTGTCTTGTGTTAAGGCAGCTTCTTCGCCTTCTTGAGTGTTGCTGGTTGTCTTGCAGGCGGGGATGTGCTGTCAGTGAGGCTGAAAGCACCTGGGACCAACACCCAGGAGATGCATAAAATCTCCCATTACGTTCAGCATGGGGTGACTGTCTTCATGCTTTTTTTCTTATGTTTGTTTCTCCCTCCTCACACCAAATTTCTTACAAATCCTCTCAGGGTCTTCGATGATAAGCACACCACATGTCCTCTTGGCATCCTGCAAATAAAGCCCTGAATTAAATGCATTTGACTGTGTCGCTGCAGAAGCACTGCAGCTCTCTTGGTGTATAGCGAGTGACTAAAGGGGCTTGCCAAGAAAAGAAGTCACTCACACACAACTCTCTGCTTGGGTACTTCACTTTGAATAACAGCATACCCTTTGTCGGCGTACATGACACGCATGTGGACACAGCCTCTGTATTTACACACGCACTGTTCAGACACATGCACACTCCCTCTAACAGCTCTTGGACTGAGTGCTGCTGGCTGTGAAAGCTGCCTTATTGGTTTGCTGGCATAACGCACAAGTGGCTGCTCTCGAAAAAATGACTCATGAGAGTGTGCAACAGTAAACAAGTTGCTGGGCTCACCAAAGGCAACCAGTTGCTTATTTCCCCAAACGCGCCTGACCTGCGCAAGAATTCAAAGTGGAGAGCCAAAGGTCTGAAACAGGCATTTCAGACCGTGACAACGCCAGGAGGTGCGTCAGAAAAAAAGTGTTGTTGGCATTTCTTCCCTAGTTGTTGTCTTAGACTTAAAGTAGAGCTGGATGAGCTCAAAACAACAAGACTGTGAAAAAGCTACTTCATATTAAAGTCTGACTGATGTATCAGCAAATGAATGCATTAACCTGAGAGGTTAAAAGCTAAGGGTTTCAGTGATCTCACGTTGTGGATGCCCACAGGCGTACAAGGAAGAAGAAGCAGGTCTAGTGTGAATGTGCAACATGGGGACTTCAAAGCCCCAATTTCACTTTGAGTCAAGCTCAAGCATATCAAATGCACGCCGGTAGCAACAACATGAGTAGAGCAACACTCACTACTTGAAGTGAATGCATTATGGAGGCATGTACTTGGATATTAGCTGTGTCGGCACAAGGTACTGTGGTGGGCGATTGGTGGCGGTGGTGCAGATGGTGTTAGCGGTAAATGGGGTGAATGTGGGAGCAGTTGAGGAGATGGCTGTGGTGGCAACAGTGGCGACCTAGGGTGGGTGTTGACGGTGGAGATTGAGGTAATGATGGGATGATGGGGAGGATAAATGGCGACAGTGGTGATGGTGGTGAATAAGGTGGTAGTGGTGAAGATAGTGAAGGTGGTGATGATGGCGACACTGGCAATGGTGGCAACAGTGGGGAATGCGGTGAAGATGGCGCCAATGGCAGCAGATGTAAAGATGGCAACCGTAGTTACTGTTATGAGATTAGTGGTGCTGGTGGTGAGGATGGCAATGGTAGATGGTGATGCAGTATTAGTGACAGTGGTGAATTTAGGGACGTTTGGCGACAGTAGCAACAGTGGCAAAGATATTAAAGGTGGTGAAGGCTGGAAGGAAGGCAATGATGGTGACAACAGTGGGGTAATGACATTGAAGATGGGGACAGTGGTGAGGATGGCGATGGTGGTGACAGAGGTGATGGTGCTGCCCTGTTAAAAATAGCGACAGTGATGGATTTGGGGACAGTTGTCACAGTGGTGAAGGCTGTGACAGGGATTTAGGATGGTGATGGTAGTGACAGTCGAAGAACATGGTTAACTTGAACAATCAATGTTAATATATGTTGTTTTTTTAATCATCTGCAATCTGTGCAGTTGTGTTTGTCTTAAAAGCGCCACATGTTGGTCTTAGGACTTGTTAAAAAAGGGACACCAAGTAAAGAACTGTGCTATTCTATGAGGTGAAACAGCTCTTTTCCACAAAGGGAACTTAAAGACTAAAATGCAAGAGCGCCCCACAACCTGAACGTGTACCTGTGATGGCATTCCCATTGTTGCAACGTGTTTGATATGCCTCATTGAGAAGAAGACATAGTGTATAAAATTTGCAGGTAAGTTGTGACACACAAGAACTTGAAATGTGGCCCTAATATAGACTTTCTTTGACATTTGCATGTGACTGCCTCAACATCGTTAAATTAACAGAAGAGCCGCAGCGGGAGGTTGAGAGAAGCGGCAGAAAGACAGAACACAGGAACAGAACCCCCTGCTCTCTCTCCCTCTGTGCTCCATACCATCAAAAAACTTCCCGGCTGCTTGAATCTCTTCGCCTCAAGTTATGAGTTGTAAAGTTCCCGGTAGTGGAAAAGGTCACAGAGATGGTTCAAACGGGTCAGGCTGTTTCTGCTTGCCAAAACAGAAAGTTAAAAAAGGACAGTTTTGGGAGCAGAAACAAATGAATGTACTGATCTTACTAACGTTGTGAAGTTCTTTTCCAATAAAAGTGATGTTAGATGTGTGTTAAATCTGTCTTTGAGTCGAAAGCTTAAATATTCAAAACGTTGCAGAAGTGATCCCCAACAGCAGAGATGGAGTCAAAGTGCAGAGGCAGCAACACTGTGAGGAATCCAGTGGAGAATGAAAGAAAGTTATTCAGCACATAAGGTTTAGTGAAGGTCATGACTTCTTCCTGCATTGATTCAAACAGCTGAATAACGTATTCTGTGGCGGAGGAGGGAAAAAGGAAAAAACGCTGATGGCATAACGGTTATTTTGGCTCGGAGATAACGAATTCAAAACCAAATCTGTAGTTTGGATTTCATGCACTTTACTTTTACTATTGCTGACATGCCACATTCTTATAAGTTCCATTTAATTAAAGTTTTAGGGAAGAATGAAAGCCATTTTTTTTACCAACAGTTATTGCAGGTTCTTAAAGAATGGGAAAAACCAAGCAAGCATGGTCAAAGATACAAAATCTGGACACAAAGTGGAGTTAGTAGTCTTTTTCCGAGCTCCCAATAGTTTTCTTTGTCTTCAAGCTGTTTGGTTCTTCTGTTTTTCATTGAAGATATAGCTAGCCACCATGATGTTGCCATTTGTTTTTGGGATGCTGTTTTTGGACACCAAGTTCAGCCTTTATGCAGACGATGTTTTGATATATTTTGGACAACACTAGTGATCTTATTTGGACAGAGAGTTGATACTAATCGACTCATTTCCAAGTTGGTTAAGCCGAAGGGTTAATTCCAACTAGCTTAAAAAGTCGAATAGTAAAAAAAAAACAAGAATAAGTTAGCAAGAATATCGTTTGGAGCCTATGGATTTGTTTTTTTAATTCATCACATTTGACGGCTTTATACTGTTTTTAAGAATTTTGGAACTAGCAATTAGCACTTAAGTTAAAAGCTAGCACCTCCACTGTTTGTTTTTTGCAACTAGTAGAGTCGCCCCCTTCTGGCCGCAAGACATAATGCAGGTTAAAAGCGCTTCTGATTAGACTCTACTTCCACAACCAAGAGGCTACATCCATTTCTATTTTTACAGTCAAGATTAAGTTGACTAAGTTGGAGCAATCTCCCAAAACGAAATGTGTTGACTTCCACTCTTGGTTGCATTATCAAACATGTAGAATTGAAAGTGGATCCATACAAGAGGCTAAAAGTCAGGATATCTCAAAGTCTGCTGCATCGATTCATATCTGTCGAATCTGTCAGGCAACCCGCATCCTGAGGCGTTCTGCTGTGGCGTCGACGCTGCGCTGTGGCGGTTGCAGCTGGCTGCAGTCACAGTGCAGTGCTTTAACCTCGGGGCCTACATCATTCAAATCCAGGCTGTGTGGATAAATAAATGAGTGAACGGATGCATGAGTGCCTGACTGAGAGGCTGCATTAATTATACGAGGTGACTGTCATCCTGAAAGAGGACGCTATTGTAAAAACCAGAGGATGATTTAAACAACACTCAGAGTACAGCCCATTCTCTCCCCACAAAATGAACTCCTCATTTACCATTTAACTTTTCATGTTCGCCAATTAGCTATTTAGGTATTCAATCATTTAACATTTCAGTGTTTTAATCAAAATGTAGAGTGACGGGTAAAGTCAGCCGCTGTAGCACCAAATAAAAGATGGATATGAATTCTTCTCCTCTGAGTATTACTCACTGTGAGACTCTGTTTTTTCTGCTGTGTGTGAGGTGACTGATAGTGAGCGGAGGGAAATTGAATATTCAATTCAAGCATAATGATATAATAATTTAATTTAACATTAAAGTTTCCCTTTTAAGCTGGGTGATGGATTCATTGTGATGGATTGCCTATCGTTGTAGGGTTTGCTCTGTGTTGTACAGGAGCGATGGAGAGGAAAGGAAAGCTTTGTCTAAGTTATTATACGCCGCAGACAAACTTAGAAACTACAAACCTCAGCAGGGAGGAAAAAAAGGGACTGGAGGAGCGACTGATTTACAGACTTATGAGGGGAAAAAATGCACATATGCAGCCTTTCGTACTGAATATTCTCCCCTAGCAGGTAAAGTCAATATTATCCTCAAACACCAGGTGACCTCAAAGGTGATGCAACTTTGAAGCTCAGCGTTGTGTGTAATCGTCGGAAACCTGCTCACCCTGTCAGAATTCTAATTCACATAATCACACATAATCCTGCTTGTTAGCTGGCTACTAGCTAGAGACATAAACAAGATGATACAAAATATTGATTTAAATTTGATTTATTAAAACAGCTAAAAAAAATAGTCCCTTTGATTTAATGGAAGTGGATTCTTATTGGCCTACTTCCTCTGAGACAGGAAGTCACATTTTTTGCCACAGTGTCAACAGGCACGACTGATTTGATGTGACATGCATCAGTTTTATTGTTGATTCTTAATCACAGTTGTATTTTGGTTTTGGCCAATCAGAATCAAGCTTTCAACACAGCTGGGTAATGGGTAAAACAACGGTTGCACAGGAACACACGTCAAGGTGATCAGAGAAGATCCGCCTGGACAGGAAGTAGAAACGGGAATGACGTATATTATGTGGTCAATTTCACAATAAAACACTATTTATAGTCTTCTGAATGTATAAGTTATTGATGATTGATATGTTGTCAAAAGCTACAAAAAAAGCCACACTTACTGGAGACGTATTGTTTTGAGACCAGGATACTCAGGGGACAGCAAAACAGCATCCTCTGACAACAATGAATAATTGTACCATGTCCTGTGTCAAAGCATTGAATACATGCTGAGATATTTCAGACCGGACTGAAGAGGTGAGCCAAGGAACCAAGCAGACCGGCATCAACCCTCCCTGGAGCCACGCTGCAAGCATTGCTAAAAATACCCCATCAGATCTGCATCAGCTCCCACTGTGAGAATTCTCCCAAACATCCATGTGGTCTGGTTCGTGTTGGACTAACAGAAAAAAGGCTTCTTTAGGTTTGTATCTGAAAATAAAGCTGCAGTTTGCTTTCAAGGCTGCGTCGCTTTAATTAAGTTTGGAGGGCCGGGAAAATTGTCACTCTTCTTGATGTGCTGACATTCCTTTCACTGGGCGTACATTAAAGAGAGTTGAATCCTTTTAATTTGTTATGCTTCAAGAGGCAAATTAGCTTGGAGGCCAGAGTGTGCACACCAAAATCGGACGGCAGGACTGCGGTCTTTGACACAGCTGCCCTCGACCCTTTATTACATCTCATCCCTCTTCCCCAATACTTCCTGTCTTTCCTCAAAGGAGGCAAAAATAGCCCCAAAATAATCGTTAAATTTGAAATGCTTCCTGGAATCTATTCGCTAAAGTACTCACACTATTTGCTTTTTGTGTATGTAAATTTCCGTGTAACATTTTTACTGATGACACAATTCAACCCTTTCATGTCCGCATTAACAAGCCGATACATCCTGACACAGCAGGTGTTGGAAGGCGATCAGCAATTTCATCAGAGACGAAGAAAAAGCGTGTTTCCAACATTCTGCGGAGAGCCAAAATGGCGTCACCGGTGTGGATGTTTTTCCGCTATTTCAAAGGAGGATAAGACGATTGAAATCAACAAAACATGCTGCAGGTATTCCTTCAAGTCACCTGAAAAATCTGCATCACAAAGAAGAAGTATTGGAGAGGGGTGGCCAGATTTAAAGGGGGCACGTGCCACCCCTGGTCGCCTCTTTGGACACACCCCTGCAGTTGAGATAGTATTTTTTCATCCTTTATAGATGTGGTTAGCTTGAAACACTGTTTGACGCCGTCACAATCAGAATAGAGCTTGATGAGGCTGACGTCTGGTTCTGCTATTAAAGGATGCAAATCACCAGTGTGCTCAAGCCCTTCATTTCCCTCGCTCTCTTTGTTCTGAGGAGCACTTCAATCAGCTGCAGATTGACTGAAGAAGCATACAGATCTTTTTCAATCAAGAATAGTGTTGAGGATAAGCAGCGTGAAGTATTGAAAGAATTAAAAGGGGCACTTTAGTGTTCGTTTGCAGGTTAAATAACACCTGCAGAACCTTGCAAACATGTAGAGGTGTCATGTAACGCCTCAATTTGGATCTCAGTTTCTTTTCTGTCCCTGCAACTGTGTTCATCTCTCATTTTAAGGTCATCACAGCTTTTATGCAATCCCTTTCTTCCTCTACTTTTTGGTAGCTTCTTTCTTTTCGCGCCTCCTTTTCAGCGCCATAAGCGTTCTTTTTTTGCAAGCCAGCAGAAGTGCGAACCTTGTTTTTTTTTTGTTTTTTTTTCAATCCTCCACCGACTGCCCTCGTTATGAACAAACAGTGCCGCATCAATATTTCAAGCACTCATGGGCAAACACGGGCACAAAAGAGACACGGTCCAGAAACAGAGAGGGAGGAGACATCGAGACGAGCCAGAGGCCAGGAAGGAAGTTACAAAGTAAAATGTAATCTATGTGGGGGGAAATAAAAGAAGAACAGACGGAGGGAGGTGATGCAGAGGGTTTTAGAAAAGCCACACAGGGAAAAACAAACCTGATGAACAGCTGAAAGAGTGACGGTGAGGTAGAGAAGTGGGAGGTGGTGCTTTGTAGCAGTGATTTGAGCTTTTCAGCCGAGGCCAGCTGGGACGGAGAGGATTAACTTGAAGGCCAAACAACCAAAGAGAGGCACGGTGAAGAGCTGGGGAGGCGGACAGCAGCAACATACACAGACTTTGAGGGACATGCAGAGGAAATGAACAAAAAAAAAGAAAAAAAAAAGAAAAAAAAGGAGCGGCAGATTTATGGGGGAGCCAAGACAAAGCCGTAAGGATATATGATTCACATTCACGGTGACAGACAAACAGAGCTGCAACAGATGGGATGTTTTCATACCGAGGCTCTCCTGTCGTGATGTATGAGCTGTAGGCACTTAAACTGCTGCTGTGGTCACAGCTAGTGCTTTGTTTTTCCTCCCGCACAGATTCTTTAGAAACATATAAACTGGGGTCATGTTGTTCTATCGCAGCCCGTGTGGGTGAAAAAAAAGGATTGTTTTGGGTGCGTGATGCAACATTTAGTCAGAGTTTCTCCCTCAGCTGTGTCTGTGGTTCTGTCCTGTCAGAATCCTGCTCCTGTGTCGGCTTGACGAACGCTGCAGTGGTTTCTGTCTTTTATTATTTGTTATTTGAAACCTTTGTTTCATGGAGGGAGATGTTAGCTAAATTAGTTTGCTACATTGTTAGTGTTCAGCATCTCCTAAACAGTCCGATTTACATCATCTGCTATTGTGCATGCAACACAGAACACTACAACTCCAAAGTTGAGGAGTCAATCCAGATGGTACCACCGTCAGAGCTCCAAATGTCTTAAAACTAACAAAAGTTGCATCATGTGTAAAATCACCGGGATCTTGTCACAAACTTCGCTGTAGCTTCGATTAAGCAGTGTCTGGAATGAAGTGTCGAGACGGCAGGACTTACTGTGGATCCAAAACCCCAGAGAGACAGTAATTAACCATCCAATTCAAGTCCAGAGTTTGTTCAAGTGTTGGCACAGCGGCAACAAAATTCACCCCCCTGTACAGTGTGTGCCGATGGAGAAAAGAGCTATCCAGACTACACTTGTTTTTTGTACCAGGCTGTAAACATGTTTATTTCTCCTGTAAAGATCGGCTTCTTGGAATTGGTGTGTATGTGGTTTCCTGTACTTCTGGAGCCAGCCTCAAACAGATCCTCGATGAACTGCAGTTTTGGCTGGAGGTTGCCGCTTGGGTGCAACACAGCTAATGCTAAACTAGCTTCCTCTACTTACTTTGTCTAGCTCTGTGTCAGCAGATTGCAGTTCAGGTTAAACTTAATGCCGTGGCCCTCGGACATCTACCTATTTTTGTTGGTTCTATGTGACATTTCCCCAAACTGGCAGCCATGGCCGAACCCTGCAGAGTCAGAGTTATAAACACAGCTGTCTTCTGCTGGTCACTGTTCGGCATCACTGGAGCAGCTGGAGGTAGTGACTAAACCTGCTGCTATTTTTAGCATTACAAGCGCTCCTCATGGGAGAGCTTTGGCAAAGCCAGGGGGTAGTCCAGCCAGCCTAGAGAGGCAACATGGATGTTTATTTCCAATTTTCTATAAAGGAGGATTCAAGCCGGGGACACTTCGAGCTCTCAAACTGCGGCATATATGATATAAGAACTTCAAATGTCACCCAGAGTGTCAGCTAACTGTGAATGAGACATGTCCGGGTATAATGGCTGCACAGCTCACCTGCCTAGATATGATTCAACATCACCCACATTGTGACGCATGCCTCCAGCAGCTGACGTCAATCAATTCAAACTAACATAATAACCACTAATTGGTGTGTGGCTCCTCAACTCCCTTTATGGCGTCATCAAACTTTGCCCATCAAACATATTAGACATGGTGGGTTTTTTGTGTGACATCAATTTGGTGCTAAAATCCCCACAATTTTCAGCCAGGGTTTCTTCGCGCCTGACACTTAATTTGTGCAGGGCTGAGTGACTTGACTCGGGGACACTCTGGGGCGGAGGCTTTTAAAGAAGAGCAGAGTAATTTAGTTTGCCCAACTGGCTCCATTTGCAAATGACAAACTTGACCCAGATGTTGTGAGCAAGGAGATGAATTGAAAGCTTGACCGACGTGCGATGACTTAAAGTTTCAAGACCTCTGCAAACCCTAAAACAGATGGATCATGTGTGCTGTTTTTTGTGTCTAAATCAAGATGTTAGGCATTTGTGTGCCTCACGTACATACGAGATGAAAACTGCAAAATTGACTGTATGTAAAGATGGATGGTGTGCCTCCACTTCCTACCACTGTACAAAAGTGAAGCCAAAATGCCTCCTGCAACAAGCGCTATCATATTGAACTGAAGACATTTTCTTTAGAGCCAGAGTCTGTGCAGAAGTGACTGGCTAGTAAAGCTGTGATACTGACATCCTGCGCCTTTCGCTAACTAAAACACTTGCTAGCTTAACCGTAATTCGCTAAGATCCCCACGTCAGTAAAGTCTAACAGCTTCTTGTGTAAGCTTGAGGCAGACATTTACAGCCCAGGAAAGTTCAGTGAGGTTGTCTTCCTCTAGTCTACGACTTTTTATAGGATCAAATAACTCATTTAAATTTAATTTACTAGCAAAATGAAATCTAGGACTTACATACAAAATGATGAGAACTATCTAGCATAACAGACGCCATGTTTTTGAAAAATGTATTTGCCTTGTATTTTACTTTTAAAGTCTGACCCATGTCCCATCTGTTTACATAGAGGAGGCCACTAAGAGCTATACTGCAGCCAGTCAGAAGAGGAAGATACAAATGTTTGGGCTTCACTTTTGGGGAGCTGCTATGTCGTTCATCTTTATTTACAGCATCATGGATCAGTAGAGTCTCTATAAACAGAGAAAGCGCTATATTTACAATTAAAGGTGTAGGGGTTTGTTTTCAACATTTAGAAATGTTCATGTATTGTAATGGATGAAATATCACACCTATCTTAATTAACATGACCATATACAATACTGAAAGTTACTCCTCTCAGTAATTCATACTGACAGAGTCTATTAAAATGTGTTCATATTATCACACTAATGTAGTTCACATGGTTCAAACCGGGTATATTTAGAATCTGTATCTTCTGGCCTGTGGCAGATCTCCTCATTCTGCATTCAGGACCTCCTCCCGTGATTATCAGCGCTTTTAACCAGGGCTGAAACCCGACTGACATGTGCTCATCTCCAGGGAGGGAAAGTTGTGGGAAAGGAGAAAATTGAGAAAAAGGGTGAAAGAGACTGTGCGTGTGAGATTGTGCGGCCGTGAAGTGGTGCCTGATGAAGCTAATCATTACTGAAACATGAATATAATTTGTTAATCAGACTCTGACCTGCTTTACCTGCTGAAATATGAACTCGCTCTTCATTTTGATTTTCTCCCTCTTAATGCCTCTGCTGATTCACTCTGAGGCTCTATCACACCCTATCAATCTTCATCTTCTATACTCCCTGCCTTCTCCTCCCATCTACTCTCTCAGTCCTCTCTTTCACAATGCGGCTCTGTGCTCGCTGAATGTAAATCATATTTCAGTCTCTTTCATCAGGCTCTGTGCTCTCTTAATGTTCAGTGAGCAATGCCAACATCACCAGGCACTACTATTTATACATGACGACTCCAAAGCGGCTCGGGATCCGGCTCTTTTTTCAGCCTCTCCAAATATACACTGAGGCTGGGAACTGACATGGGCTGACACACTGGATGCCTGGTTGATATTCTGAGGATTTAAGTCTATTAATGTGCAAATGTAATACAAGCTTATGCATGTGGACACAGTACGCATCACCTTGGCATACCAAATCGTGTATTAAATCAAATGTCACCTGGACAGTCACAGATCACTGTCTGAAATGTGTCAGCGGTCATTGCTTAGATATCTAGGAAATTTGGACAACCAGGTTCCCCAGAGGATGAACCCTTCAGGCTTTCATAATCCCCTAAAAGCTCCTCCAAAGTATCAACTATAAACTAATAATACATGAATATCTATCTGAGCTAGCATGGTGCTAAAGCTACAAAGATAGAATTGTGAAATGTTAGATTAGCTCATGTTTATGTTCCCCAGAGGATGACTCATAATAACTTCCTGTCTTAATATAAATGTGATCGATTGTTAAACACCGACAGCCTAACCTCAGTTTACCGCCAGTTAGCAAATACTATCATGCTAGCATGCTAAACTAAGATAAAAAAGGTATGAATTTGCATGTTGTCATTTTCACTGATATTATGTTAGCATGTTATTTCAGCATTTTTTACTGACCTCGCTTGCCATGAATTAGCAAGGCCTTTTTTTTGCTAACGCTATGAAATCAGGCGCAAATGGGTCTCCTCAGTATTTGGAGCCAGCCTCAAGTGGACATTCAAAGAACTGCAGATTTTCTGCACATTTCAACACAGGACATTGCTGCGAGGCTAAACACCAATGTGTTTGCATTGTCAGAGTTAGCGTGTTAGCATTCAACCCAAGACACCTGCTGTGCTTTAGCAAAGCTTCACATATAGTCTCTGCTAGCATGGCCGCACAGTCCAAACACTAGCTTCTTTGTTCCTTTTATCTCTTTGTTGTGTTTTTCTCTGCTCCAGTTGTAAAGTTTAATGGTGGAGCTTTCATTTATGATCCACAGCCAAAAGATTTGCATTGGAAATCTATTCTGAGGAGAGCCTCTTGTGCTTTTGCTTTGACTGGCAGAGATGAGTTATAGTGTGGTGCTGCCCTCCTAATGACACAGTGCCATAATAAATAAATGATTGAGAAAATAAGCCTTGAGGTCTTTGGCTAATTATTGAACACATATGCTCTTGTGGCAATGTGGGTGTCAAACTGTGTTAGAGGAAAGAATCTGAGTCACACTGCAGTTTGCATGGAAAAATGCTCCGAGGTATGCATTCATTACCAAGCTAAGGAAGAAGGGAAGACAAAAAAAAGGGCTGCAGACGGCAACACAGACTTTTACGAATGTTTCAACTCGCCAGATCCACAAACACAAAACAAACGCCAGGTAGGCAAATGAGTCTGGGTTATTCAAATGAAGCAGGGAGTTTCAGAGCTGTGTTTGGCACACAGCATAACAGTGCAACTATCCTCAGAGCCAAGGCTGCCAGCAACAAGTCGCCATCACACGACACACCACGTACACACACACTCACACACACAGACAAGGCTCGGCTGCCAGCTCCATTAAAAGATTTGAATCTGTGAAACTGAGACCAAAGAGATGCCTGGTAAAAGTTAATGGAATTTTTACGAGCTCAATGGACTTGATGGGGAGGACGCCGGTGTCCTCATCAAGTCCGGATCAATTTCTTGCAGACACATTGTGGCTTTTAGTTTATTTAACATTTAATTAAGTGCGTTTAGGAACGGTGGTGCATATTGATTGATGTTTTTGGGGGGAAGCGAAAATGGTTCACCATTAGCCTAAAGGCTGTCTCATTCACATCTATCAGCACGTCTTTTGACACTTTAAAGTGTGATTTATCAGCGTGGCAGAGTGACAAAAACACCATTCTTTGCTTAAAAGCCAAAGAAAGGGCAGCTGTAGAAACACAATGGGAAGCCTAATGCAGAGCTCCATTGTTTCAACAACTGAGAGTATACTGAAAGAGATTCAGCCCTCTTACCGCAAATTTGGGCATTTATGTGGCGTGGATGAATCCAGCATGTGGCACTTAGCTCATCTGTATTTTTGGGTCAAGTATTCCTCACCTTCCTCTTGACATTAACTTACAGATTCTTTAAAGGGTTCAGGTCAGGTGAGCTGGCTGGCCGATCAATAGAGTAATATTAAAGTTTGCAACCCTTCCGTGGACATTTTGGCGCTGTGGGCAGGTGCCAAGGGCTCAGCATCTCTATGATAGCATGTGATGGACAGCTATGTTGACTTTGGACTCCATAAAACACAGTAGACCAGCACCAGCAGATGACGGCGCTCCCCAGACCACAGAAACTTGACACCGGACTTCAAAGGTCTTGGATTCTGTACCCTTTCACTCTTCGTCTACACTCTAAGAGCTTGATTTCCACATGAAAGGTTCACATGCAACAGTCTAGCCCAGAAGACGCTTCTGATGTTGTCTCTGGTCCAGGACTGACCTGATACTAGAGATGCGACAGTTGTGACCCTTTTCCTGACGACATCAGTCTCAGTCCACTCCTTGTTAAGCTGCCTCAAGTTCTTGAATCAACTTTTCTCTACAAGACTGCATCATCCCTGTTGCTTGTGCACCTTTTCCTATCACACTTTTCCCTTCTAGTCAACTTCCCGTTAATATGCTTGAACACAGCACTCTGTGAACAACAGACCTTTTCAGCAGTGACCTTCTGAGGCTTACCCTCATTGCGGAGGGTGTCCATGATTGCCTTCTGGACAACCGTCAAGTCAGCAGCCCTCCACATGATTGTGGTTGCATGTTCTGGACTAGACCGAGAGATACACGGTATTCATACTGGATTTTATACTGTTTTTATATACTTTATATTACATTTTTACTTTCTTAAACTGACAGAAATATTGAACTCTTTCAGGATAGGCTTCTTTTTGGATGCAGCTTTATTTCATGTTATATACTGCCTCCTGAAACATTTCCTGAGCACTTTTTATGAAGGCTATACATCAGAATTATTTCTCCAAGAGCAAAAAAAGGCTAAATTCTCTTCAGCTGTTTCACACGGGTGCTTGAAAAACACAAGCCTGACTCGGTGACAGTGACGATACTGTCATGAAAATAAACCAAGGCAACATTCCAGACCTCTAGTGCCACTGTCTGAATTTATGTTGACACCTCAGCCAGAGTCACTGAGCACCTCAAAAAAAGTTCCCCTCTCAAGACTCAACCATGTTATCCTGTTAACCCGGCGTGACAAGCCTGAACCCACAGTATGAAATCCCTTTAAACTCTTTTATGTCGCCTTAAATTTACCTAACGCATCAGGATTAGATATTCCCCCCAATTATGCAAATCCTGTTAATCTGACAGCTTAAGAAAGAAGAGTAAAGCCATTTTAAGACACCTCCAGGCATTAAGAATTAACTCCAATTAACACCAGGTGATTGGTAATTGTCTCCCTGTGATAAACTCCTGATTAAGAGCACATCATGTTTCCTGATTCTGAAAAACTCTGGCTGTTTTTCACATCAGCTTTCTCTCAGTCTCACAGATGCTACACTGCCACCCACTGGCCGACAGACGCCATTACAACATGGATGAGAGCCAAGTGAGGTCATGAGTATTAGAAACATTTGAGTTATGTAACTGCTAATTTACGTCCAAACATTTTAATGAGCCAGTGCAGAGTAATGTGAAGCTTTCTAGAGTGCAAATGTTCACCATACTTGATTAGTTGGCCTTTTTTTAACGCTTATTTGCATGAGAATTACTGGACAGCTTGAGCATGATCGGCCTGAGAGCACATCATCTGTCTCATGCATGTGCATCAGACTGTGTGTGTGTGCGAGTCCGTCTCTGTGTGCACAGTCATGACCAGGAGGTCAGACAGATGTCGTGAACACAAGCCAGCGTCCCTCGAGGACCGGCCCCCACTGAAAAACACGCTCTTTGCACTCCAGATAAACCACTGCATCGCTTCACATCCGAGGCTATCTGGAGCGCGCGCTGTCCTGTCCTGTCCCCCCAACTCTCTGCCTGCCTGCTGAGCATTTTGGCCCCGGCTGAGCGACCACCTGGGAATCCATCAGTCATTGTTATGGCCGGCTGTCCAATGACAGTGCTGCTGTTTAAATAAATGAAATGGGGCAGGGAAAGAAAAATACAGCGCATCATCAAATATTAAGCTCAGCATTACAGATGAGCCGGAGACGAGGTCATGTTTTATAAGCAGCCGGCTGTAGAGAGAGCTCCGGTCCTGTCCTCTCTTTGGGAATCTGGGAACACTGCCCGCATGCTCCATTAACACCGACTACAGGCTGCTGCTTCTTTTCTTTTTTTTAGGTAGAGACAATACACACTCATGATGCAACGCCAAGATACAGCATGTGTTACACTGCCAGCATGTACACACAGACATTTGTACCAGCTGTACTGCATGTAATCCTCACAAGCGTGCTGCCTTCCTCTCTCCTGGGTGAAAAACTGAGGGCTCAATTGGAAAACAAATCAGATGGAAGTAACTGTTTAGTAGTGAAGTTGATTGGCTGTAACAAGTCATCAAGAGAAAGGTTTCCCAAAAGGATTCCTGCTGGGATGGTCTTACATTTAGATGTGAAGTCAAACAAAGGGTACGTGTCAACTTAATTCAAGCTTCAGGAGAGAAACTTGAAGTGTCAAAGTCCTCTCCAGGGATGGAATTATGACTGTTGACTATCTGAGGAAACAACATGGTGTCGATATAGAGCCACAAAGTTCCCTATCCATCACCCAAACTAAGTCCTAGACTGTTATTCCTGAAAAATGGTTCATAATGTTGGATATAATTCTCACGCTGACAATTTCTTTGTCCACTTGAGGGCAGTGGAAACAAGCTGCCAGCACAACACTGATTTAAAATCTATGTTTAAGTTGATATTTTGTATGCAGAAAAATAAGAAGCCAATAATAGCCTTCCTTTTATCTTTGTATTGGGTCTCCACCCCCAATTTTTGGTAATATCTGCCTTTAAGTGCTTCCAGTTGTACTACTCTCAGAAGATCAAGATAACAAAGTGTGGCTGCTGTTTGGTGTTGGGTAGACACCAAAGAAATGAAGCTATTAATAGAAGATATAGGCCGTAAACAAGATGTAGGACTCAACCAAAAAACACAAAAGATAAGAAATTCATAATAATACAATGACATTTCCACACAAATTTGGTCGTTTCACTGCACAGAGCTAGTTTAGCTACAAAGTGAAATAAACCTGGCAGATGGTGTCACTTTATTACACCTATAGGTCATAATCATGCATTAAATGACAACATTAATATACTGTGAACTGAATAAACACTGCGGAGTGCTAGTTTGATTGAAAAGTTGCTCATTCCAAGACAACAAGTGAGCAGCGGAAACTAAGAGACCCCAAAACAGATTGCATTTATATACTAGTGCACCTATATTCCAGATTCTACGGTGCTTTTGCATTTTGAACGAGTCAGTTTTATACATGCCTTTTAGCCGATGACACTTTGGGAAGTAAGAGAGCCATAATAAGAGCAAAGAGGGGGTGTTATCTCTCCAGCTCATATCCCAGTAGCCCAAACATGTGTCCAAGGACAAAATAAGCCAGACCAGCTGCACTACAAAGAAAAGAAACCCTCGAAAGATGTCGTCTGTGACTCTTGGCTTTAGTGATGTGGATCATTAACCACAGTAATCAGAAGACTGTTTTCATCTCAGGAGCCAGATGTGATGTGATTCCAATAGACCCCCGCCCCCCCTCCCTCTTCTGTCTCTGGCCTGATGGAGGAAACTTATCTCTGCTTCCAGCAGCAGCAGCAGCAGCAGCCGACATACCAATTACAGGGTTATTTTTAAAATCCTGCTTAACCGAAACGCTCCTCAAAGTAGCTCTTAAATAACAGGGTGTCAAATATCAGCAACCAAGTGGCACTGCATGGAGGCAGCTGGTGAGTGTCTGTGCCACAAATCGGCGCTGGCGCTCACGAGGACTACGTTTCCCATAATGCATTGGTTTTTTTTGGAGTTTGGGTGACTAGGAGACAGTTTCTAAGCACAACTTCTAGGCTTGTGGTCCTTGGAATGTTTTAAAGGGTTAGTGTGATGTCACGACCACATTTGGCGAAAAAAGTAGGTCACTCGGGGCCTTTTTTGTCCCGTTGTCAGCCATTTGGTAAATGGGAGGTTTTTCTTCTAATGACCCGCCTCACTTCCAGCAGACTTAGATTTTCCTCTCTGAGAAGCCAGCCGAGATGGAAAAACGAAGCTGCAGACAGAGTGCCAGCCTCTTCTTGAGCTAGAAGACACACACTCTTCACTAGAGTCCACAAATGATGGAAAATGTATCCAGATAAGTGACTGTATTATTGACAAAAATAAGCCACAACTTAGGTTGGATGATTTCATCCATGCATAGAGAAACTACAGCTTTCAGCAGTGAAATCCACAAAGTGTACAGTTTCACCACTCGGAAACAGGAGCTACTTCGCCTGACAAATGACCTCCCAGTCCTCTCACCACCGCTGACTTTTATATTTTCAAGTATCTTTGAAAGTTGCGAAAGCTTTTTCAATTTGTTAAAACGCGCAGCAGCATCAAACTCATCCATCTCTCTGACACATCTAGCACAAAGTGCAAACCGTGGCGGTTATGTAACAGTCAATTTACCTGGAGAAAAACACACTCTGGAAAATAAAATAAAAATGCACAGTGGGTAGGACTTACTGTGTTTGCCCCGGCAGGCTTCTCAAACATCCTCTTCAGGCTGTCGAGTGGGATGTCAAACCTCTCAATCCTCTTGGCAGCCTGCAGGTCCTCTCTGATCACTGGATCGTCGGATGCCTCTACCTGCGACCCACAGGGACTCCAGGAAACGCAGCCCGAGGTCGCCGACACTGCGCTCGCCACCTCCTCTCCATTTCCTGATTGAATTTCCATTGTTGCACAGAAACTGTATCTCTCCCCCACTCTTTTCCCTTCAGGCTTGTGCTTACAGGGCGAGTCTATTGTAAGAAGTGGATTTAGGAAGGATGAGGAAGGGAGAGAGTTAAAAAAAAAAAAACAGGGTGAGAAACAGAGATGGAGATGCAGGAGTTACTGGAGTGTCTTGAAGTCTGGAGTCTTTGGGTTTTGCATGCGCAGCAAGCGGCTGGAAAAAAAAAAAGAGGAGGAGAAGAAAAAGTTCACAGGGAAAGTTTTTTTTCCCTCTCTCCACTGCCCTGTAATTACTCAGAAATACACAGGAGCCTATGTAAACGTGCATGTGGGCTCAGAAAAGCAAATTGAGATATGAGTTGTGAGAGAAGGCCGGCGAAGAAAGAGAAAGAGAGGCTGCCAGAGAGAAACCAGAGGAGTTTGTGACTCAGTGCTCCTTTTCTTAGAGAGCCCTCATCCTTTAAAGCAACTAAACACACTGAACACTGTTTTAATTCCCTTATATCACAAAAGTAGTGTTAATTATGCACTAACAGCTAATAAAGATGAATTAAACTTTCATATTAAGCATACCTTTATCTCTGTCCAGGGCACCCCTCGTGTAGAAGCTGTGGTCCACATTCCAGAGGCCGCTGCTGGTTCGAGTCCCGGTCATGACCCTCTGCTGCAGGTCTACCCCCAGTCTCTGCTCCCCATATTTTCTGCTTTCCTATCAATAAAGGAAAAAAACAGCCTCAAAATATGAAATAATGGTCAAATCAATGTAAAGGGGAAGAGTAGAGAATGGTCTAGCATGACATTTGCTGATAAAATGTTAGCAAGCTGTTCTACAACTAGCCCTGTTGTGAGCAGCAGCTGTTTACTTAATTTAATGATATATGTTGAGTGACTGTGACTAGAGACATGGAGGCTACCTGATAAAAGTAGACTTAGGTTACCTGCTTCTGTCAGTGTATTGGTGTTGTGCATTCTTCTAAATCACTGTCCCTCTGTTTTTTGTTGTTGTTGATGGAGTTATTAGTGCAGTGAGAGCAGTGGTTCTAGTCTTGGTTTTTCATTGTTGGCCTTGAATGCAGCCTCTTGAAATTAAGTCAACCCCTCCCCTGGTCCAGCCCCTTAATTAGCTGAGCCATATATAAAGCACCTGTGGCAGCATGGCTTCCTTTTCGTCTTGGCTGCTTGCTGGTTGCCACATGTTCTGTGTGCTGAGGTAGGTGATGGATCAAACTGATTATTCCAAGCTTGTTTTGAGTAATTTTGCATTTACTTGAAATTAACAAAGTTGAATTTGTCTTGAAATAGCCCCCTGTCTGCTAGTCTGCCTCTCTGACTCGTGTGATCTGGTGTCTTCATTGCTGAGATGTGTAAGCGCACCAGGACACAATAGTTTGCACCTGTTTGCTGTGAGTTCAAGAGTGGTGAGTAAGTTGCACTCCTGGAACACACCCTGTGATGTTAGGCTGCCTCCCATTTTGCTATTTTTAAATCATCTTCAATTGGAAGTGTCCTTTTTAGAATAAAATAAACTAAACTGTGATACATCTTCCTAAATTGAGTAATTTCTTACAGCAATAACTAACACTCCTCTCTTCACAGGTACTACCTGTCTAAATCATTAAATTTACATTGTCTTTTGGAACCACGTCTGTCTTAATAAAGGTGTTGAACCTGTGTTGCCTTTGACGAAGTTGTTTATACATTTCCTGGGGTGAAATTCCCCGGGTGGCGTTGTCTGTTCAGTTAGATTATTGTTTATTATACACCAACCCTTAGTTCCCCCCTTGCCACATTTGCTGCACCTCTACAACACTAGAAGATCCCATCTCACTGCATAATGAGCTTTATTCCACTTAAGTACCTAGTTTTTCTGATCTTAAACCACATTTAGCTATTTTTTGAGTTATCCTTAAAGGGCCAGACTCCTATTTGTAGCAGAGCACTTTAACATTATGGTACTGTTATTATTTAAACAGGCTTTAACAGGAAAGTCAGTGTGGAACTTGAGTTAAGGTTAAAATATGTTTCTATCATTTATACAGTGAACTATTTACATGCAAATTTGCTAAAGTTTTTATTGGTGTATTTTGTTAGAATTGCTTCTGCAGCATCTTGTAGTTGGGACCAAAACCTGTTGACTGTACTTCTGTGGTTCTCATTACATTTACCTGGAGCTTGGTCATCCCAGCCTCTGATTGGTTGGTTCTGTGACGTGGTTGAGTAACAAGGAAGTGCTATTTCTTATTGATAGTGACCCAACCACCACACACGGAACACTCATGTTACACCAACATTATTCACCACTGTTGGCATATTACAAGGGTGTGAAGTGTTTTGCTTTACCTTAAATTTAATTTCTATACATCTGCTTTGTCAAGCTAACATGAAGCTAGTTGTTGAGAGTCAAAAGACCTCAAACTGCTGTCTGCTAGCTTGTTATTCCAACATATTAATTGCATAAATTGTGAAATGTAGACTATTTTAAAGCTGTATTAGGCTAATGAATGTCAGCTAAGTCATGACAGTAGAAACAGGTAATGTAGCACATTTCTTAAGGAGTTTATCAATAAAGAGGAAGATGACTGAGATAAAAAATACAGAGTCAAAGGATAAAAGTCATGGATTTTAGTAACCTACAGCTTTAAGGACTCAGGGGCCTAAAATTCTGGTACATTAAGCCACTCCGAACAAAACTCAAAGGCTAAAAGCCAACAATAATCAATAATCTGCTTTACTTTTCCATCAGCTGCTCACCGGGGAACATGTGCGGGCTTTCAGGAAAAGATTTACAGCTTTTCGCCTCACCCATCCTGCTTTTAACACCAGGTCTGGGGTGGGTAGGGAAGCTCATTATTCCTGAACAAATCAAGGAAGGCCCACAACGACTAACCCCGCTGGCCTTCACTGTTGCCATGATGTTTGGCTTGATTGTTAACATTTCACCAGCCACACCAGCAGGGAGTGTTTTCCTGCTCTTGGACGTTAAGCTCTTCCTCTTTCATTCAGACATTTTTTAAAGTGTGAATCTCACCTTATTGTGTGGATGCTTCCTGGAGGAAATAAAGGGGGGGTTGGAGGGATTTTTCTTTATCCGGACATGAGCTGAGAAAAACAAAAAGAGAAGAAGCAGGGGTCAAATGATAGAGAGGAGAGTAAGAGGAAGCCAAGAGACTGACAGCTTAGTTACAGGATTGAGTTGAAACAAAGACAGCCGAGTTACGAGCCTGGAACGGGCTGTCAGATCTACAAAAGACACATCAATACAAGCGGAGAGAGAGAAAGGAGTTGATTGGCAATCCAGATAATCCAATCTTAATGAATGAGAGGCCATGATATATGCATCTGATAGTACTCTGGAGGACACAGTATCACTCCATTTATCCTGGCGGTGGATCCATTATTCAGAGGGGGCCAGAGGTTTGTGTGTCACTTTCAGCTGGATCCTGTGTCCCATCCTCTCAGCTCACACCAATTACACACACACACACACACTCACACACTTTTATGTCTTATTACGCAATTTGGATTTCCTATTGACTTTTTCCTGCAGTGTTATTCAATTTCCTCCACCATAAAAGGTCAATATCAGAGAGGAAACGTATCCATGAGGTTATTTTCTGGACTAATGGAGTTATAAAGATTATCCGTGATATTCATTTTGATGTGTTGCATATTGAAAGTAGATACACACACAGTTTTAAGCACAGGTCTGAGTGGAATTCAGTGTGAGAGCAAACATAATATAATACCCCCTTACTCACAGCTCCACAGCAGCTTTCCTTTAATACTACTAGACAACATTTCAGCCCTAGTGGGGCTTCAGAGAGACTTTCTGGTGAAGATACGCCGGGGTAAAAACACTGTCTGCTTCTGTTAAATAAAATATGTTGCAGGTCCTGTGCTTGAATTCCTGGCCGAGGGCTTTGGAGTACTTTATTTGGAGGACAGACAGAAATAAAACCCCCACAGAGATGATAACATGGAAGTAACTGTTCTCATTTTATTTGGTCTGCTGAGCTACAGAGGACCAGATATCAAATGATCCACTAGACATTAGAAAGATACTGTCTCTAAACACCCCCACTTAACATAGTTTAACATGGTATCCACTCACCGAGCCAAAGGTCCTCTTCGTTCCCAAGAAGAGGTCTGGAAATAAAAAGAACATGTCTCAGTCTTAACATAGATTCCATTTAAGACACATAACTCATTCCTGTTGTTTTGTTTCCATTACAATAAAAGACATATTTTTCTATTCCACTCCTTTTAAGCTAAAAAGGACATTTAGGCTTTTTGGACGCCTAGCTCCTCAAATCCATCATTGAAGGCTTGAAGAAGTCTTAACATTGCACTAGTCAATGTTTAGAAAAACTGAGTCTTTAAATGAGTCTGTGACATAAAAGCAACCCTCACAGGAGTCGAACCTGCAACCTCTGTGACAAGACTGTAACCTCTATTTGTGGGCACTTAGACCACTAGGCCAACAGGACCCCATATGTAAACCTTGTACTTAATTAAGTACCCTAATGCGGTATACCTAACTACATTAGATTGCTATATTGTTTGGTGTTCTATTTACTGGGGGGTTGTTTTCATGATGTAATCATTTCATGGACTTCAGAATGACTTTAATGTATAAGAATAAAAAGCACACATTCTGTCAAAGTGCAGAATTTTGACAAAAGAATGAAACTTGTAGCACATCTTCTATCTTCATCATGGCTCCAGAACATCCAACATGAGTCAGACAATGAACTACAGCCCACTGAAACATTGAAACGGCACCCTGTACTTGTAAACACTGTATTTCACCGTCTCATTCTTCAGTGTTTTAATGGTTAATGATTTTCTTTGCTAGGTTTTTATGTCACTCTATTCGTCTTGTCTGTTCCCCATTAGCTCAGAGCCTCTGTGATGTAATTCCTCAGTGAGGATCAATAAAGTTTTATCTTATTATCTCACTTAAATGAAAAATCTCCCCATGGACGAGGAGTAATGTTTATGATGAGGAGGAGCAATTTGCTTTTTTTTGCTAATTGTTTATCCTCAGCTCACCTCAGAGTTTATTTACTCTGTACCTTACGACAGCTCTTTCCAGAAAGTTTATCTCTCTATGTATATATCTAAGGCCTCACAGCAAGCTAATAAAAGCAGGGTTTATAGAAGAAGTAATAGACTCATAAGCTCAACTAAAGCATAAAGTTTACAGTTATAAAGCTGAGTCATGGGCTAACAGCTCTTCCATTTGAACCCTGATCTTAAAACTCAAGAACGCTTTAAAAATGACAAACAAGCAGACCTCTGACTAAATAAAGGCAGGTTCCTGTAAGGTGTCTGTTTTTAGGCAGCAATATTTACTCAGGTAGTGTCATAGAGGTCACTACAGACCTATGAGTGAGAAAGAGCAGTTCAAAGTTTTGAATGTAAGTATAAGCAAACTAAAGCTGCAGTAAGGAGTTTTTAACTGGTTGTGAAAGAGACTGAAATTAATACTGACACCTGTATTTGACCTACTGGAATTGAACCCAGGCCAACTGCTTCATGAGCACGCAATTTAGCCATTAGGCCAAATCCACACCTCTCACAGGAGCTTTAAATGTGCTAAATTGGGGTTTTACATTTTAGATAAAATTATTTTGTATACAATTCTAATATTCTGTAATGTGAGCCACACTTGGCAAACCAACTTTGCATCATTTACTTGAAGACTGAGTTTAAAATTTCCACTCAAACAACTAGGCAAAAAATGGCTTTGGAATATCCTGAGTAAAGATGAATGGACTTAGAATAGAGCCTTTAGGAATCCTGCAACTTATAGCAAAAGGACTAAATTGTGCTTGTATTTAGAGATAAGGTAAGAAGCTAAACGGGACATGCAACTACAGAATTGACCCGTATACTCCAGGACAGAGTGCCTCTACTCTTTAAACACACTGTGATACTTCCTGCTCACTTTCTAGGCACACGAGTCGACACAGCATCCAGTACAGATCAGATGACAGCTACACTACTCCAGTTACTGAGGTTTTACTTCCTAACCTGCCTTCATTATATCACAGCAGGTCACCCGATAGGTGTAGAGGATAGTAATGCATGGTAGGAATAGTCTGACGTACTAATTGTGAAAACAGGGCACAGGAGTCTTTTAAGGTGAAGGTACACTTAATCCTCTACATTTGGCTTCATGAGAGCGTTTGTATTATGTGTAGCAACAATTTTATGCTCACTTTTGTTTGTTTGTTTGAAGATTAAAAAACAAATGTGATGATTCCAGGAGAAGTCTTGCAAGCTGGTTACACAGCAACGGTTTCAAAGAAGGGATTAAATGTTGATGTCTTGGGTTTGGAAAGCAAGAGTGGAAGCTCTGAGATCATCACAGCTCATGTAGTTTGGCTTGTTTGCCTCGGGGCTTGGCCTGCAGTGTTCTTTTAAACCGACTAGACAGACGGGGAGGCCATCTGCTCTCCTGACCAGCTCTCCACCACCTCCTCCTCTTTGGAGGAGGAAAATATGACCGTCTCGCCTTTTCACATTCATCACAGCTGGCTGCAACATTACTCCCTGGTTTTAAGGGGGCGATAAAACATGGTAAAATATGGAGCGGGGAAGGTGGATGCACTTGGTAACTGCGGGGTTGCATTGGTCTTTCAATGCACCGCTGGGCTGACAGTCTTTAAAGAAATCTAATTTACCTTGTGGTTTTATAGAGAAAGTATCTCATTCAACATTACAAGACAGCCTGGTGTGCAGAGACAGCTTTTATGGGGTTTCCAATGCAAGGTCAGGGCATCTTTAAGGGTCTCTTATTTATCATAGCAAAGCATAACAAGTAATCCCTCTTTCATGGCTGTAACTGCACATTTCCATATTTATTAAGGGCGGTAAAGGGACTCATTTGCTAACATTTAGAATAAACTTCACCATCCTTTGTGGTTATTTGGGTATTACACTTGACATAAAAGTCTCTAGGTATCATTCTCAAGGTCCCATGAGTCCCCTTTTTATTTTAATCCACCACCACAGGCCTGTAGTCTGTTTCTAAGTCAAGACTGCCATCTAGTGTCTAAACTGTGGAAGTACCCCGAACAAAACTGATGTCATTGCTTCATTGAAATTCACATCAGGAGCTGCTGGAGCTTCAAACTGTGGGAATATTGGCTTTTGTGGCACTTTGAAATTATATTGGAGCGCTAATTTTAAACCAAAACAGCCGGTTTGAGTATTTACAGATATGCAGTGCATTTTAAAGGCTTGGATATGGTTAGATCACCTTTCAATTCCATGAATTAAAAGTGTCTTGCATTTAATCAGGCTGTTTAAAGTTGTAATAGATGGAGACACGGCATTACAGATGCTAACAAACAATTAAAATAGAAATATGTAGCTGAGTGACTTTATTGCTAGCCACCATCTTTTAGTACATGAGTCTTGCTTATGCTAAAAGTCCTTTCAGCCAATTAAAAAGAATCTGATTTACTCCTGCAACACCTGGTGGATGCAATTGCTGGAACTTGCTAGCTAATTATACAAAAGCAGTTGCACCCTTGTGCTAATGTGCCAGGACTCAAATGCTGTTAAAAAGAGCATAAACCACCCTGGGCACACAGGTGTTTCCATTCAATACAATTAAGACTGATTAGCAAAGGATGTGCTTTATGCAAGATTCCCAGAATGCTGTGTTAATGTGACAGCATCAGTTACACTTAAAAAACCTAAATTAAAAAGTGCAAACATTAGCAACTATTTCCTACTTTAGCTTGTGAAATTCTTACTTAAAAAAAACCTCCTTATGGAGTCGAAGCAGGAGTGTCTTTATTAAAAGTCATGCAATTTAATTTATTTTATTCTCTTAACTATTCTATCACTCTAACGTGCCTTGTTTATATTTACATTGTCATATTGTGCTATATGTTATATTTTAAATGTTAAATTATGTGCTGTTTTGGGAAGAGGTGCTAAACTGCTTTCATTGTTTCACAACAGTGACAATAAACATCTCTTATATTATATAATAAAGGGATTACTAGGTGGTAACAAAAGCAGGTGCCAAGCTAGCCTGCAAAGTGACAGGATGCTAGCTAGTTTGAGTTCGTTTTTTGTTATTAGCAAGTGTTTCCTTCTTTTGCTTATGAAATTAACATTTTAACAAAATAGCCTCCTTGTGGAGTGGAAGCAGAAGAAAGTCTCTAAATGTCAAATTAAAGAGCCGCTAGGTGATAAACACAGTTTTCACAGTAGACACGTATGCTGTTTAACTATATCTATCACAAAGGTAGTGAATAAAAGTTGCTAATGCAGCTAGGAAAGGCTACAAACCTACATTTTGGACTCACCTTAGACCCTTCGTGAAACCTTGACAGTATTTTACAGCTCAACAGTGAGCTAATGTAAATACTAGCAAAGCTTTAGCCACCTTAGCAGCCTTCGTATCAACAGCTACCAGGTAGAGCTAATATTCATGCTAGTGTAGCCTGAGTGGTATAAACAAATATTGCAGCAATGCCACAAGGGAAGTTTTACACTAAACTTTAAATGAGCAATGTCTAACAGGTGTTCGAAACATACAAGGGAAAGGGTTTTAGTACTTTTATTTACAAAAAGAAAAAAATTCAAAAAGTTCAAACTAATTCAAACAAAACTAAAATGTCATGTACTGGGTGTCTTAATGGTAGAAAATAAGCATTTGGTTCCAAAACTTTCTGCAGAATTAAAGATATTTTCAGCTATGTGTGCAGTAGTTAGCAATGAAGAACTGGGTGTACTGTTTTTATTTAGCCATGTCCCCCCCTTATGTAATCATGCAACCCCACAGTTTGGGAAACACTGATTTAGGCTAGAAATACTTGCAACTTAACTTTATTTATATAGCACATTTCATACATAAAAACTAGCAATAGCAAAATTATAAAAAGCCTGATTATAAATTAAATACTTAAATAAAATCAATAGCCTACAGTAAAATTAATAACATAAGTAAGAGTGGAAATAAGTTTAAAATAATGTAGCATTAACAAGATTAGATGAATACAATAAATAAATAGTTAAATAATTAATTAAATAAGATAAAATGTTCAAATAATGATTAAAATAATTAAAATTTTAAATAAATAATTATAACACAGGCTTCTTGTAGAGAGCCAAAACAGCATAAGCAGAATGCCCAATAACCAGGGCCTCTAAATTAAAACACATAAGATTCATTAATACAAATCATTTAATACCATGTCCAACACGCATGCAGCTCAGCCCCGGATCATCAGGAGGAGGAGGGCCGCAGCTCAACCACTGCAGCGTCAAACCACCATCAGCCAGGGACTAAACGCCGACTTATCCAGTGACCACTTCACCGACCCCAAACAAGCTTCTCACCGAGCCTCCCTCTTCCTCGTTCCAGTTATCAGCCGACATACAAAGAAAGAGATTGTCACCAAAACGCAGATTACGCACAACACACATGGCACGAGGGAAAGAGAAGCGCGCATTACCATGAATGGAGGAAGCGTGCGCCACGACAGCCAGCACGCCATACAATACCTGCAGCCACCTGGGAGGTCAAAGAGAGTGAGCTGTGGCCACACACCTGTATATATGAGTGCGCATGCGCCGCCCACTAATCAGCGGCAGGGTGAAGCTGGCAGGTGCTTAATCAGGTGAATTGAAAACACCTGTGTGGGTGTGCAGGCTTTCTCTATGTGTTTACATAAGACACTTCATTTAACAGCCTACAGACTGACTACATTACAATAGCCTATGAAACTAAATGTTACATGTAATCCCACTAACATCCCTGTAAAATGTTAGCAGAGCTTGGTTGGATTTACAGTTGAATTAAAGGAACATTTCTGACTTCAAGGAGAAAAGCTACCACTACCTCAAACAATGACTACATGATGATTAAGCTGCTTGTTGCGGATTAGAAAACCTTTATTTTTATATATTAACTACTCCTATATTCCTATATTTAAAGTATATCAGCTAGTTTAGACTGATGAATTCAAAATGATGTCATTCAGATGTATTTATTTCCCACAGGGCAAAGAAACAGCATACATCCTTTTCTCTTTCTCTAACGAACACGCCACATCATCCACTCACACACAATCACACACGCACACACACACACACACACACACACACACGCCAGTCTGTGGGTCATAGTAGAGTGAGACAGCTGAGCCATTTATCTGAGTCCCTGGGGAAACAATTACACCCGTCGAGGCAGCAGAGCCGGACAGGCGATGGGTATTAATGATGGGCTCGTGACTCAAGCTGAAGCAAAAACTTACAGTGAAGGGGATGGTGTCACAGACCAGGAACCCCACACTCCCAACGGTCTTTGATTATGCTAGATTATCAGAAGCTGCACGAATCACTTCAATAATATATTTGACACTACAGTAAAATTATAAACTATGAAATATAACCATAATAGGCATACTATTGGATAAAACTCAAGAAGACCTAACTAATTCCCATATTTCAACCTTTAAGTTTTGGGACCTAATGGGGCTTCCTTGGTTTTTCAACCAGCATGCTAAATAGCACACTGCAGATCCCTTTGAAGTTAGCTACATTGTTTGGTACCCTTCCCATCTTTGCTTTTTTCAGACGAGAGGCACAATGGGAGTGGATCTTAGTGTGTTTTTGTTCTTATAATTGCAGGGTGCTGTGTGTGGAGATGTGGTGTCTTATTAGCACTTGGGACATTGCATGTACAGATGGTTGCTGTGTCCTCTGGTGACCTTAAATGCCACGTCAGCACACAGGTTGAGGGGACCTATATAGTGGGAATGTTCATTGTGTGCAGAAAGGTAGCCACAGTTTGCTATTTTCGCTTCCTCTTCTCGTCTTCTTCCTCCTTTGGTGGGAATATTTCATGTTGACGGTTATTTTGATGCCTAATTTTCCTCAGCTGTACCCCATTGTTCATATTTTCAGCACGCACACACACACACGCACATGTTCCCTCTCTCTCTCTCTCTGTGAAAACCTCTCCCAGCTCTCCCCTCGTGCTTCAGTGTTTGGAGCTGCCACATCCCAGCCCCCACCTCCCCACAACCCCTCTAGCTGCCTCCTCCTCATCCTCATCCTCCTCCGCCCCCCTCCCTCCATCCCTCCCTCCCTCCCTCCCTCCCTCTTGTGGCCCGTTGCCATGGAAGCTGATTGGAAGGATCACTCCGTCTCTCCAGCACATTGCCGCTCCATCTCTGCCAGGAGAAAACAGGGCGATGCAGAGCGAAAACCAAAAAATATCCTTTTTGAGGAAAGCTGCGGTAACTTTTCATTTCAGTCCCAAATTTCCAATTTCCAACACTTTTCTGCCTGATTTAAAAATACTTAACCACTTTTAATGAAGTGTATGCTGCCCCACATGCTGGTAGTTTCATAAAACAGTAAACAGTACACAGCACCCAAACTAAACAGAGGCTTTAATACTTTTAAATCGACCTTTAATCTGAAAATTGAAGCTCTTTGCTACAAAATAAATGCACAATAATCACCTGCGTCACAGCTTAACGCAGCGCAATTATAACCCCTTAGATAAATACAATAATTCACCCATTTCACATAATCATCCCCCTGCTTCCTCTTTGAAATATTACACAACTTAATAGCCGTGTTGCCTTTAAATAACTCCTCAAGTACCATAAACATTACAGTTCCCCCTCTGTGTAACACCAGAGAAAGAAACCCAGACATGAGGCCGAATCTATTTAACACACTCCATCCTTCTGCACACTACATTGGAAACTCAAGGCTACAGTCCTCTGTTGCTTTATTTCTAATATATTTTTCAGCCCAGCGTTTAATGGGAAGAGAAGAACAGGCAGGGTCCAGCATTGCTATAGCAACAATGTTTAGGGGCTCGTCAGTGGGGGTTGGGTTGTTAACGATATATTTTTCATACTTGGAGATTTCATCCTCCATGCATTATTTGTAGAGTAGAATATCAACTACATACAATATGGTTTAAAGTAACGCCTTTAAACACATTTAGAAACACATTTAACAGATATTTTAATCAGTATTGAGTTATAACTCTTTAAATGTGTTATGTTTCTTATAAAGAGCACATTTTCACATTTACTACAAACATAAATATATAAATGATTCATGGTTGAATGGAACAAAACCTTCAATATTGTTATGAAATACGCTCTTGCTTTTCTTTTAAGAAGAAGTCAAATATCATTAATACTCTGCCTGGTGCCTAATTTCAGTGACATTCATATAAAAACACCTTATTTCAAAATATATGTGAAGGTTTTAGATATTGTCTTACCTTTTATTTAACCTTGGTTGTTTTTTGTTAAAAAGAACAAAGTCTTCTCTTTCAACAGCCTTGCATGCAGGGGCACATCCAGATGTTGGAGTAAGGGGGGCACAGGCCCTACATGATTGGCCACCCCTGTTTTAATGTTGAAATATCTTGATTGCCTTATCAGTGGCAGTGATCATGTTAAAATGAACCGTTTTGCTGGGGTTGCATTTTCTTACATTTTCTAAGCAGATATGCTAGCTGGCTTTATTTACTTGGAACACATCTAATAGCAACGTATAAAGTTAACTTTTGAGTTGTTCAAATCTTATTTGAGGGGAAGTTAAGGCACACCTTCCTTTTGTTTGATATGTAGCTTCAAGGCTAGCATAAAACCCCTTAACATTTTTTGGCCTCATTCAAAAGGTCCTGTTAGCTAATTTTTTTAGCTCTTTCTGTTATCACTCTTCTTCTTTTGTCATGTACAAGTGACTTTACTATATTCTGAATATTTTCTCTGCTCTAAGCTCAGGGAAATAACTCATTCCACAGTCATTTTCTGAGTTTTCTGTTGTTTCCTCTGATTAAATTGTCCCTGCTATCAATTTAAATTTCAAATTAGCCGTTATGTGGAAACAACAAAGAGGAGCAATACAAAAAAGAAGAGGTTTGTATTTTAAGTGGCCTGCAAATATTATAGAGAGGGGGGATAAAACTGTGAGAAGAAATAGGAACTCATTGTTTCTACTGGTGATCTTTATTGTGCTTCTCCTGAAGACTGTGCAAAAGAGGAATTTTCACATAGCAGAATCTACACTTTCCACCCCCACCCCATCAAATCCACCACCACCACCACATCGCCCACCCCCCCACCCCTTTTTCCCTCTGATCTCCAAGGGCTTGCTTCACCTCAGTCAAGCTCCAGCGCTCCAGCCGGCAGCAGCATCGAGCTAACAAGTCTTTGTGAGTAGAGAGAGAGCGAGAGAGCGAGGGGAAGAGAGAGATAGAGAGGAGGAGGAGGGGTGCAGAGCAGGAGAGAGAATCAGACAGTGAGAGAGTTGACAGAGTGAGGGTGCAGAGGGAGAGCGCAGGAGATAGTGACAGAGGCAGAGGTGTTTCGGTGCTGCGAAATAGTGCCAGAGGCTGCTGGAAGAAGAGAGAGAGAGAGAGAGAGAGAGAGAGAGGGAGGAAGAGAGAGAGAGAGAGGGAGAAAGCAGGCATCATGGCAGCGCTCACTGCATCATCACGACACATGGGGATGTTTGGCTGCTGCTGGTGATGCAGAGGAGAGAGTCGAGGACTTCCTGGAAACCAAAGGCAAGACAAGGAAACAGGTCAGTGACGGTCAAACACACAGAGAAGATTTGTGCACGCTGTGACACGGGTAAATGGATGTTTAATCATGTCACAGGAAGATGCTGATTTACATTTGTCAATAAGAAATCCCCTGTTAGTGGGATGTGGACATGCATGGGGAGTGGGAGGCTGCGTATGCATGCAGACACGTGAGCAAGCTTGAACATGTGTGTGAGTGTGTGTGTGTGCAGGTTTGGTGCTCTAAATGGCACCGGCTAAGAGCTCGACTGGGAACATTTAGGATAAAGAGGCGACACAGGACAGCCTCTTGGATCCAGGAAAAACTGCAACCCCTTCTGTGACATCACAAAAAAAATATATAGGGAGATGTAATGATGTGTTCAATGTCTCTTCTTCCACACATTTTCCTGGCTTTTTTCCCAATTGAGCAGGAGTCACTGAGTACAACGCTGGCTGGAATTGGAGGAGAGGAAGGAGGAATGGGCTCAGGAAAAAGGCATGGATAGGAAGATAAAAATGCAAACGAGATGGCAGAGGAGTAGGAATATTGCAGTAGGTAGTAGGAGAAAGGAGACAAAGCCCGTGAGAGAGCAAGAGCTTGGCCCAGCATCCAGCTCTGCTGCATATGATGTAATCCTCCACCAGTCCAAGCAGTCAACTCAACACTTTATTACCAATTTAAAATTGAGTATCAATGGAAAGCAGAGGGCTGGCTGGAGATACACCTCCTGGTATCAGGGGGGATGGATAGAACCTACCATGTGTCCTCTCCAGAAGTCAGTTTTGGACAAAAGCAACCAATGGGATATGAGATCCCAGCTAATCAACATATTCATGAGTACAAGTAGAAGTTGGTGGCCTGGATTCAAATCCAACATTTGGCCCTTTGGCTCATGTCATCCCCTAATATCTCGTCCAGTTTTCCTGCTCTACCCATGAATATGTTCTCAAAAACAAATTGATAAACTGAAATCATGAGGTGACCTCAAACATTTTATATGTCATCATAGGAATGCTAAGCAATGTAAAAATTGCAGATTTCGTTATCTTGGATCTGCAAAGCTAATTGATTTAATATTCACCTTACCTGATGTTTAATGTTTTTTGTCGCTTATGTATTTCCTCTATGCAGGTGTGACTAGTGGGAGAAGCCACATGATGAGTGGGATCCTGAAGAGAAAGCTTGAAGAGGGCCCGTCTCCTTACCTGTCCCTTCAGGGCTCTGATGATGACGTTTCCTGCAGCGACAGCGGCAACAGCAGTGATAGTCTAAATCATCCCGTCCCCTCCGGACTGCTGGACTGTAAGATCACATTTCTACACTGCTCCTGTCAGCAGCTACAGACACAATGCTTTCTCAATGACTCAAAGAAGTGGAAACACTTAAGGTCACAGTTAACACAAACTATTTGAACTTAACCCTTATGGTGTACCCCAAGGATCTATTTTGGGACCACTTTTGTTTTACATTCAACATGATGCTATAAACTTGCATAGAGGTTTCATTATATTCAAGCTCTACGCTGATGACACATCCTTAAATGTCACCAAAAATGAAACGTCTGCATAGATGAGCCATATTAATATAAATGAATAAATCACTGAAAGGCCTTATTCTTCTTTTACCCACCTTACTTCTTCATTCAAACTGTTGAAGTCACTCAGTTTGTTTCCTCTTCTCCGTCCCAATCTCAGCCAACCTCCAGCAGCAGTCAAAGCGCCTGCGTGGCCGCAACGTGCACTTTGAAAGTGTCACGGTCTACTACTTCAACCGGCGGCAGGGCTTCACCAGCGTGCCCACGCAGGGTGGCAGCACCCTGGGCATGTCGCCACGTCACAGCGGGGTGAAGCGCTTCACCCTCAGGGAGTTCGCCATGGAGCAGAAACAGAGCCACCGCAACATGCTGAGGGATCATCTCAAAGCGGAGAAGCTCAACGCCATCAAACTAAAAGTCAGTGGGACGGCTCAACGCAGCCTTCGTATCTTCATCTCAAGGGTACATGTTTCTAAGAAGGCGTAGACTTACTGTGCAATCTGACTTACTTTTTCTTTCCTCCAGCTGACAAAGAACGGCACTGTATCATCCATGGAGGCGGATACTCTGACGCTTGATGACATCTCCGAAGACGACCTCGATGTGGACAACACGGAGGTGGACGATTACTTCTTCCTCCAGCCTCTGACTACCAGACGGCGACGGGCTCTGCTGCGTTCCTCAGGGGTCCGGCGCATCGATGTGGAGGAGAAGCACGAGCTACGTGCCCTGCGCATGTCTCGAGAGGAGTGTGGGTGTCGCTGCCGGGGGGTATGCGACCCCGAGACCTGTGCTTGCAGCCTGGCCGGCATTAAGTGCCAGGTAAATGGAACTGTGGTGAGGCCCATCTATAATACTCAAGTGTTGTTCTTGTTTGTCTGTGCAGTTGAACGTCTCGACAATCAACTGAAACTAAGTCAAACACCACTTCTCAAACCTGGAGTCCTTACATTAATGAAGTGGTATCCACTGACATGGTTGCACTGTTGGTTTGACGGACATATTCGACAGGCATTTCCCCAGTTTGAGGCCCTGTGTTAGCTAGCTGTGCTGTTAAACCTGCTGGCTTAAATTTCTCAAGTGGAATACAAACCTCACAACTTCACACAAACTTGACACAACAAATTCTTTTAAAATACAATGCTAGCTTTCTAGCTGTTAAGTTGTTTGCCTGAGTTAGCCACAGTTTGGGCTGGGTCTACAGGCTTCAACCACCTACACATTAGCTTTCTATCTACTGGTAGTAGCTTGTTAAGTCAAGAGACTTCACTACTGCTAGCTTAAAGCTAAGTCCAGGTCACTCTTACAGTTGGCTCATTTCAGCATATTTTATGATTTTATTCTTGTTGTATAATGACTTAATTTCCTATAAATTTAGGACTTTATCTTCTATATTTCCAGATTTTATTCTCATCATATTTCAACATTATTCTTATAAATTTGACTTTATTAAAAAAAGGTATTTCACAGAAATTTACAGATTTATTCATAAAATATTATAACTTCATTCTCATCATATATGACTTTTTTCTCATACATTTAAGACTTTATTTGATTTAATTTTAGGAACTTATTTTCAAAAGTGTTACAACTACTATCGCAATATTTTGACTTTATTGTCTCATTAAAACTTAATTTTATCATTATTATTTTTTTAATCTCTATATCATGGCCCTTATACTCTGTTAAGGTAATCCAAATGAATCTCAAATCAGAGAACAGGTGTACAGGGTATTTAGTTCATGGAGTTCTATGGCATAAATTCCCATGATAGCATACATGTAACAGCAGCCTCCCTTCAAACATCACCAGCCTCTCTTTGTCACTGGACTCATCTTACTTGTTACTACAGAGCGACTCTGATTGAACACGTTTGTGTCCCATCCTCAGGTGGACAGGATGTCCTTCCCATGTGGCTGCACCAAAGAGGGCTGCACTAACACCACGGGACGCCTGGAGTTCAACCCTGTCCGGGTGCGCACCCACTTTCTGCACACCATCATGAAGCTGGAGCTGGAAAAGAGCCGCGAGGAGCAGCAGCAGCAGCAGCATCAGCATCAGCAGCCGGAGCAGCAGCAGCAGCAGCAGCTTGTAACCAATGGCAACGGTTACCATGGCGACTCCTCCTTGGTCCAGCAGCAGCAGCAGCAGCAGCCGAACCTGCAGTTCCCCCCGCACATTCCCATCATGCACCTCCAGAACACCGGCGACACAGATTCACATCTACATGAAGAAGAGGAAGAGGACGACGATGAGGAAGAGGATGATGATGAGGACGATGATGATGATGAAGCGTATGAGGAAGACGAGGATGGGAGCAGTGTTTGTAGTGGGCTGTCGGACTGCAGCACGCACAGCTTGGAAACAATCGACCCCGAGGAGGAGGAGGAGGAAGAAGAAGAGGATGAGGAAGATGAAGAAGATGATGAAGGGGAGGAAGATGAGGATGAAGAGGATGATTGGGGTTGCTCGTTGCAAGGTCCTCCGCCTTACCCGGTTCCACTTCCCTCAGTGCTGAGTTACTCAAACAGCAGTCTGCTGACCCCCTTCCACAGCTCCCCCTCCATGCAGCACTATCACATGGACACGTCTGTGAGCGACGCCCACTCGTTCACTGAGAACTCCGGTGTCACCCAAACACTCCCCACAGTGGAGTCGGCGTTAGAGTCGAAAATAACCACCGAAATCTGCAGCCAAACAGAGTCGCAGAGCATCCCCTGCCCCTTCCCCGACCCCACAGACTCCCTCACTCTCCAAACCCGCTCACATGCGGACACCCGTGAGTGCCGCGCTGCCCCCGCTGGCGCCACCGAAGAACTGCCGCTTTCCACAGACCTCCAGAACAATCCAGACCACCACCGCCAACATGACTCACAGACCGAAGCTTCGGCCGGGTTTGTGGAGCAGACAGAGGAAGAAACGAGGGGTCTGACGCAAACAGAACTGCAGGGAGACGCCGGTCAGATAACAAGCACGTCATGCCCACAGACAACCTGATGAGTCAGATTTCTAACACTGAAATCTATAGTCAACTATTGTGTTCAGCCATCAGTTTGATTTATCCTTGATAAGTGCACTTCCAAAGAGAGAGTGAGTCAGATTTGACACAGGAGGCTCAAAGACGTGATGTCATTTTAGCTCCATTTGTCTTTAAACTGTTTGAAATTGGTTTAGATAAAAAAAAAAACACAGAACTTTCACAATAAAGCTCAAACCCAGTGTTTCTTATTTACATCGTTTGTGTAATTTATCCTGTTATAAAGTACTCCGTCATTCCAGCATGTTTTGTGGCTGTGACTGGCATCTATGACAAATCAAGATTTTGAGGTGCTTGTATTTGTTATAATATTTTTCATTGTACTGGTTGGTGTCTCAACATTGCTGCTAATCGTTCTTAAATGGCTGTCTGTATAGCATGTGTTCAGTTTACCCAGCAGAAACTGTAATATGATAAAAACACATAAAAACAATTCATACTAAAGGTCTCTTTTATTGTGTGTTCAACATTTATCCTTGCTTATGTGAAGACATTTATGTCGGCTATACTCAGCTAGCTTAAAAAGGCAATGCTAGTAGTGAATGGTGCGATTCTGTTCCACTTTTTGTAGCATTCTAGCATCTTTAAGCTAACTGATTTGGTTTTCCCACCAATGATTATGTATTGCTACTGTTATTCTTCACTTTTACGACCCACAAAGTTGGCAGCTAGCTTGTTGACCATAGAGCACTTAAGCAGCTTAAGAGCTACATGGTCAATAAGCTACATTTTTAAAGTGATATTTCTTTTTCCCTTTATTCAATAGGACAGCTGAAGAGAGACAGGAAATGCAGGAAATGGTCACGGCCGGGAATCGAACCGGTGACCCCTGCAACAAGGACTATAGGCCTCTGTATGTGGGGCGATTAGACCACTAGGCCACCAGAGCCCCATTGATAAGCTACATTGTAAGGAATCTGAAGAGCCAAATACTCAACAAGACACTTTCTACTTGCTAGCTTAATAAAGATGAAAAGGCTACCAAGACAGTGAGCTAGCTACATTGTCAACTTGGTGGTTGAATAAGATGGAGCCATTAGAAGCTTAAGAGTTGTATAGTCAGCTAGCTACATGGTTGTCTAGCTAACAATGTTGGAATATGTAGCACCTAATGAGCTAGATAGTCTACTAGCTACATTGACAATTGATCATAGTGGAATGTTTAGCAGTTAAAGATCTACATGTTTTTTTAAAGTTATATTTCTGACTTTTTCGCCTTTATTTGATAGGACAGCTGAAAAGAGAGAGAGTGTGGGAAGACATGCAGCAAATGATCACAGCTGGGAATCGAACTGGCAACCTCTGCATTGTGAACTAATTACCTCTAAATGTGGGGTGCTTAGACCACTAGGCCACGAGAGCTACTCAAACAGTTACATGGTTGACTAAATAGGTTACCGTGGAGGAGCAATAAGAACCTAGGGAGCTAAATACTCCAGCTATATTGTAAACTTACTGGTTTGCATAGATGGGCATTTAGCAGGGGATGTGTTTTTAATGGGGTGGAGACCAAACTGGAGCTAGCAGGGCAGAACATCTATCAAACACTTTTAAGTAGCTATGTAAATTAAATTAATAAATCAGTTATCATGTTTGAATGTAACAGACTGTAACGTGCCCCTCAAAGCTGATAAAACTGGGACACAAATATGTTTACGCTTAAGATAATTTGCTTTCTCAGATGCATGTGAATACATTTTTTTTGCCATCCAGTCTTAATTAAAATGTTTCTGATTCAATGGTTTTGAGTATGTTTGAGTTGAAGATAAAACTTCCCAAAGAGTTCCATGTTTCTACCACTAGATGGCATACTTGGCTCACAAATGAATCCATTTCTAACCACTTACTTCCCCCAGCATGAGAGGGTTAAAAAATATTTCTGACGTCAGTATATTTGATGATTACATGCTCCTGCCTCAGGACAAACTGTGACATTGGTTCCTGGAACATCTGTCTTCTGGCACCAAAAATAAAACACCCAACTTCTTTGTATTTTTTACTCCAAAAACTTGTAACATATGCATACAAATGAGACTTTTGGGCATTATAATGTCAGCACACACCTTTCCAATTAGAGATTACAATGTCAGAATGCTGTCTCACTCTGCCAGTACTTCCAGTTTGACTAAGTACCACATTTCAGCCTCTGGATGGCAGCGCTGAGTTACTCTTGCTTTGGTAGGCTCTGTGCTCCCATCTCATTTCCCAGCCTATTCATGCAGAAAAATATCACGGCTCATTGCATTCACTCATTCTGCAGCAGGTGTTTTTCATGGTAGTGACTGAACACACATCCAATGGTGGTTTATGATCCTCCAAGCATGTTGCCACATGGAGGGTAAACTCTTTTTCATTAGGAGCACAAGGCCATCGCTCGACCTTTCCCTTCTCCTTATATAATCAAACCGGTAAGGTGTGTGCGTCTACAGTGTGTTGGGGGTTGGAGCCTGGGAATGCCTTCCTGCTCGAAGCCTGCAAGGTATTGTGGGTAAGAAAAGCTCAGAGACGCTGCTGATCAATCACAGGAAGGGGAGCTGTAACGACAGGTTGCCAGGCAACAGGGACGGAGAAGCTGCGTGGTGTTTGTAGGGGGGGCTGCTGGGTGGGGGTGGGCTATTTCACCTCTGTCTGTTTGTCTGGTTCTTCTGAACACTGAGTGAGGGTGATGTTTGAGAAGGCTGTCAGAATATGTTATTTAAAATGCTACATTTAAAGCAACATGACAGCAAGAAATCAATTTCACATTAAAATTTTAAAAATGTCCTTGGTAATGTTAAGGTCCTTTGCTGTGGTTATTTAACTTGTAAGTGCAATAATGTTAAAAAAATTAACAAGTTGCACTGGTGGCCTAGTGGTCTAAGCACCCAACGTATAGAGGCTCTAGTCCTCGTCGCAAAGGTTGCTGGTTCAACTCCTGGCTGGCTGACTATTTACTGCATGTCTTCCCCCACTCTCTACTCCCTGCGTTTCCTATCACCTGTCCTATCCAATAAAGGCAAAAAAGCCCAAAAATGTATCTTTAAATAAATAAATTGAAGATTTTGCAGGTAGAGAAGTTAGCTATTCAGACCAAACCCACTTTTTTTGTACCAGGCTGTAAACATGTTTATTTTGGCTGCAAGGATCTTGTTTTTTGAATGAGTGTTCATGTAGTTTTGAGTACTTTCAGAGCTAGCCTCAAGTGGCCACTCGAGAAACTGCAGTTTTAGCGCTTGGCTTAATTTCTCATGGCTGAAGGTTGTCGCTTGGTCTGAATAAGTAGGGTGTCTTTATAAAAATCACCCCTGAGGCTTCAAGCTGCCCAGTTTACCCATGAGGAATGTCAGCTGAATCTTAAATACATCATCCTCAGGCGGAAAAAGACGGACCACCTAAGTCTACTCGGCTCATTTGGTATGCTGAGCCTCCCACCTCCCTCCACCACCTCCCTGTAATGAATCCACCCTGCATGCCAAATGTGCTTCCCAAAATAGCTTTTATTTTGGAAATCTAGGTTTTGAGTTTTGTTGCCACATCTTTGGTTATAACAAAAGAATGTCACTTTTCACATTTTGCAAATTGATACAGAGTTAAGTGTAACATGTACTTGAACCACATGAATGACCCTGTATTTGTCATGTTAAAGCAATCAAAGTTGAGATCACAGAGAAACTTCGCAGAAAGAAATGGCCTGAAATGATACAAAATAAAATAACAATCAAGCATTTACAAAAAATATGTCCTTTATTCTTTTGGCTTTAAAATGAAAAGACCATATGAGCGGACAGTAGTCACTTTCTTGCATGCAGTTCACTATAACACTACAAGCGCAATGAGAGATGGCTACTGATTGCTTCATGGTTTGTATCTACAGACACGGGGACCAAACATGTGTTTCATCATGTGTTGGAAATAAAAAGAGCTCTAGAAAAAATGTAAAACAAATCCGCTGACTGGAAAAATGCACTCGTATCTACAGTAAAAATGTTCTCTTCTAACCGGTGGAACAAAAGCAACCCAATGACCCCAGTTGCACAAGGCAAACACACCCTCACACACAAACACAGATGCTTACATTCGCTCCCTTTTTTTACAAATGTACACTGAGACATACAAATACACACACACCTAACTCCCTCACATACACACACTTACATTTATGACTGCCACATGTGGAATAACATAGCAGTGGGAATAAAAAGTGCTCTTACATCAAATGTAAGTGTGATGCATACTGTGGGCCCAAATAGCTATATTATTTACAAACTGAACCACTACATCAAAACCACCCACTTCTTGATTCCAACCAAGAAACAACATGAAATGTCATACAAATATTTCTGATATTATAACCTTTAAATGTGATATACAGTATTTGTCATGTCGTGGGCTGAAAGCTGTAACATGTACCTCTTCAGATCAATTCTTTACAAGAGCTCTGGAAGATGTGGGGAGATGGTGGGATGGGGAACAAATGCATTAGGAGACACTGCTGTAGGGCTGTGGATGAATGAGCGTCGTCTTATAAGGAATAGCTTTGACTCTTTTGGGAAATAAAAGTCTGTGCTGACTTGCTGAGAGGTAGATGAGAAGATTGATACCATACACATGGCAGTGCGTTAGCTAGCTTGGGGCTTCGGCCTGGAATTGATTAGCTTAGCCTAGCTTAACCTCAGAGTGGCTCAGGGCAGTTGGAAAAAGGGCGGGAAACTACATCAACTAGCACTTTTTAAGCTCTCAAATAAACTTGTTTAATGGAGACATGAATTGTTTACTTTCTTTACTTTGCTAATTAGCAAAGCACAAATGCACTCCATGTAGTTTTGCTAACAATCGATGAACTTAGTCTGGAACCTATTTGAACATACGGAGAGACTTAATTGTATTGCACCTTTTGTTTTCTATAAGAATTAGCTTATAGCAACTTAGGTGAAGTGGTTAGGTCAAGTGATGTAGAATTATTTACCAAGTTTCGTCATATAGGCTACTCAACTAGAGCTAATTCATGTTAAATCTAGTAGCTACTTGACATTTACACAATGACTATAATAATAATAAATTGTAGCGTACCGTACTGTATTGTACTGTACGTGTCGTATTGTAGTGTATCATATCATGTTCTTGAACGTGGGCTACTCAAATAAGCTAGCCAGATAATTTTGAGTATCAGAATTGATAATGGGGGACTGAAACTTGGTACATTGAATCCCAAAATGCTGTTTCTTTGGGTATCCAGTCTCTAACTAGCTAGCGGTTCTAGCTACTTTAAAGTCAGACATAGACTTGGTATCAATCTTCTCATAATCACGCAAAAAAGCAGCAGACAATTTTCCGAAATGTCAAACAATATCTTTAATGGTGTCTCATTCCTTGCATACATTCAGCTTCTCTGTACAGAGACTTGTATTTTCGAATGAAAAGGGGAGATTGCAGTCCAGATAGAAGCAAAATACAGATTTCAACACTCACTGATGGCAGCCCAGTGAATGCAACGTATACGTCCATTGCACTTAAACAGTATGCCTTTTGTTTCACCTTCCTGTACTGTAAGAACAAAGACAATTCCGGTGCTTGTTTCATGTGGTTGTTGTAGTTTCCAGCATTGACTTTTTCTGCCCTTGGTGATTTTTACAACAGTAAAAGCGCGGTGGACACATTCTCACGATAATGACACGACAAAGTAGAAAACATTCTTCCTCATTAAAAAAAGAAACCTTGGACATAAAAAAAGAGAACACAAAAAAAATGCAGAGTATTTGTTTAAGTGATACAGCGATTGTTAAATTCAAGACACTGGATTTATAGTAGTAGCAGCAGCACTAGCTACAGACAACTTAACAGTACACTCAAGTGTGTCAGATAGTAACAACAACCAATTGAAAAATCACAAGCGTTTGCAGAGAGGCTTTTCCGTGTTCCAGTAAAACTCTGGCAGTGTCTGCTGGATCATTTGTTTCCACTCTGAGAAGACCGAAAGAATTCACATAAGACATTACCTCACTCCCTTTTCAGGCCTATCAGCATCTCTCAACTCTTAATCAACACACAAGCGTACACGTCTATCTTCCCCTTGTTTTAAGCTGTAAACAAATTTCCGTCATGTCCCTGATGCATTTTGTTCCTTTTTTTTAAAGAGTCTATTTCTTTCGATCTTTCAAGTCTTTCCCTTTGTTTTCCTTTTCCCTGTTTTCCTTTTCATATTTGTCCTTGTCCGATTTCGTGACACTGTTGTACGAGGGCGGAGAAGCCGTGGATGGGGTCATATCCGTTTTGTCCGAGGTTGAGTTCTCTGTGAATTTGCTGATGACCATGACGTCCCTGTCTGGGTCGCGGATGCCCTCCTTCAGCTGCTCCTTGTAAAGAGCAGAGGCCTTCTTCATGGCGATGCGGATCATGTAGCGGCGGAAGGCTCGTTGGATAATTTTGGCCGACATGTCCTCCTGTTTGCGTCGGAGGGTGGTGGTGATGGGTTCGTAGGACACCTTAGAGGGGTTCGAGGCCATGAAGCGCTCCTCCATCTGCCCACGCAACACATCCATTTCACCACCTTCACCCAAGACTCGTTTCGTGAACGCGAACAGGATGTCCAGGCAGTGGATGCGTTCGCCACTCACCATTGGCAGGTCCATGGAGATGAGTTGGATCATATTCGGCTTTTGCATTCGAAGGGGTGGATCAAGGGAATCGGCAAAGTCCGAGAGCTTGCTGTACTCCATGAACTGAGTGGCGCCCGGGTCGAAACGCTCCCACACTTCGTAGAACATCTCAAAATCGTCCTCACTTAAGGGTTCGGCGCTCTCTTCCGTGGCTACACTGAAGTTCTCCAATATGACGGCTATGTACATGTTGACCACGATGAGGAAGCAGATGATGATGTAGCTAACGAAGAAGAAGATGCCCACTGAGGGGTTGCCACAGTTGCCTTTGTAGTAGTTCCCTGGATGCTCCATTTGGCTGTCACAGTCCGGTTCTCTTTTGTTCAGTATCGGCGCTAAAAGGCCATCCCAACCGGCTGATGTGGTGATCTGAAACAAACAGATCATACTGTTCCCGAAAGTCTCGAAATTGAACATGTCGTCGATCCCTGCCTCGCGCTTCACGTAGGCGAAGTTGGACATGCCGAAGATGGCGTAGATGAACATGACAAGGAAAAGGAGGAGGCCGATGTTGAAGAGGGCAGGGAGGGACATCATCAAGGCAAAGAGGAGCGTCCGAATGCCTTTGGCACCTTTAATGAGGCGGAGGATGCGACCGATCCTGGCCAGACGGATCACTCGGAACAGTGTCGGGGATACAAAGTACTTCTCAATAACTTTAGATAAAAACATCCCTGCAGAAGCAAAGAACAACACTCAGCACACAACTTTACACAAAATGTACTCTAAGTGTACAAAACTTGAAGACTTCCTTACCCACAATGGACAAGATCACCACCACAAAGTCGAATATATTCCAACCAATGGTGAAGTAATAGTGACGCAGAGAGATCATCTTAAGCAAACACTCCCCAGTGAAGAGCACGATGAAGACTAAGTTGATCCAGTACAGGATTCTGTCCATGTCATCCGTCTGGTCGTCTGTCTCCACCATCATGGTCACCATGTTAAGGCAGATGAGGATCATGATCACGATGTCGAAGGCCTGCTTTGTGATGCAGTCGAACACGCAGCCTTGAAATGCATTCTGGGGGCAGAGAAGGACAAGAGGAACAGAAGTCAATTTGTAACTCAACTTGTGGTCCATTAGTAAGAAGTAGCAGAAAGAATGTCGTCTGAGTCTTACTGCAGGTCGAGGGATAGGTTTCTGTGGTTTCTTGGAGCCCAGTTTCTTCATGGCGTTGTAGTATTTCTTCTGCTCTTCTGTCATGAAGATGTCCTGACCTCCAAAGTAAAAGGAGAACACAAAAGTTGGTTATAACCAGCAACTGTGAACAGGCTCTTGTCTCCTGGATGCATCATGAATGGGAATTGGCAGCACAGATATATGTACAATTTTAAAAGAAGCCAGCCTGTGTTAATGTTCAGTGAGAGACACAAGTAGCATGAGTGTGGGAAATAGTCCATTGAGAATAAATAGCATGAAGAACACAGTCACTTCGCTCTTATTAGTCAAATAAACGAATGCCCTCGCACCATATCTCACACTGCTCTCACATATCACACTCTGTCTTGCTCACTGAGTGCGTGATGCATGTCTGGAGGGAGGACTGGTGTCAACACTGGACAGCCATCTGCGTGTGACGCCGTGGCTTTGGGGCTGCTGAGCCACACATACTGATACAGTGTCTCGCGCAGTAGCAGGAAAGTAAGACAAGCCAGAAAAACACAGTGCAAAGTAACCCCCCTTTCCTCCTCCTCCTCCTCCCCCCCTTCTCTCTTTTAAGGGCACTGCCAATTCTACTTGTTAGTACTTGGCTGAATGAGCGGCACTGCTCCAGACTTTCACCGTGACTCTGCATGTGTGTGTAGGAAGGATGTTCACGGTGACTCATGCACCCCTCAGTAATCTTTGGCACCGTGCTACAGATAACGATTATTTCGTGGTGGAGTTTTTCCTTAAACACAGCTGCCGGTCTACTTTGGCTGGACCTGGACTTGTTCGGATGCTTTGCAGCCAGGCTTTGCATGTAGTTGGCGCAGGGTAGCACAGGATTGGCACCTGTTGTGGATTGGACTGTGATGGCACAGTGCAGCGTTAACATTGGGTTGGACCAACAAACTGGGATTTTATCCTTCCCTTGAAGGGTTTTTATCAATGAAAGGAAGGCCTGCTGTTAGTTCTGGGCAACACCTCAAATTATGAATGAATAAGAACCGTCCCACTGAAATATTACTGTTGCTTGAACTCTCAATCATGCGCCACATGTAAACTGTTCCTAAATGCAACTCATCTTCTTCTTCTGCTGGTTGAAGTTGTCGATGATGACACCGATGAACAGGTTGAGGGTAAAGAAGGAGCCGAAGATGATGAAGATGACAAAGTAGAGGTACATGTACAGGTTCACTTCGTAGTCGGGCTGTTCTTCCAACTGGAGCAAATGAAACAGAGGATAAGTGAATCTCAAAAAGATATGTTGTTTGAAAGTAACTCTTAATATTGCAAGGACTTACATTTCGTGAGTCCACGGCTGCGTACATGATGTCCATCCAACCTTTAAATGTTGCCTGGTAGAGACGAGAGGAGAATCAGTGTTGCAGTGTTGCAGTTGCTAGCTGGGGGTTGTTTTTTTTGGAGGAGTCAGTTAAGCTAGCTGTGTCTTCAACACTAAACTCACCACTTGCAGCAGCGCCAGGTATCCGGCCCCGACGTTGTCAAAGTTGATTTTGACATTCTTCCAGCGGGCGCTGTCGTTAGCCAAATTCAAGCACTCAGACTTGTTGTTGACGATACTTGTCGGGAGGGTAATGTCCGTGGTGGTGTTCACGCAGTGATAGTACTTCCCTGCGAACAGGTTGACGCCCATGATGCTGAAGATGAGCCAGAAGATGAGGCAGACCAGCAGCACGTTCATAATGGAGGGGATGGCCCCAAGGAGCGCGTTCACCACAACCTAGACAGGGTGGAGCACACACACGAACTCAGCGCTCCCCTACCGGACATACAGCTTCCAAAAATAGAGTGTGTTTGATTTTAGATAAGTGGCAATCATCTAATCACTTAACCTGATTTGACTGAGCTGTAAAGCTAATGCTACGGCTTTCTAGAACGAGACTGTTCAAAAATTCAAGTTCCTGCATTATTCAGAGCTGTATTTAATATGTAATGTCTGCATACATAAAGCTCTTAACACCAGCTACAAAGAGAATTTAACAACATCACAGTTGGAAAGAGGAAGGTGGACAGGTGAAAAAGCTAACATTTGATAGGTAAAAAAGCAAAACAGAAAAAAACCTTAGAGAGGCGGGATGAAGTCACAACATTTTGTTTGACTGTAAATGAAAAAAGACACACAACAAAGAAAAAAATTACAGGTCAAAAGGCACCACACAAGCAACGTCAGAGAACAATGCCTGAGAAGAGCTATATACAGTCACCTATTGACACAATGTGAACAAGGTCATGCAGATAGAAGAAGTACAGTGTTGAACTGCAAGGAAAAGGTAACTACAGAAGTAGTAAAAAGCATGCAGTCTTACATCCAGGCACCCTAAAAACAAGCTTAAACCATTAACTGACATCAAACATTAGCTATGTATAAATATATAGTATATTAGAGATACTTTAAGTGTATATAAAAGTTAAAAAGATACACTTTTATTCACAACCACAAGGAGAAGACAAGCAGGTACACAAAAAAGAGTCTCTTTAGCTCAGCAGAGACAAGTTGTTCTTCCAGATGTCCTTACCCTCATACCCTCAAACCGAGACAGAGCTCTCAGGGGTCGGAGGGCTCTCAGTGTCCGCAGAGATTTGATGGCAGTGAGCTCGGAGTAGCCCAGAGCATTGGCTACGAGACTGACCAGGGACACCTGAGAGAGGACGATAGAAGAGACACGCGGGGTGAAAGGTGAAGAATCAGGATGGTTCATTAGGCATTAATGAGGAGTCTGCATTCAATTAAAGAGATAATACAGAATTAAAAGTGTTAAAGCTGAAGAGCAGAAGAGTCTCATCCAGAAGAAGACAAATATGAGCAATGACAGTAAAACACACTAAATGTCATTAAATATTTGCTAGCACTAAGTCAGTATTTGGTACCTAGCAAGAAAGCCGCCATGTGTTATTTCTCAGTCTCATTTCTAGGCTGATTCAACTTTGATGCAACATATTTATTCCACATAAATTAACTGATTCTGAAGACTTCATGTTGAGCTTTAAGTCTTTTATGTATGGGCTGGAGATACGTACGTCCACAATGAGGAAGTCGAGCCAGCACCAGGCGTTGGTGAAGTACTTGACAAAGCCGTAAGCCACCCACTTCAACAACATCTCCAAGATGAAGACATACGTGAAGACCTTATCCGCGAACTCCAGCACTGTTTTGATGGTCCTCCGCTGCTCGATGTATATGTCCTCAAACGCCTGTACAGTGTGGGGAATATTAAATCACCCATATTTTCTGACATGTTCTGAGTCACAATGGATGTATGAAACACTGACTCACCAGCGCTCCGCTGCTGAGGAGGATCATAAATATGATGAAGGACTCAAACCAGTTGTGTTCCACTATGACGAAGCAGGTTTTCCTAAGATTCCACCAATTCTTAAAATCTTCGGCCTCTTCGTTGATCTGGCAGCACTGGAACCTGCTCACACAGCCTGCAAGTGGTGAAACAAAACTTGGTAACTCACTAAGTTGTAAAAAAAGTCAAAAAGGTTGTACAAATTTGGTAAAAATCAGATTTTGTCTTCTTCTATATTGTGGCCCTAACACTCCATTGTAGCTAAAGACAAAGGAGGGATTTGCAGATTCAGATTTGCACTGGAGGTGTGTCAGGCTAGGTGTCAGGTTACATTACAACCCAAGACTTTCCCACAGACTACTTCCCGTTCTGTTCTGCTGAGCATTTGAATTCAGCGTCACTCAGCTGTGAATCCAGCACACCAGGGGCAAAGCACAAGCAGTTAACGCGATTTCCTCTACCTCTTGAAATGTGCTGAGGGAGCATCTAACTCCCACCTTTCTGTCCTTACATCCCTTACATCCCCGCCCCTCACCCTCTGTGAAGCAGGCCTCTGGGTCCAGTGACTCCTCGGGCTCCAGCTCCTCCGAATCCACCCCGTCTCCTGGGGGGCGGATATCAACCGTGCTCCCCTCCGATGAGCTCGGATGCCGGGGCTCTATGTCGAGCTTCTGCATGGGCGAGGGAGAAGATGAGAGTAAAAAAAGTTACACTGCACAGCCTGGAGACGAAAACTCAGGGGTTATAGGAGCCAACCTTCTGAGCTGGTTAACATTGTGATTCTCTGTTCACATCTACCCCAGTGCCACAACTGCATACCTTAGTGTGGAGACTAGGCACTGGAATAGCTCACAGAGTAAGGCTCTCTGAAGTCATTGAATCATCATCACATGCAGCATCGATCAAATGTACCTACAGGCTTTGTTATTAGTTTTATTTGATGGCTCCAATCAGATTACATGGCAACACAAGCCATAAGGAGGTTGGCGTTACGGAAAGTGCACTGTGGGTACGTTTGATGTTACCTCAGTTCGAGGAAGAGTGCATGCAGTATTCCAGTGCATTATCAATCCAAGCCTGAAATAGTACCAAGCAGAACGTGTGCTGAAGTATTTTCATGTCCACTGAAAAATCAATTAATCTGTAATTTATCCCATCTTTAAAATCACTACTTTGAATCATACTTTTCCCATCCCTTAAAGCTACAGTCCCACCCATAAAAAGGCCTCTTAACGTCTTTATCAGTGGCATGAAAACACATTAATTCCATTCCTTGAAAGCAGTGTACAAGCTTCTTCTGTTGGTGCTGAAGTAGACGGATAACCACATTAGCTTACCAGCAAAAACCAGCACTGTGCACTGTTTATAAGACAGCATGTGGTCTGCCGCTTTTGTTCCTTTTTGTAAAACATAGGATACCCAGAAAACATGCAGGATTAAGTGTGGTACCTCCTTCCTCTATGCAAAACACAAGCTGGGATAAGTGTGTCTGCTGTTTTGAAGATCATTTAAATATATCATTCTTCCTATCTTTGAATTTCCTTGCAACACTCCTCTCAAACCCTGTGACCTTTGGGTTACAGTAATGTACACTACAACATAATCTGCACATTGAGAGACTTTTTTTTGTAAATGTGAGGTTTCCTGTCCGTTTCTTTATCAAACTTACTGTTATGTGTGCCTCATATCTAACCTGTCTTGCTTGTAAGATAGGAACATGTCATCCTAGACAGTGCAGCAGCTCTGATTGCAGTGGGACCCAGCTAATACGGCATGGGAATGATGGAAGCATGCTGCTCGCAAGTGCATCGTTTTCTGGAGAAGCGTTTCCATCTGGTTTCTCTTTGTCTCCTTGAGCAAGAAACCCATTTAACATCGTCTGGATGTGGATTTTATGATGTTTTTACTAAACCTAGCTAGCTTTTGGTTAGCAGATTTTGTTGGGAAGTTTTTCTTTATTTGGACAAGTTGGGAAACAAGATAGTTACAGTAGAACAAAATGAATAACAAAGGCGTAGAAGCAGATCTGGTAGGATTCTCTGTACTTGAGAGAAGTTTCTACAAGTTTGTACAACCCTAATTCCAGAAAAGTTAAGACACTGTACAAACTGTTGATAATAACACATCATCTAGATAATCTTAAGCCTATATTTCATTGAAAATAGTGCACTCTTTTCTACTGCTTGTTGCACTATTTTTAAATAAAGGTGGGGTTTAAATGGAAAACCATCACTATCTCTGTAAATCAACAGTGTCTAGACGTTTTTTGGAATTGGGGTTAGAAAGACTGAAAATAAGACCATTATCATAAATACATCTGATTTAATTTGAAGTGCCATGTGTCATCCGTTTTGCCACCCTGCAAAAATCAATCTTGCTCCATTTGTTTCAAAATTGTCTCCTTAGAATAATCTAACATCATTCCACTGCTATTTGAGTATCGCAGAAAACAAGTACATTCAAGTATTTCATGTGTGTATGCATGGGCTCTGAACCAGACAAATGAATTTTGTCAAACTACAGCAAAATTCATTCCTCATTTCCATCGCTCTCTCTCTCTTTTTTTTTCCTCCTTATCCTCCTCCATCTCCTCTCTTCCTTCATTCTCAAGCTCAGAGTGTTGGATGCCAATCAAGTCCCAAAAAAACAAGTCAAAAACCAAGCAATGAAATCAAAAGCAAAGAAATGTTAGATGACTATCAATGGGTGGTGTGTCGCTCATTCCTAATGGTTTGGAGCTGTAGAACAGCCTGATGTTTGGAGATAAGTTATGAAAGGGGTGGTGGTTGTGGTGGTGGTTGTGGTGGTGGTGGGGAGGAGGGGGTAAAGGGAAAACTCAAGGGTTACAGCATTGAGTGTGCTGCTGTTTTGGGAAAGGGAGGGTATAAAGCAAAGAGGGCGGGTAGGAGAGGTAGGGGTTGGGTGGGGGGGACGGAGGGCAGACCAGGCAAAGAACGAAAAATGGGCAATCCGTTGAAGGTATGAGAAAATATGTTGTTTGTCTGTAAATGGCATAGGCAGTCCTCATGGTTAGTGCTATGGTACAATAAAGTGGTCTTACAATTCTCCTCTCACTGAAAACCTTGAGAGCGCCTGTGACACCGCTGCAATAACAAACGGGGGGTTAAACAAAGTGAGTGAAACACACCAAAAGCTAGCATACAACCTCAAGTTTGCTTCGCAGAGAGCATATTCCTTGAAAAAATTCAATGCAAAAGAATGGGGGTGTTATTTTTACACTGGCTACTACTCAACAAGTGCACTCCAAAATTTTCACTAAGCAACAAAACATGCGTAACAGTAGGTAGAGCCTCCAGTTTGATTACAAAGTGCTCAAATATTACAATACACCAACCCCTTGATTCATTGATTGATGTTAAAAGAGAGGACAGCCTCATCCAGAGAGGGAACATGTGGTGCCATTGCTAGAAATAGTCTCTCGGGTTGTTTTTGAATCACAGGGAGTTGGCACCACACCCACAGTGGCAGGTTGACATCACCAGGGTGCACAGTCCCATTGCTCTGTCAGCTTGGCAACACTTAACGGCCAACCTGGCATTTAGTCTGGTGCAATGAATATTTTGGATATAGATAATTATGCACTTTGGTTTTAACTACAGTGCCATTTTGTTTCACTATGACTCAGCGTTATCTAGACACCGACCCCTTAGAGTTTACCAAGAAAAATTAGCTGTGTCATTATGTTAACAAGCACCTTTTTCAGGATCTTGACATATTCATACACCAATCAACTTGCTGTGTGAAATACCACACGAAAAAAAAGAGCTAATTAAATACTGGAAAGATGTGACTCAAAATATTTTCTACATAATGATAGTGTTTCATCTTACCTCCTTGCTGCCCTCCACATCAGACGAGTCGCTGCTGAAATCCTCCGTGTTCACGTTCTCAAAGTCTGACTCACCCACAGCGATAGGCACAGTGACTGTCAAGCTGGGGTTATGAATAAACGACATGTAGTCGCATTCCTCCATTGGGTAATTGCCCGCAGTGTCCCCAACGACAACCCCAGCAACAACCCCGACCCCAACCACCAGCCCTCCTCCAGGACGTCCGTTTCCCTCCATCACGTACACCCCACTGGGGTCTTTGGTGATCTCCACTGAAGTGTGGTTGGAGATGCAGTTGCCCTTGCCGTTGCTGTGCAGTTCGTCCAGTGGTTTGCTCTCCTCGGCGAGGACCGAGCCCTTGCCGGTTCCGCCGAAGCAGAGGCTGCGGAGGAACTGTCGGACGGCGGATTTGATGAAGGCGATGCCCCTCTGGATTCGGCCCACGGCAACCTGCAGGTTGTTCATCTCACTGTCTTCATCAGTGGCCGCCAGGTTGTCGGCGCTGAATGAGCTCAGTAAGAGAGCCAGGAATAGATTAAGAACCTGGAAACATGTGGACAACACAAGGAAAGTGAGTCCTGATTGGTCGCAGTGCATTGAAGGACTTGGCTTTATAACTATTATCTAAGCTACATTTAAGCTAACTCTTTTCATTAGCCTAATAGTACTAGCCAATAATAAGAGATTTTGCTAACACCATCCAAAAGTATTTTAGGTAGCATTAGAAGCCAACACTAACACTGGTCTCTTAACATCTCTACCAAATAAACAAAGGAAATGAAAACAGTGAACCCCATACCACCAGGTTTCCAATAACCATGACCATCATGAAGACAATCAGGCACATGGACTGTCCTGCCACCTCCATGCAGTCCCACATGGTCTCGATCCACTCTCCGCACAGCACCCGAAAAACGATGAGGAAGGAGTGGAAGAAGTCATGCATGTGCCAGCGTGGCAGCTTACAGTCGCTGGAAATCTTGCACACACACTCCTTGTAGCTCTTGCCAAACAGCTGCATGCCCACCACGGCGAAGATGAAAACGATGATGGCCAGGACAAGAGTCAAGTTCCCCAGAGCTCCCACTGAGTTACCGATGATCTTAATCAGCATGTTCAAAGTGGGCCAAGACTTGGCTAGCTTGAAGACCCTCAGCTGTTTTAAAAGAAAATACAGAGCAGTGTTTGAGGTCATGGATCTTTAAATACAATTTACATCAGGTGAACTCATACTGAACACATGACATATTGGCTTAGCTTAATACAAAGACTAGAAGCAAGGGGGAAAAGCTGCACAGGCTTCTTATAAGGATAGAAAATTATACCAAGCAAGACACCAAATATTGATTGAAGCGGCACATTTGCTGTAGTTTCTTATGGGTTTTGGACTAGATAGCTTTCGCCCCATGTTTGCTGATTTTAAGCTACTGTCAAAACTCTGGAATATCATTTCCTCAGGCATATTTGACATCTTTCACAAAACCACAATTTCACTTTCACTGCTGCCTGCATTTAAATGAAGAGCGTGGATCATCTTGGGAAGTTGTACTCAGCAGCTGTAGAAGGTTGAAGAAGCGTGCCCAGGCTGCCAATTAGCCTGCCCTTCTTCAAAATAGACAGTTTCTCGCACAATCGATTCAGAATCCTGATAATGAGGCGCTGATGAGCCTAACAATTGGGTATTGAGTTATTTTTCCACAAGATGCTCTACGTTCCCTATTTTAGTTCAAGTGGCTGCAGACTGCACTTATGATCTGTTCCTTCAAAATAATATGAAGGTTAACCACATGACTTTGTGAGTACACGTTCAAGAAACCTCTGACTGTAACTGCACAGCAGCAGTGAAAAGCTAATCAGGTGACTTGAAAAAAACACACCAAGCCCCAAAGGCCACAACAACCCTCCATGGGGCCTTCTAGTTCTCCACAAGAGCCATCATTACATCATTACCTCATTAATAGTATGAATGTTATTGTGTCCTTACCCAAGAAGTAAAGATGCACCTCAACTTTTCTCTTTCTCTTAATCCATCCATGGTGCACTTACCAATCTGAAGGACCTGAGCACAGACAGGCCTTCCACGTTGGCCAAGCCGAGCTCCATCAGGCTCAGACTAACAATGATGCCATCGAAGATGTTCCACCCCTCTTGGAAGTAGTAGTAGGGATCCAGTGCGATGACCTTGAGGCACATCTCTGCTGTAAAAATGCCTGTGAACACCTAAAGACAACAAAAGCATGATGTCAGATTTACACTCAACTTTTAGTTTACTTCTTTCCCAGTCTGAGTTTGTAACAGCTCAATACTTGCCAAGTTTCCAACAGAGAGGACACTATCGAACTCCTTCGTCATGGGGTAGTGCTCCATGGCCATGAAGAGGGTGTTCAGGACGATGCAAATTGTGATGGTTAGATCCACGAATGGGTCCATGACTATTGTGCTGACGACTTCCTTGATCCTCAGCCATGCCGGGCAGCAGTCCCAGATCAGGCAGGTGTTGGCAAATCGATACCAGCATGGGGGGCACTTCTGTCTCGACTCTTCCAGCTCTACAAAAAGGAAAGATGACTGCATTTAGCCTACTCTTCAAATATACACACAACCAAGGTTGGGGTTGATCGTACCTTCCATGGTGTTGGTGAGGATGCTGGCCACACTCATGGCTCTCGGCCTGCTCCCTGGCTCATCTAAGTAATCTGTGGATGGTTGGTGAAAGCCTGACCGGCGTTTCTTAAGCTCAGTATCTGTAGTTGTCCCCTACAGAAAAAGAAGAACATAAAGTTCTGTTCTGCAGAGGTGTTCCAAATTCTAGATTCTAGCCCTATGAATAAGAGAGTTGCATGGGCCCCCTGCAAAGGTACCTTCCATGGTCCCTCAAATTCACATCCCCCTCCACATTAGGGCCCACTATACTCAGTACCACTTCCACTTTGTACACAAAACCCAAAATACAAGACATCACAAATGTTACCTTTTAAGGATCCAACATTAACCACACAGTGTTATCATATAACTGAGCACAGGTTGACTGAACATGAGGAAAGAATAAATGCCAAACTATTCTTTAATCAACAACATAAGAACAAAGGGATGAGAATAAGAGAAAGGTCGATGAGAAAATAAAGCATGGAACCAAAAGTCACCTCAGGAAGCAGGAGACCTACAGGAGAGGTTGTTATTGAAGTCCCCCCGACCAGCGACACCACGCCGTTGCAGTCAACGGCGCAGTGCATCTTCCCGTTGGCGGGCAGCATGACACGGGGCGCCCCGAGGCTCGTCTGGCTGACGGCGCTGCAGCGGCGCTCGAGACGGCGCGGCAAGAACAGGGAGCCCCGCCGACTGTCGCTTTCCTCGAAGGTGCTGTGCTCGTCGTCTGCAAAGTCGTTCTCAGAGCCCATGTCGCGCGCCCGGCCCCGGAAGCTGAAGAGGCTCGCACGGCTGTTCCTTCGCGGTGAGAAGAGGGATCCACGGATACTGAGGAGGGACTAACGCAGGAATGGAACAAGGAAGAAAAACTGTGTTAGGGTGGAGAAGGTAGAACTTTGGAACACGATGGGCCAGAACATATATGAGGAAGACAGTCTAAAATGCTTATCTTTTCCTTTAATGTTCCAAACTTTGATGAGAGTGTACAGTTTTGGGCTTGATTCAACCCTGAATCTACAAGCTTGAATATATTCACTAGTATGTTTGTGACATGTCTGAAATGAAGCTCAACTTCAGTGCAGTTTGAGCTCCAAGGATACTCCACTGATCAGGTAACACTCACTGACAAATCAAATTTGTCAGGCAGTATTTACCTGGTTGGGTGAGGAGCATCTCTTCTCATAGGACAGCCTGTTGGCGTCAATAGAGAAGCGGAAGCTGGACCTCTTGATGCTGTCCTCGGACTCAGACTTGTGAAACTTGTCCCGGGTCCCCCTCTCCTCCTCCTCCTCCCTCTGCTTCCTTTTCTTCCGCCTGTTGCGTCGCTCCTTTGCACTCTTGGAGCTGAGCTTCGACGTCCCCGAGGAGGACTCCGAGGTGGGGCCCCCTCTGCCGCTGTACTCTCCGCTCTCGGTGGCTGCTGCCGCGGCAACCTGCCAGCCAATGGGAGCACACAAACACAGTTGTCATGGTGACCTGGTTGCCTGTCTCAGAGGCACTGGCGGACCGGAGTGGAGGAGAGAGGGAGTCTGGCAGATAAGAGGAGCAGCGGCAGCCAAATAAGCCTGAGACACTTTCTAAAAATGGACGCCTGCATGTTTTCATGAAAACCAAAAACAACACTGAAGTCCTGATTCTTAATAAACACCAGACGAAAGTAAAATGTGTGGATTATGGGTTAGGTATGGGTTATGTTTGCACGGATATGTGTTCTTTTATCTTAATGAAATGCTTAAGCGAAGCCAGGTTTGAAGATGTGAGTGGATCAACTTAAGTCTTTGACAAAAAACACCATCAGAGGCTCTCGACGAGACCCACACTGAGGATTTGAGAGTCTGCCATGGCAACGCCTGCACAAACAACAACAATCCGAATGTGCACAAGCCTGATAAGACAGTGTTGAGCCTGGAAGCTACTGAAAGAGCGAGCAGCGGTGAGACAAAAAGCAAAGCAGCAACCTTTCACTTTGAGGTAAGATAATGTGGTGTAGTAGGATTGTGTGAAATCCCAGAATGCCTTCCCTTCAACTATTATACACAATATTATATACAGATACTGCATATCTACCACTGATTCACAATCTTGTGCATCTTTTCTTCTCAAAGTATGAAGTAAAAGCATGTTTTCATGACGGCATGCAGGGTTGATACTTCTCTCTTGTTTTCTTTCCTCACTTCTTTCATGAAATGAAAGAGCAGAAGGAAGTAGAGTATACAGCCTAACCTCTGGGGGGTTAGCTGTAGCCTAAACAGGCTTCCCCTACATACAGATCTAAAGGGAATCATACATTTCCCCCTCAAGATATATCTGCAAAGTCATTTCTTGATTCATTGTATTCTCCCCATGTGGGTCTACTCATGAGTCTCAGTTTCACTGTAAATAATAAGTTTCACAGAGGTTTTATTCTGGCTTATTGACTCAAAATAAATAACTATTTTCTTGTGATTTTCTTGCAACTAACATGTCTTAAGTTGTAGATTTCTTTTGCTAATAAAAATACAAGCTTTGTCAGGTCAGTCTCAGATTCTCAGTGAACTCTCCAAAGCTCAACTCTAACATGAATCCAAACACAAACACAAAGAGATACAACTCTTGCCTGTGCTTCCTCCTGCTGCCTCTTCAGCTGCTCCAACATGGCCTGGAACTCCTCCTCCTTCTGCTGGGCCTCCTCGATGGTCGCCTGGTTCTGCTCATCATAAGCCATCGCCACAACAGCCAGGATCAGGTTGACCAGGTAGAACGAGCCCAGGAGGATGACAAGGACAAAGAAGACCATGTAGGGTTTTCCTGCCGCCCGCAACGTCTGATGGTTCGCCGAGCAAAGGAGGGAGAAATTGTTAGAGACTCTCAGAAAACCAACCATGCATGAAGGTATTTTTGTCCTTGTATGTCTTTGTAGTCAGGGTGAGACAATATTAAGTGTTCAGTTGTGGTTCTGCATTGTATTGGAACAAAACACAAAAAACTTACATAACTTGCTCAGAGTGTAATCACTGAATGACACACCCTGTAGAAAACACTCTGCAAAGTTTGAAAAGATAGAAAAGACACAGAGAGTTTCACCAACCTGTTGGTAGAGGTTTTCCCAGTAGTCCTGGGTCATGAGTCGGAACAGGCTCAGAAAGGCCCAGCTGAAGGAGTCAAAGCTGGTGTAGCCGTAGTCTGGATTACGGCCAGCTTTGACACAGATGAAGCCCTCTGGACACTGCCTGTGGGGACACAGAAGAGACGACTGTGAGTCTGAAGTCTACAATCTGAAACCTCTAGAAGCTATATAGGCTACTTAAATGAGGAACTAAGTTAACTTTGCAACATCTGTAAAGGGTAGTACCAGTCAAAATGAAAAGCAACAGGACGACTGCCAGGATTGTCAGGTGATAGGGGAACAATTGCAAGGAAACGACCCTATTTAGGACCCTTTTGTGACTCCTGGACACACCACGACTGTTAGTGGCTTATATCTTCAAGCTCTTCCCCAGTCTGGTCAGAACTGAAGAAGCCTTTCAGAGGAGAGGTGAAATTTGGGGGTGTGGCTTATTCAATTGACAGATGGGAGCATTGTAGCTAAGATTAGCGTTTCCAATATGGCGGATACCATTGTTGGACTTCATATGGAAACCAATGGGTGACTCCACTGAACTCCATCCATGTTTTTATACAGTTTATGGCCTCTATAATCTACAGTATGTTTATGTTGAAGGCTGATAAATGTCTTCCCATAACACTAGATTGGCAATTCAAATGAGAGTGTAATGTTAACACTCCCAAACACATTAAATGGATTGCCCCCATAGTTAGCCGACACTTTGGATTCCTGCGATGCCTCAGCATAGCACCGAGCGTCGACACTAATTGTCTATGCTCAGCTTTGTGCTGCATCTAATTGGCCATATAAATAAAACATGTCAAGCCTTACCCGGCGCCGCTGCCGTTCCCGCAGAGCAGAGCATCCCTGCGGCCGGGGAGGTAATAGTAATTATCTAGAGGAGAGGGGACACACAGAATGGTCAGTGAAAGCAACATCACAGGTGTGAAACGGCGGATATGAGGAAGCCGCACAGATCGATGGGGGGACAGAAAAACAATATGCACCCTGTGGGTTCCCCTTCAGGGTTTGTGAGGTGTAATAATGCAGAGAGAGGAAGGTGGTGATTTGCTCTTTTCTTTAACACCAGATAGCATTAGTCATCCTTTTGGTGAGCATGTAAAATAAGCACATTTGGGTTGGGATGCAGTCACGCCCACTCTTTTCTGTTACTGTCACTGAATCACAGCCAAAGATAGGACACAGCCACCCATAGGCTGTTAAATCCCATGTTTGAGGCGATGCATTTCTGTCGCCACCTTGTTTATTTTCAACAGGAAGTGGCAATATTTTGGACTGTAGAGTAGAAACACCTCTATTCTAGTGAAGAGAGCGGCTTGCTAGAATAAATTTGCCAATTATGAGATGCGTGACAAACTTGCACCTTAAAAAAGGCAGCTGACAAAGCAGTGGATGACGTCCTTCTTTTCTTCCCCTGCCATCACTTTGTTCAAAAGCTGCCTCACGTCTCCTCAATATCCTTCTGACGGTCAGTGAGTCACCCGCAGACAGCCCTTACATGGGCGATGGGAGAATGATGGTGGGCAGCAAGGGGTGGGGGTAGTGGAGGGTGTCACTGTTGTGGCGATTATCTGCCACATTTGCCTCATTCCCCCACCAGCCTTTGTTAGAGAGTGCGGCCCATGCTCGCAGCCATCGCTGTCACTCCTTATAAAGGCAGCAGGCCAACATGTCCAACCACAACCACCACCACCCTGACCCATCTCTGCATGTAAAGCAGCATTCATCTGACTCATGCCGTCTGCCTCAAACACTAACTTGACCCCAGTTGACACGGCTCTTTCATGCTCCTCCTACCCTCATCGCTGATGTACTCCGTCCAGTTGAACGCCGTCACGTTCGGCGCAAAGGTGGGGTCGAACATGTCGTCGTATGCAGTGATGTTGCTGCTGCTGCTGTTGCTGCTGCTGTTGTTGTGGATTGGAAAGCGCACGCACTTCTGCCTCAGGTTACCCATGAAGAGCTGCAGGCCAATGAGGGCGAAGACGCTGAGGCAGAACACGGTGAGGATCATGACGTCCGATAGCTTCTTTACGGACTGGATTAGAGCGCCGACGATGGTCTTCAAACCTACGAAGGGAAAGGGCGAAGGGATGGGAGGGGACATCGCAGAGTGATTACTGTTGGCTGATGACACCCACAAGTTTGTATGCAGAAGCTAATTGGAGCTAACAGTAGCAAGCAGCCAGGGGGATCTGTGGAGAGGTTCCTGTATGTTGCTAGCTTTCATACAGGAACCACGCTAGCACAGATCACTGCTAATCATGCACAAGAGAAACTATGTTTCTCGTGCCTGATATAGCGTGAATATTGTGTTTTTTATGTTCACCTCTATTGCTATTTTTTAAACTAGCTTCATATTAAACATACTCTCAAAACTTAAGCCAGTGAGTCCTTTGTAAGCTAAGCTAACTAAGCTAAGCTAAGAGGCTAATGCCTGTCATCTCTAGCTTTTTATTGCGTGTACATATACGAGTGGGGTTTCAATCTACTCAGCAAACTCTCAAAAATCAAGCTAGTGAGCTCTTTGTAAGCTAATCTAAACTAAACAAAGCTAAGCTAAGAGACTAATTGCCTGCCACATCTAGCTTTATATTGCATGAACATATACGAGTGAGGTATCAATCTACTCAGCAAACTAGGGAGTTTTCTTTATTTTTCCATACAATTTCGAGGTTAATTCACCATTAATAGAGATTATAGACATATTTACACCAATGGGCAGATTCAGGCCGAGCCAAGCTAATTGCCTGCTACCTCTAGCTTCATATTTAGTGTCATGTTATGAGATTGGTATTGATCTGCTCACATTACGCTTACAAAATTGAGCCCATAAGCCTAAATAGAAACCAGGAAATGCATTTTATAGGTAATCAGTTTTTGTGTCAGTGATGTCAGTGTTAGTGCTCAGAACGCCATTACCCAAACACCACTCACCATACAACAATGTCTCCAAAAAACACACAACATTGAACAAGACATGCACAGGAAAACAAGGTAAGGAGGAACCCTACACACACAAGTGCTTGCCACCAGAAAAATAGGCTTTTGCAATGTCTCATGCAGAAAGGAAAAAACAAATAGTGCACAAAATCTACTCAGAAGTCTCCCAAGGCAAGAATAGATTTCAACCAAAAGGAATTCTGCCTTAAAGGATGCATCTAAAAGCTATGAATCCTGTCAATCTGTGCAGATTGGAGCCAGATTCCAGCTTTTACTGGCCTTGGGACGAAGGCAGCGTGAGGGGTCGGCGACAGGCGTCATCAGGCTTTAGCTACAGTGAGATGTGCTGAGATGTTAGCCAGTCAGCGTTTGATTAACTCTACAGGGCCAGGGTGGCTCTCTCACCTGGGATGACTGATATAGTTTTCAGGGCTCGCAGAACCCTGAAGGTTCGCAGTGCTGAGACATTGCCCAGGTCCACAAACTCTGTGACATATCTGTAAGGGAAGGGAGGGGGGGAGGAGGGAGGAGGGAGGGCAGAGCACACGCACACACACACGCGCGCACGCAAACCAGGCACCCACACACACGGCAGGACGAGACAAAAGGATTTGGATGGGAAAGGGGAAAGGAAGGAGGGAACGGCAAACGGTCACGCACAGAGGACAAATGGCAGGAGTGCTGGCAGCAGGCGCAGGCGGCCTTACCTGGTATTACTGAGATAGTTTTCAAAGCTCGCAAAACTCTGAACGTGCGCAGAGCTGAAACATTGCCTAGGTTTACAAACTCTGTTATATACCTGCAGGATCAAATGCACAGTTACCACACAGGCAGAAATCCATTCAAAGTGTAGAAAAGCACACATGTGAGACAGAACAAGGATACAGTTTTTAACATTTGCAGCACTCTATGAGTGTAAAAAACAGCAGAATTCAATGTGTAACCTGATGCTAAAGGCCTTTTTAGGGTTGGAAGACAAGTAGCTCATGTAATTGAACCGTGCATGAAATACAGGCCAAGAAACTCCATGCTTAAAGGGTTTACATCCATTAAAACAGACTAGACTTGAGATTTTTGGCCATAAGCTTCAGATTATCCCGCCGCTCTTCCTCCTCTTCTCACATTCACTCATAAGCTGCCGGCCTGATTAGCATAAAAAAAAAAGCGTTTGGCCTCCTCATCTACGCCAGATCACGTTAAGCTGATCCTAACCCTGCTTGTCACAATACTTACGCCATGGAGATAACACTGAAATCCAGCCAGTTCCATGGGTCACGCAGGAAAGTGAACTTCCCCACACAGAAGCCCCTGGCCAGGATCTTGATAAGAGACTCGAAGGTGTAAATCCCTGTGAATGTGTACCTGGGGAAAAAACAGAAGAGGTGAGGAGGAGAGGAAGTGTGAAGATGATGGTTTACTGAGGTGTTGCTCAGAGACAAGGTAATAGTCTGGCTTTATTGGAGTTTTTCGATTTCTCCTGTTATGCTGGGAGTGAAACTACAGTTCCTATGATGCTTTGAGGATTAGAAATTACTGCCATAGAACTACTATGTTTTAAAAAAGCTAGTGACTATTGCCTTTTCACTCCAAATCAGATATACTGCGCTCACAAACTTCCAATTCCAAAAAAAAAAAAAAGCTCCTGTAAGGAACTTTTGATTTGTGTACATTTTGCGCCCCCCAAGGAGGAAAATCCCATCCCCGTTTATCATTCACTGAGAATATTTGCTGTGGAACGTGAAAAAAGAACTGCTTCTATAAGGTGCATTCAGCCATTTTGTCTGACACCTACCCCCGGCAGAGGTTTCAGCATTTAAAATAACTATATAGCAAAAAATCTGTATGCTGATGATGGGGTTTGCTTTTGCAGGTCATAAAGAGTCACTGACTTTAATTTCAGTCAATTTGATAACTAAAAACTCCTTGCATGAGCTTTAAACTATCATTAACTTTCAAAATAAAACTGGGTTATTTTTTTAGCTTTCCTGAACTATAACATACTGTAAAACTTCCAATAAAAGCCTGCCCCAATTAAAGGCAGGGTCCCTTTTAGAAGCCGGTGTGGCAGTATGTTTTGACAAGTCCTGTCTCGAATAGAAGCCTGAATGCATTAACTGTCTTTCTGGTGGTCTGTGTGTCTTATTTTTTGTACTGACACTCAAATGCCACACAGCACATTTACTGATCACCAAAGTGTGAGCAAAATAAGAGACTTACTCTACATTCTTGGCCCAATCCGGGGGGGTGCTGAGGGTCATGAAAGCACAGTTGGTCAGGATGGTGAACATGATCAACATGCTGAACATCGTAGCGACAAAGTCAAGGAATAAACTGAAACAAATGTGGTTTTCTTACAAGTATCCTTTCATCAAGCATCAAAACTAACACTTCTTACTCTTTATAGTACACAGTCTATTCTTAAGTGCTTCCACTGCTTTTCTTCCTCTATCATTCAGCTTGCAGTAAATCCTGGTGTATGCCTACATAGGAAGTCTAAACCAATCATGACATTAAGACTTAATAATCAGCAAATTCAAATCCTCCTTTTGTCTGGTAAACCCCCTAATCCAAATCAATGCTGTGTCCACGGCACACTTTGAAAGGATATGAGTGTACTAAAACTCTAATAGCTACCCTCCTCAGAGGGTTGAAGGGGTTTAAGATGTACAAGGCAGGAGTGGCGTTGAAACGGAAGATTGCCTTCCCACGATTCAATACTATGAAGGTCTGAAAGAAGGAGAGAGAAACATTTGTTTAGCATTTAAACCCTCATGCATTAATGTTAGTATAATATCTGCCCCCTGTGTATAAGAGGGAGGATAACTGGCGTCTCTTCAGGTCTGTGGTTTTTAAAAATGTAGCTGAAAGAGTCCACTCCAGGCAGGACATGTTGGCACCGCAGTTCACCTGGCACGGCAGCTCGAATTAGCATTTAACACCTCTCTTGGCTCGTGCTTAAAGGGCTCTGACTTGGCTGACAGCACCAAAGTTGTGCTTACTCGACACTGTACTTTGACATTGTTGACCCCCAGACTGTGATCCTGTGTGTAGCATTTCTATATACATTGTGCTCAAAAATAAGGGGTGTTCAATATTAAAAAGTTTTAAAATGTAATCTTCCTTCTCTTAATTACAAGAAAGCAGCAGCTCTCAGCTCTGTTAAGCAGAAGTTTACTTTAAGTGGGAGGAAATTGCTGCATCTCCCCATGTGCTTCCTTAAAATAGATCGAAGTGAGCGTCTAGCAATTACCTCTGAGCATGTAAGGGCTTGTTTAGAAAAGTACAGACCTGTAACCTTTCAAACTCAAGACAGACTTGTAACTTTATTATGTTTGAGGCGGACCTTCTGATTGCTGTAGAAGGTGTCCATGTCCTCCAGAGGGGTGGACACCAGGTGGCGAGGGATGTCCCCGTAGATGAAGGGCAGGGATTTCCCCGCCTCCAGGTCGCTGTTGGGCTTGGGCCCATTCTCATCGTCGCTGTCGCAGCGGCGCTCCACCCGTGGTCTCCGGGCCTCCTCCTCGGCGATGCGCCTCTCGATGGCGGCCAGCGACTCGGGGACGAAGGGGCGGAAGCTGTCAGGTCCGGGCGGTACAAGCAGCTGTGCCATCTTGTCATCCTGCTCCTTCAGCGGGCAGCGAGGGGCTCAGCTGGGGCAGAGAGCTGGGGAGAGAGGGAGGAGGGGGATGGGTCAGATGTCAAGACCAGGCTTCTGGAAATAGTTTGTGGATTCAGCTGTGGAGGTAGAGTATATTATCATCAATCAAGCCATATCAAATCAAATTGTAGTGTCATATTATATTGTTTTTATGGTACTGTTCCATACATAAACGTAATGTACGGTATCATATCGTATTGTATTGAATCTTACAAAAGTATTGTATCTTTCACTTTCACAGCTAGCCTCAATCTGCTTCTTATGCATATCTTAACATACTTGTTTTCCTGCTGCTGGCTGCCAAAAATGACATATTCCTTACTGAATGATTTCAGCTTGAGCCAAATCAAAATACCACTTTTTAATGTTCTGTGTGAATATGATGCATTGAGCATCTGATGAAGCCTTTCCTTGGATTGTGAAAGCTTACAATCCAGACTTATGACGCGTTGAGAGTGAGAGACCAATCAAGCATGGCTGAAACTTTTACAGCAGTGACTTTTACATAAGAGTGACTCACACGTTAAATTGCCATCAGATTTACATAGAGTAGCTTGAAAGAGACCCACAATGCATAAGTGGTCTTTGTGTTTGATTGATAACCATCTATTTATTTGTAATGATGGAATGCTTTCCTAATGACGTATACAGAGTCATTGTGTGATAAAAATACACCCTTTATGTATTTACATGCCTCTTGAGCTCATTTAGAAGCTGACCAATGGCTGCTAAAAGGCACTTTAAATAAAGATAGCCCTCTGCGTCTCGTCAACTTGCTTCAATCAAAGGAAGGGAGAGGTCACAGGTAGGGCGGCAAGAGAGGGGATAAGACAGGCTATTAATAAGGAGTCTGGTGTTGGTGACGTGCATTTAGCTGATTCACAGGGACACAAAAATAGCCAGTATCGACTAAAGTGGACAGCATGAGAAAAAAGGACAAACACAAGCCTCTCTGGAGGGAACCTAATCACGACAAATTTCCCGATTTGTTTTTCGATGTGAACTTCAACTGCTTTGATTGTTTCATCCAAAAAGTGCTTCCCAGGGAACTGGAGGCAGTAATTGATAACTGCATAATTGATTGGTATAAAGCCTCAAATTAGTAAAATATGAACTGCTTTCATTACAGCTCTCAGGGATTATTGATTTCCCCTTGTAACAATCAACCCAAACCCTTGATTTCCCTTGAAAACCATCAGCCAAACCTTGCACCCACAAGTCTGTCTTGTTCCCGTAGAAAGCACACAAACAAGGCCTTCCCCTGACCACAGGTGGGGCTTGTTCCTCGAAGGGCACCATATGAGAAAGCCCAGAGCTCAAAAGTCATGTCTCTTTGAGTCACTGGGCTGAGGAAATGGAAGAACAGAAGCCACCCTAGTGTGCGAAAACCTATTTATATTCAAAAGAGCAGAGGCAGGGTGAGTTCGTTTTAAACGCATCTGACATTTGGACTGCGTCTGAGTGGGAGGCAAGAAAAAGTCTAGACAACATAACATTTTGCAAAACACTAAGGCTTAGTGATCTATATATGACCAGTTATAGACTATATGTGTAACCAAAGCTGAACAAAGTCAAAACCTTTCATTTTAACTCCAAGGCACGAAAGGTCAAACTTTCATGGAGCCGGTGTACATGGAAAAATAAACCCAGAAACCTATCGTAACCTTACCACAGAGTTTTAGAATATGACACTGAAGTGCAGAATAATTAGAAGGTAAAAGTTAGCACATGGTTAGCCTAGCTAAACCTACTTGGTGTACCCTAGCTAAAAAGGTGCTGTCCAAGAGTGCCCTGCTAGCCCACCTTGTGAGTGTGCTCCATGTACTACATAACAAACTTTAATTTTATGCCTTAACACACCACAATGTTCAATATCCACCATTTATCAAGGAAAACACCAGAGGAAAACCAGAAATGGCTCATAAACTTTGGTCAGCCAAGTGTGGTATCCATTACTGCCGAGATGGAAGCTTATTAGGACACCACAGTGTCCAGTAAATGTTGCATTTCTAAGAACTCATCAGACATTAACTGGTAATTAATTGCAGCCTCTCCCATAGGGGCATCTCATACAACACATCTGCTTGTGTCTCAAAGACTGCCCCGGGACCTAGTGCACTGACATGTGGCCTGACAGCTGGTCTGGTATGAGCTGCTTGGTGGCGGTTGTGAGGGGGTGTTATGGGTCTATGATCGACCCTGTAGGCCCAACATCCACAGCCACCTCTGAGCCCGGGTATCAGGGTGGTCATCCCTGGAGTTGAATGCAATATGACAGACCGAAAGCATGGAACTAAGAACTAGCACATTGACAGCATTCATAGCAAAGAGGCTAGAATGCTATGAAGCTAAAGCAGCCAACAGCCAATCACAATTAACCTAGGGCAACCAGAATAGGGAAATCTGTCCTTTCTATGGCCCTCATCACGTCCGCATCACCACAGCGATAAAGCCTCCTTTAAGTGCCCTTGAGTTAAACACTTGCTCTATTTTTCCATGCACAGATGTTTCACTGTCCATGGTGCTGAAGAGGGAGGGCAGCTGCCTCGCAGAACAAACAAGTGGAAGCTTGCTACGATGAATGAGAACAAAAATAATATTGTTTTCGAGAATTGCTCGAGTGAGACATGTGGTCTCTGCTTGCTTTGAATGATTCAAATGTCACAGTGTCAAAGGGGTGCTGCTGTCAGTGGTGCTGAAAGTAAGAACGCACTGAAGAACATGCAACATGTGAAAACTACTGACACTATTTTAAATATTTAACTATGAAAACATTTTAAACATATTTAATACGATATATGTTAGCAGGTGTGTAAGCATTTCTATAGCAAGCCCCCTTTTTTAAGCACAGATGTTCACTGTCCATGGTGCTGAAAGTAAGAACGCACTGAAAAATGGAAGAAATTTGAAAAATACTGACTCATTTTGAATTATTTAACTCCTTAAAAATGTTATACACATATTGATATATATATGTATGATATATGTCAACATGTGTGTTAGCATTTCTATAGCGAGCCCCATGGTCCATGGTGCTGAAAAAGGAGAGCAGCTGCCTCACAGAACAAACAAACAAGAGGAAACCTGACTTATCACATGACACATTTTGTTCACATCAAAATATGGTGTTTCTAGAATATTCCAGAGCTCCATGAGTGCTCTCTGTCTGCTTTGTCTTTCCACGTTTCATGTGAGTGACTGAAATGTCAGCTGACATGGTGTCAAAAGGGCGCTGCTGTCCATGGTGCTGCAAGGAGGAAAGCACTGGAAAACTAGCAAAAATGGAAAAGTACTGACATGTATGAGTCATGTTTGATATTTTAAGGTGTAAAAAAGTAACGTGTGTTGTATTCATACATGTTTTTGCTTCTATAATGAGTTTTCGTGACGTTTACCCACTCTGAGGAGGGTTAATTGTCGCCTCCTTTGGTGCTACCTGTTACAGACGCTTCTATAGTACACTATGTTTTATTTAACGACCACTGTATTGATTTTCCGAACTCAGAGCAACAGATGGAGACTGGCGTGAAAGTATGTGCGAAATAAGATTAGTTAGAAAGCAGAATAAGGAGACGACACGATACCTTAATTGTCGCGGTTTCAGAAGGAGCCGAGGGGGCCGCGGTAGCTGTCGCCATGTTGATAATGTCTCCTCGTTTCCTCCATCACTCCATAAAAAAAGACACTTGTCCTATTTGAAGCGCACTAAAGCTCGTGGAATTAGCCGCTGCTGCCATGTTGACTTCCCCTCCCCTTCCTTCTTAAAAGAGTACAACCAGCGACACGACAAACAGGAGATAAATAACAAGGGAGGCGAAGCCACCGGGGAGAGAGAGACCGAGGTTGACGCTTTCATCAGCAGACACCCATCAACAGACCCTGGATACCACTGCTGCTCAAACTAGGGTCCGGGGGCCACTTAGAGTCCTTGGAGTGTTGGTTTCCTGCTCTTATTACGCGTCCTCACTCTCCACCAAGACACCGTTCTACTAACATGTTGAAACCACTGATATGAGTGTAGTCGGTTTTAACGCACACTAATGTTTGATTAAGCCTACCATGAATGGGTCTGAATGAGTCTGGGCGTGTCCTTGCCAGATGTGTGTATTGCTTGTGATCAAGTGCACAAACACAGAAAGGAACCAAAAATAGACCTTTGTGTCTCTGTCACCTTGGTTGGTGGCTTTTATAGGCACTGACCTAAACCTCTGTATGTGTTTGCGCTTCTTGCATCACATAATGTGCAGGAGACACAGTCACACCAAAGGGGACCTGTAACCACAGGGGCTTTTTCTTCCCTGTTTATCGAGGATTAGTCATATTCAAAGCGTTTTTTGAATGATTTTCGTCCATATTTAGTATGAAAATGGATGATAATGAGCACTTTGTGTTCAGATGAGGAACAAGTGGCTGTGACGCGCCAATTACAGACACCACAGGGAGAATGGTATCCTCTTTCAAGCGAATACCACTTTTAATGGGATTTAAACGACGAATAGCCATTATAATAGGTGTCAGACATGGTGTTTAGAGTTTGTGCAATTAGCGGAGGGATATCAAAGAAGTAGAAATAGAGGAACTACATTAAAAAATCTTCATACAGCTGTAAATAAATAAATAAATATGCTCAAATTATGTCGTTTCAGAGCAATTCTTTAACTATTAAAGCTTTCTAACTTATAAGATCCAAAAGGCTGAGCCCCTTCTGCACTGATCTAAATACTCACCACCATTACGGTGCCCAGCAGGTGGGGACCCTGAAGGTAGATCCCATCTCCATGGAAAAAAAAAAAACACAATCCTTTCTTTAAGCGCACAGCATGTCACTTCCAGATTTAAAAACGCTTCCTCGTCTGTTTGATCCGAGGACTGATGGATTCACATTCAATAAGCTCTCCTTTGATTCTTTTTTTTTTTTTTTTTTAGCCACCCTTGCTCGCTGTGGAGAAATCAATCCGCGCTTCCGGTTGGTTAGGCTTCACAGGCTGGGAGTGAATGTCCCTGAAGCTGTCGCAAGATGGCCTGGATGTCCACTTCTAGAGAAGTTAGAGCTGCAGCAACCTGTTGTTACACGACGATAGAACACAAACAATATGAGGCACTGTTTGTAAAGTTGTGCAAAGTGAAAATAACAGCAACAATTCTCAACATTTAGCTCCAAAACTTCATAAAAATGAAGTGTGAATTTTTAAAAGTCACTTTTTTAAATCACATTTAGAGCAATATGTGTGATCTTCTCCACATTTTGGTCATGACAAATTTATTTAAGTCAAAATCACTGTTAAATGTGAAATGTTAAATCTAAATATTTATGGTACTTTTGCCTTTATTAGATAGGACAGCTGAAGAGAGAGAGGAAACATGGGGAGTGGAGGGCGGGGGAAGACATGCAGGAATTGGTCATGGCTGGGAGTTGAACCAGGGACCTCTGCAACAAGGACTATAACCTTTGTATGTGGGACACTTAGACCACTAGGCCACCAGACAACATTGATGGGCAAATACAAGACCAATACATTACTCACCTTGCATTTTCTTGTGAATTCATGCCACCTGCTGGACATTTTGCTACATTACACCCACACTTGGTTACACAATGCCCTTTTTAAGGGATAAAGTTTCTCCTTTTCTGTAGTTGGGAGTAAGTTAAAGCTCATGTAGCTACAAAGGCAGTTGTTTGACACAGGTGCACACACAATCACCTTATTAAATAATAGTGTATTGTTTTTAATCTCTTTTTAGGAACTGAAAAACAGGAAACTCCATCCCTCCAGGGTTAGTCAGCAGAGGGAGACACACCCTTCAGGTCCATGTAGCATGACAGTCTCACATGGGTGCAGTTTCACTTCCCTATGCAAACCTAGCACTGCCCTCTGAGTGTAAAGCTGCAGAATTCCACACATGGTATGATTACAATGCATATACATTCATGTGAATACCTTCCTAATGGAGTAAGTGCATGGCTGCATGTTCTCGGGGGTTATAGGCCCTGAGTTTTGCCTCTCAGGGTATCCTTTGAGTGTATCCATATTCTCACAGAGTCCAAAAAAGAAGAGCTGGACACACCCTTCAGCTCCATTTAGCGTGTCCACCTCTCACATGGGTGCACATTGTTTCACTTCACTATGTCTAAATAACTAACTCATTTATACACACATGATTTTGACAGTCAGTGTCCTTACAATCATGTGCCCCCACCTTAACTCTGATTAAAACAACTGAGGACGCCTCTGTCTTTTAATAGTAAGCAACAAAACAACAACACACGGAGTTCTTCCTTGAATACTATGCTTCCTTGGTGTGGGTAGTGTTTCCAAAGCTGCGTTCACAGCTCGTTGAGACTTCGCCGTGTGTTTCATTAGAAGCAAAGTGCTGAATGCTGACGCTCACATTCAAACAGTGGGATGTCAGAATGAGGTTGTAGAACATCAACACTTGACTTTGTTGTGTTGTACAACTCCAAGTCAAGGGATTTAGTTACATGCACAAGAGAGAGTGCTGTGCTGATATTCAGTATAACAGCACGATGCAGAGTGTGTTATCGCTTTTATGCAACAGTTCGCCAATCTGCATATATTAGAGTATATTTAGTTTATCTAATCATTCTTCAGCTCAGTGAACACAGCTGCCATACATGTGGGTGAGAGCTCCAGTGCTTTTCTGCTGTATATTAGCACTCATAGATTTTCTCTCCAATCAGATTACACTGTGGGAACTAATGGTTTAAAATGAATTAATTTTAAAAAATCTTTCAACTGAGAAAATAAAGCTTGTTAGTGTTACACAACTTACTGTATGACACATATCTGCCAGCTTGGGGATTATGCAACAGGTCCAAACTAACATTTGGCTACATTTACAACTGCAAGATGGTGAACTGATGTATTAACACCTTTTTTTTTATCACAGTGGAGCTAAAGCTTTGCAGTGTGATGTCTGGGCCTGCTTCCAGGTCACAACATGATAAGTAATGATAAAGTAAAACAGACTGGATGGTGTGACTAACAGGCTTTCTGTTCATCCATTAGTCATCAAAAGAAGTTCATTAGCTTAGACAGTCACATAGTGATCTGTTTATCGCAGAGGCCCATTGAGAGTCCACTGGAAGAGTTCACAATGAGATTACAAGATTACAGTCCGTGGGGACATGTGTTCCCTGTGCTTAATTTGATTAAAACTCCCACTTAACTGCATGCTGGTGCTCACCTTCTGTATGCAGATTAATCAAGAGCTTTGTGTGACATATAGGTTAGCATTAAGTCTTGTAGCTAGGGCATATATTCCAATCCACCAGGCTCAGTATGTTCGTATCCAACTTTTTATAACTCCCTATATTCTCTATTATTCCTTCCATGTGCTGACAATTTAAGACAATATATAGCTAACAGATGTAATGTAAAATCTAAACACAAAGTATGTTAATGAAGTATTTTAGAAAGTTTCTTTAAATAACAAAAAGTGAATTATGTAAATCCTTGTTTGGGTCACACCCCCATGATTGTGAACCACTGATTTAGAAGCATTCAGGAATTATTTTCGTCAACTTGCCTCATTTCTTCTATTAAGTCAGTGGTTTAGCACAGATTCCTGAAGACCATAACAACCCTGAGAGAACTGGCATGAACTTGTGTTATTCAGCAGCAGGGCTAAACAAAGAGGAGGAGGGAGACATAGTGAGAGAGATAGTGGAAGAGATGCAAACTAAAGGCTCAATTTGATGGCTGCATTTAATTTATACTGTCCTGGACGTTTGCCAGGTGACAGTTTTGTGATTCTACTTATCATTTTCAGGAAATGGGACTAAAATAGAAATGATTTGCAAAAAAAAAAGGCCCAAAACCTATAAAAAATGTATGCATTGCAAAAGTTGGATGGTATGTTCCTCAAGCATTGCTGTTGCTTAGTCAGAACTGGTTAGAAAGAGTTACAACGTGCATGCCTGTGCACATACACTTCCCTCACTACCACCACAACCTCCCACAAAGCACACACACTGTTCACACACATACACAAACACAGACATGCAAAGCGATGTCACATGACTGGGCAGGGCCTGTAGGTGTGGTAGGCTGGTCTGCTCAACAGGGATTACAGGGGGAAGGAACCCTTTTTCTCCCTTCCTCAATTTCTCTCCTCCTGTCACTTAATAACAAAGAAGACAGAGCTGAAACAGAATGGGACGAATGTGTGGACGCAGGTGAGTTAAAAAGCAATGTGTGTTTATAATTGTTTTTGAGTGTGCTGGCATGGCGAGACGTGGCCTTTAAAGAGCACTAATCCCTCTTACAGGAGAAACAGTGTAAGCTTATTTGGAACTCAGTATTACTGCTTGAAGAGCATGGCTGAGTGCACACGATGGTGATATCTTGCTTATGTTGTTATTTAGCCTTATACCTGCATAGGTTTGTCTTTTAATGTTACTTTTACTGTCTTATTGGAATGTTAATTAATTCAAAATATTTTTGTTATTTTTCTACTTTCCAAAAAATGAATATAACAGCATATAGGCTACTGTACCTTTAAATAAATTAATATTTAGTTAGTTAACTCTGTTAACTGTGAGTTTGCAGGTATAAAGAATGTGGCTACTTGGTAAAAATAGCCTGAAAAAGCAGTATTTGGCTCCTATTGCTTATAGACCAGGATTCTGGTGTTGATGTACTGTACTTTTTGACGAATTTATTCATCTGTTCAGGTTATTTTAATATGTTTATATACAGGAATGAATAAAATAGCATACCAACAAAAACATAAAGCTGTCAGACAAATGTTAAATTTACAAACATGAATATAAAAAATAAAGTTTATTTTTTTAATTAACTGTGATTCCTGAAAACATGTTTGAAGACGTTAAAAATAAAAAATAAAACCTAATATTTTATATTTTTACGTCAAATGTCAGTAGTTTACTGTACTCAGTGACCTTAGTGCACGCGCCTGTCTGTGTCCACACATGCGCTGTGGGGAGGGGACAGCAGCACACACGCACTTGATGATGAGCACACACATACACACACAGGTGAGCGACTAGCTTAAAATACCGCGAGGGCGTTGACTTTAATCAAACTGTATAAAGCGACTGCTGCTCTGTGATGGGAAAGGACTACACGGGGTCAAAGGTCACGACAGAGGGAGGCGGAGAGGGCAGGGTCGTTAATTAAAACAGCGTCGTAAACGGTTGGACGTTGTTGCTCTGTAGTTTTCAGCAGAAACAGTTGTTTTTTGGCACTCCTGCGCGTGCGTCAACGTTTAACGGCAATTTTGATATTTTTTCGCTATTCGGTGAGAAAAGTTAGTTTGGACTGTTTTTTTTACCTGTTTGAAGACGTTTCTACTCAGGTAACTGTTACAAATACACAAATATCTGCTTTTTATGTGTTTGAACGATGCTAAATGCTCAAAATATAGCTTTTAAATGTTCAAAAAGTGTGTTTTTTTTAACTTTTGGTCGGCCAATTTAATCTAATTAAAGTTGTGTGCTCTCTTTTTCCATTTTGTAAAATAACAAACAATAATGTTAGCTAGTTGAATCACTGCAGTAGATAATATATGTCTTAATGTAGTCACAGAGGCCTTCAAATCCCCATCTTTAACATATTTAGATCAGCTGTAAGATATGTCATACTGGCACTCAAGGGGGAAATCCTGTCACTGCCCCTATTTCTGTTCCTGCATCAACAACCTGAACTCTCTCTGACACCATCCAGGGCCATGAGGTTATGCAAATAATTTATACTCTGCGATATTTTGTGTCATTCAGGAGGTTTCCCTGACGTCAGCAGCAGCAGCAGCAGATCTGGAGAGGCTTCAAATTCGCTTGAGATGGATGAGCAGGTGAATCCACTGGATAGGGACCACTGTCTGTCTGTGGTTCTGCCAGGAGGGCTGGAGAAGCATGCCACGGTGCATGGGAGGTAGGCCATGTTACAAGAGATGTCAATGCCACTTTTTTAGCCTTCTTCTTATGCTAGCTCAGACTGCATTATGGGAAATGTAGTACCTTTTTTAAACCTTGACTCACAGTGACACCAAATTGAAATATGCCTCCTCCTCTTTGTGATTTTTAGTCTGCATGAAGATGTTTGAATTGTTTCTCTGCTAATTCTGGATATTTCATCCTTAAAAGGTCTCAGCTTCATAGTAAACTTTCACCTGCATGATATGAGCACCCTTAAGACAGGTCATTTCTTTTCTTCCTCTTCATAGTAAACCAGTAATGGACCTCCTTGTGACCCTTTGCGCGAGTTACCACCTCAACCCGTCTGACTACACTGTCGAGGTTCTCTCGCCCAACAAGAACAACATCCGCTTCAAGCCGAACTCTCCCATCGGATCACTGGAAGCAGATAAGATTGTGCTGAAGCCTAAAGCCACAGAGGAGAAGATCAGGAGGCCGTACATGCCCGAGGTGACAGACTTCAGATGGACAGTTCTTCTTGACTTTAAAGTTTCTTTACAGAGAGAATGTAATAAGAGTTCATCCTTTTTTCTTTTTCAGCCGTCAGTGCGCCTGCTGATCAACTACAACAAGTCCCACAAGGCTGTGGTGCGCGTGAATCCCCAAGTGCCCATTGAGCTGCTGATGCCGGCGGTGTGCGACAAGTGTGAGTTTCAGGTAGAAACGACCATTCTGCTGAGAGACGCGCTGTCCAACGAGCCGCTGGATCTGACCAAGAGCTTGAACGAACATGGCGTGAGGGAGGTGTTCGCCAAAGACACAGGCGTTGAGCATCAACAACGAGACAAGACACCTGAAACAGGTATGTTGGAGGACACAAAAGTCACATTGACTCCTCCCATTGTACACAGAGGCTTTCTACAGTGGCCCTTAAACTGCAGTTTAAACACATCGATCCTTCTGTGTTCTCGTCTATTGTTCTTTTACTATTCTATTCATTGTCTGCAACAGCTGTCACGCCGACAGAGGTCATCACACCACCTCCTCAACAAGGTAACACACAAACACTTGAACACAAAGCATCAGATTAATCTTGTCTGAGTCAGATCATTGTTGAATCAAGATGTTTCTCCTTGGTTCAGACCCACCACAGATGGAGAAGAAGCAGAAGGAGAACTCCGGGTTTCTCAGCTTGTTCAGGAAGAAGAAGAAGAAGACTCAGACGGTACGGTGTGTCAGCAGAGTGTGATAGACGTGGTGTGAGTTCTTCTTCTCCTCTTAATCAAATGTTCCTCTCTCTCTCTCTTTTTTTAAAGGAGGGGAGTCAGAGTGCTCCACCTTCTCCCGGGCTCAAATTGGGAGTCAGTGCGAACGTGCAGAGTGTTTCTTCTTCTTCTAACACTCTGACGGTAGACATGCCGAAGAAGAGGCGAGCCCCTCAGCCGCCCATGGGTGGGTCACTCAGCGTCCCCAACAACCTCACCACCTGTCATGTAAGAGGAGCACAGGTGGGCTGGTCAGGGTGATTAACGCCTTCTTTTCTTCTTCTGCTTTCCTCCCTTACTTTTTATATACTTGTTTCTTCCTCCCATATCTCCTTAACCTGTCTATCTTTCTGTTTCATCTTACTCTCTTTTCCTCACCTTCTTCTTCTCCTCTTTTTCTTCTTCTTTTCCTGTTCACCTCTTCTTCCTTTTCACCTCTACCTCTTGTTCACCTCTTCCTCTTCTTCACCTCATCCTCTTCATCTCTTATTCTTCTTCACCTTGTCCTCTTCACCTCTTCTTCTTCTCTTCCTCTTCACCTTTTCTTCTTCACCACATCCTCTTCTCTTCTTCTTCTTCCTCTTTTTTATTCACACCTCCTCTTCCTCCTCATCTTTTCTTCCTTTTTACCTCAACTACTTTTTCAACTTTTGCTCCTCTTCCTCACCTTCTCTTCTTCTCCTGCTCTTCCTCTTCTTCTTTCGCTCTTCCTCCCCACTCCCCTTCTTCTTCTATCTTCCCCCCCCCCCTTTTTACTCTTCCTTACTCCTCCCTGTCTCCTTCCTTCACTCCCCTCCCCCCTTTTCTTCATCTTCTATATCTTTCTTCATCTTTTGCCTTCATTCTCTTCTTTGTTCCTTTTCTTTTACTTTATCTGATTCATCTTTTTTCCTTCTCTACCTTTTCCCCCCCTCCTCCTTGTATCTTTTTATCCTTAACTCTTTCTCTTTCTCTTCCCCCTCTCCCTCCCTCCGTAAAGATATCAGTGATGAATGTCGGTCATGGTTCTGACAGCTGATTAGATTCAGTGCATTAGTGCGTCTGTCTCTCTCCGTGTCTACCAAAAAGAAAGGTTGTAATAAATGAAGGTGAAGAATCCTCCAGTAACATCATTATCTGTCTGTAGAGGTCTGCAGAGTCCACATTAAGGAGCACCAAGAGGAGGGCCCCTCCCCCTCCCTGTGTGAACCACCACCTGGAGCCACATGCAGACACTGAAGGTAACATTTTTCAACTTTATGAGGATTCTAAAAAAGGCTTTCTGACTTCTTTGCTTCTGAAAGTATCAATAAGGGCAGTTTGTCGCCATCTAGTGGTGATACGTGAGTAAGCATCCCTGAAACATGCCTGTTCAAATATCCAGATTGACCTTTTACAGTATTTCAGTGGAGATCCAGAAGGGTTTAAAGTGAGGTGAATTCCCGCGTCTGCCGAATCCTCACGGCTTCTCTCACTACCACACGAGGTCACGAGAGATTGAAGTCAAATCAAGATTAAAATGTCAGAGCGAATACCATCAAACGGGCGATTTAGCCGTTAAATCCAGCGCGAAAAACTCTGCTTTTATCAGCTAGAACAATTTAACCCCATTCAGGGCAATTAAAGTGACCCGGAGAGCGGGCGTTCAGGGAACACACTGGCTTCAGTCTGCTGGGAGATAAATCCCTCTATTGTCTGAGCTTTCATTCCTCGTATTAGTCCTTCTGATATGCTTTCAGCACCTGGTGCATGGCTCCTTCTTTGTACTGATCTGCTTTCACAGGCTCCAGGGGACAATGACATCTCTGTGATAAGGCAAAGGTTATTAGGGATCTGTAATTATGTCATTATGTGAAACTTTAACTTTAAGTGAGGCAGAGAATCCTCAGGTTCGGCTTTAAAGCTCCTCTGCTAATGTTTGATATGGACCAACTTTGACCAACGTCTCATCCGTTAACATGCCGTTTTTCTTCCTTGCTTTTGGGGCGCCGTTATGTCGCCCTACGTTTAAACAATCAACGCTCGAAGTGCTTTAATTATCCGGCCTCCTTTGTTTCTTTAAGTCCAAAAGAATCTGCTGACTCTGCACCAAACCGAATCAAAGAAAACAACCATCCCTCCTTCTTCTGTCCTCCTCCACTCACAATCACAGTCTCTTAAAGTTCCACCCTTCACCTCAAGTGTTTCCTGTTATTTTTTTAAACCTGTAGACTGAGGATGGCTGCTTTCTCTCCTCCCTGCTTACAGACTCTGTGTTACCTGATGCGGGTGATTGATCGGGGGTTGCTGCTGCTGCTGCTGCTGTCTCCTTTCCCTCTCCTCCTTCCACCGTCCCTCTTCCTCTTCCTCTCCGTCCTCCTCCTGCGTTGGTCTCTTCTTCCTCCTTCCCGTCTTAGTGGCTTTTATATGGATGTGTGTCCTTGTCGCCCGCTGCACTTAAATACTATTTATTTATCCTGTGTTTTTATGTTGTGTGCTTTAATTTGCTGTTCTGTACTTCTTTCTCATGATGTTTTGGGTTTTTATTCTTGTTTGTGTGTTTTTCTTTTTAATTAATCAGACTTTTTGAACTAAGTGTGCCTTTGATTCAAAAGAGAAACCAAATCAGAAGTGAAGTAAACGTCAACATTTGTGAAATATTTATAATCCTTCATTGTTTTTCCAGTTTCGTATTTTGTTTTTATGACAAATTTCATAAATATTGTCTTTAATGTTACATTAAAAATATCTATCATACATTTCTTTCTATGTTATTGATTCTTTTTGCATTTTTTAATAATTTAATTCGATTTTTTTCTTTGATCTTTTGATTTTTTTTGGATCTTTCAAGTTTTCTTTGATCTTTCCTTCCTTTGATCCTTCAAATTTTCTTTTATCTCTAATTTCCTTTTATCTTCTTTATCTTTTATATTTCTTCTGATTCATTTGGGTATTGTATTTTATTTTGAGATGTGATGTTTTACAAAATATGTACAGGATTTTTTTCATTAATCTTTTTCTTTATAAAATAAATATGAAAATGTATCTCTTAAATATACATACTTGATGTTATTTCAGAAACTATGTCACTGATTGTTCATCTGGAGTGTAGTACTGTCTGTATTTCATGATCAGTTCCTCTGATTTGAGTTTGAAAGATGAATTTCTCTGGCACTAAATCTGTCCTATTCCTCCAGGGACTCTTGACTCCCTGCACCCTTTGGCCGACCTGCAAGAAAGTGATGAGTCAGACTCTATAGCCCTGTCGTTCTCATCATCGTCATCCCCACGACCATCCCAATCACGGTCATCCTCATCCTTCTCACATCCATCGCGTTCTCGTTTCCACGAAGTCGCCGAGCACCTGCCTTCTTTACGAGGGAAAGACCTCTCTGATGCTCGCTGTGCCCTCGCCAAAGTGTTGACGTCGTCTGTTAGCAAAGGAGCGCTTGTGAGGCGTTTGGGCTCTGCCACCTTACCAAAATTACGCAGTTCCTCTTTTATGTCGGTGCCTCACAGGCGCTCAGAAAATGGACTCGTCTGTGTAGAACTTGATCCTAATCTACCAACCGACCCCGTTGAGCCGGAGTGGGAGGATCCGATTCAGAGGAGGATGACCACCTTCAAAGTGGTTCCATCCAAGAAACAGAGGTCAACAGATGCAGAAATCACCCTGAGGATCCCTGAACACATCCAAATAGAGAAAACCCCAACAGAAGAAGCTTCTATGCAGGTTGGGGATGACCAACCTGAGGCAGAGGAAGATCCATTAAGAATGAAAACGCCTTCGATGAGTCCTGAGCACTCTTCTGAGGAGGCTCCAAAATCTCCTCCAGATCTGGATTTGGACAGCAATCTGGGCTGCGAAAGCTCAAGTCCATCTGACGTTGGGGAAACCATTGAAAGAGATGAAGAAGAAGAATCGGAATCTTCATCTGAGGAGGTGAAAGCAGACGAAGAAGAACCTGAAGCTTTATCAGAGGTGGTTAAAGCAGCAGAAGAAGAACCTGAAGCTTTATCAGAGGTGGTTAAAGCAGCAGAAGAAGAACCTGAAGCTTCATCTGAGGTGGTTAAAGCAGCAGAAGAAGAACCTGAAGCTGTGATAGAAGTAGTTAAAGCAGCAGAAGAAGAACCTGAAGCTTCATCTGAGGTGGTTAAAGCAGCAGAAGAAGAACCTGAAGCTGTGATAGAGGTAGTTCAAGCAGCTGAAGAACTTCCAAGTGAGTTTCAGAGCAACTGCGAGGATCAGAGTGATGTCCTTCGAAGCCTGAGTAGAGAGTCTGCAGAATCAGAAACAGTTAATTGTACTACAAACGCTCCTGAGAAAGACATTGAGGAGGATGGGGATGACTGTTTCCCTCCACCTCCTCCACCTGTGTTCTTTAGTGAAGACGTAGACGCTACAACCGCTTCTTCTCAGCCACCATATCTGACCTTGAACGGGCAGATTACTGAAGAGCACCAGAATGGGCGCTCCACAGCCTCGCTTTACAAGTTGGCAGTCGCAGAAACACCTGAAGAAGAGCTCAGCGCTTCCCCTTCCAGGTTTGCACAAGCAGTGGCATTGGCTGTGCAGAGGTCCCGGAGCCAGAGCCATGGGAAAACTTTAGGCCCTCCATCTCCCAGCGGTCCACACAGCACACTCCCATCATCGCCGAGGTCTATATACCAGTTTGGTGAGTATTACTGATGAGTATGTTTTTATTTTATAGCTCTGGAATTAAATCTCAAGGTTTACACCAACCAGAACCCTCCTAATGTCTAGGAATGTTGATTTAGAGGGTTTGGGGAATACTATGTGTTATTTTTTTTAAATAATAAAAAAAGAATTCTTGTATTAACGTCCGCCATTTTCAGATCAGGAAACTTTATTGAAGAAGTCAAAGCAGTGTGAGGTTGTTGATCTTTTGTTGCCATCCCTGTCAATCAAAAGTGATTAAACAACACCCACACAGCCGTGTTAACGACCTCACCATAAATGATCTCAGGAAGGTTTTACTTCTTTCTAACTTTTACAAACTTATGAGTCAAATGATGATTTTAAATATTTATTATTACAGGAACTTACACAATCATTTTTGAATATTAGACCTCACTAAAACCATGACGCTGGACAGCTTTATAAATGTTTTGTGATATATGTCAGACAAAATCTCACAAGTGGAGCTAATATTCAGATAGGAATGATAACAAGTGTATTTCTGGATACTCGATGTCGCCCAAAACTTCATGTTTACCACTCAGTCTTTGAAACATGTTGCCTATGAGGAACTCTGATGTAAATATTTGTCTGTTTTTGGCCTCCTCTCTGCTTCAGGTGCCTGAGCGGCTTCCTTGCCCGTCTCTGAATGGAAGTGTTTGTTTAGGGTGAGGATTCAGAGACGACCAAGGACGCCAGACTCAAAAGGTCAGCTTAATAAAATCCTACAGAGGACTAAATCAACTCTCCTGACGGGACGCACACTGACTTCACTTTTATTTTTTTCTACTTTCTAATTTTTTCTCCTCTCAGGACGCGTTGACTCTTCTTTTTTTACTCTCATGAACTCTCTCTGTTTGTCTAAGACGCCAAATGCACAGGACGTGAATTGTTGAACTGACGACGTCCTGTTTTTTCTTTACTTCCTTTTGAGTTCTCATTCAAGACGTGCCAAATGACATAACGCTGACGTGAGAGCTGTTTTTTTCATTATAATGTCGTGTAAGTCTTATTCTATATTTGTGCCAGTATTTATGTTTCCCTTGGGTGTTCTTTTTTTATCCTTAAAGACTTTGAATGTGCAGTCAGAACCTGGTGTCAGACTGGTTTGCTTTTCAGCCACCAGGTGGCAGTAGAGTATTGTTTCTCAGTGGAGACCCTTGTAACATCAGTTTTTAGTGCTTCTTTTTACTGTATGAATGTTGCTGAATTTATCACAGATTTAACAGAAAATAACTAAAAATGTTCTTTAATAACTCAGGAGCTAAACATTGAGTAAAATATTCTAATATTTGATTTTAAGAAGGCTTTTATCTGCTCAAAAATCCACTTTATTTCTATACAAAATAACAGAAAATGCTATATTAAATGCAGACATGGTTTCCAGAATTTAAAGCACCAAAATAAATAAAAAACATCCTTGTCAGAAGCATCAGTTTTATGCCAAGCATCTCAACACCTTCCTGAATAAACTCCGTCCACTTTGCTCACATGCACACACTGTTATGTCTTTAACGGACCCATACCTCGGGGCAATACTGCACAGCTATACTTGGGTGCCAAAAGAATCCGCACTACTATACGTATTGATCCAGCCCTGGCCTTGGAGGGAACAGCAAGGAGCTGGAGACCTAGCCAGAACCGCCTGTGGCTAAAGCTCCATGTTTGCCAGGCCTGGACTGAGTGGGCTCGCTTTAAGACTTTCTTTCTCTCTATTTCTCTCTCTCTCTTTTGCTCCACCTGAGGAGAGATAGAAGGAGAGAGAGAGAGGGAGAGAGGGGAGGACGGGTTGCTGGTGGATGATGGGAGGTGACCGTTGACCCTGTCGTGTTTCCGCGGCGCTCCCCCCAGAGGGGGCGCCCGGCCCTCAAGGGCACAGCCGTGTCACACTGCCGTTGTCATGGAGAATGCCATTACCGCCCCTAAGGGAGAGAGCCACGTCTAATGTTAAAAAAAAAAAAAGACTATGGAGAAAGAAACATGCTGGAGAGGAGCTCTTTCCCTGCCCAAAGCAATGATATCCAATGTTAGTGACAACTCTGGCATTATCCTTTTTTAGCGTTGAAAGGTTGAATTTCAACCTGAGCGGAGATGTTCATGATTATGCAGACAAAAGAACGCTCGATCCATAACGCAGGATAACATGAAATGCTAGTCTGTCATGTACATTTAAAATCCAGAGGCTGTCAGCGCAGAGCGAAAACAGCTCCACAAAGAGGGTTCTGTTTATTCCCATCTCAGGAGACGAGGTGAACAAACAGGGTGCGTTTAAATCCTGGTGGACTCTTCAGTCACATGAGCGGTTCAAAGGAACTAACGAGGAGGCCGCGGTGTGAATGCAACACGCACACCTGAACAAACGTGGAGTGTTTGACCACAACTATTGTTATTATGTCATGTGTTTGTAGATGAAAGCAGCACGGACGACTTCTGAGTGTTAGACAAAGGAAGCATTATGTGTCTAGTGTTCTAAACCAGTGTTGCATATTTTCAAACAGGAGACAGTACAGCAATTTAATGTGGACATATGGTGGAGCATAGGATTTAACCTCAGACTCTACAGCACACACACTCATTCTCTCAGTTCACCTCCCACAACACTGCCCTTCATCTTTTATGGGAACAGGAAAAGTAAAGACACAAAATATTAAAAAGATATGAATTCAGAGATTTTTTGATTTGGTTCACATTGTTACACATGAAAAAGAAACGGCATGAGACAGGAAATTTAGCTTCCCCATATTAACTAAAGGATTTATTGGTTTTAATTTTTAAGATGGTTTTCTTAAAGTAATTGGATGTTCAAATATTTTAACAAATATTAAAAAGCAGTAACACAAGCAACACCAGAGCATTAAAATGTAAAAAATGTTACAAAATTGCACTTTGAAATGTCAATAAAGTATACTTCAAAATGTTAAAGAAAATGTGTTAAAAAATGTATCAAAAATGTAACTAACTTAAAAAGTGTTGATGTACTTTGAACATTTAAACATGAAGACAAGGGAAATTGTATTTTTAAAAAACACATGTTTAACATTTTTAAAGAACTCATGTTTCACATATTTAAAGTACACATTTTTAACATTTTTAAAGTACACATTTTGAACGGTTTAAATGATAATTTTTGAACAACACTTTGCTACACACTCTCCATGTTGCTGTATATTTCTCTGTCCTTGTTCCACCACATTTTTCTTAACAAAACACACATCTTGCCATGTTTTTTTTTATTTTTTATCTGGTCAAATGTTGCCATCGGTCAAGCATGAGCCGCTGGTATCACAGCGATGGCGGTGACTAACTTTCAAGGCGAGAAATGAGTAAGTTTGTATTTTTGGACTTGGTTATCTTGGGGGAGGTGGAATTATGTCTAGAATGTATTAATTGCACATTTAACACATCTTATAAGCTGCTTCTTATATTCATGTCACAAAATGAAACTCTCATCAAACTAAATTCCTCATTCGACTGAGAAAGGTCAGTTCCTCTGAGGAAAATTAAAATTCTCCACTTTTTGTGAAACCCAGAATAAGTATTTATTTCTTGGCCCACATGCTTAAACCTACTGCTAGTACAAATAAAACACACACACACACACACTTGCTTAAATCAATAGCACAATAGGCCCACACAAATAGCGGTAATGCACATTTATCATTTATTTATTCCTTCATCTCTTCATTCATCTCTATTTAGTTCTCCATCAGATGCATCTGCCCGCTGGTTTGAAGATGCCCACGAGCTGGTAGAAGTCGGAATCTGATTATAAAACAGTGAGTAGGCCCGGGGCGTGCTTTCACTGGATCCACCGTGTCTGCATGTGCGTTTCGGGGCGCACATGTGCATTGTAGACTACTAATATATGTGTGTTTACATGGCACCTCCATGCTTGGGTAGAAATAATCAATAGATGAATCACCCAAAGCGGTGTAGCTCTCTCCAGGCGGTGTGGTGCAGCTTAATGCTATTCTTTCCATTCACCTTGGGAACGGCATCCATCAGGCCTTCTCCCCCCCCCCCCCCCCCCCCCCACCACCCCAAAGTGAGGTACGCTTGCCTAAAACACCACCAGCGCTCGAGGGCTCTGCTTGGAAAGGGATGCAGGGAGAGCACAGTTGACCTTTGACCTCCTCCATGTTTGCGCTCGCTTCCCTCCTCTTTGGCGGAGCGGCAAATCACAGAGTTCCTGCCTCATTGGCATTGTCAGACGCTTACAGTAGTGTTTATCTGCATTGTGCTGGTGGTTAACTGGTTCAAATGTTATGGAAATGATATTTTACCTCTTCTTTGATCCTGTAAACGCCAAACAGGCAGGGCTTTTTTTTCTCCCTGGTTGAGGGAAGACGGACTTAAAGAGGTGCTAAAAATACAAACAACAGGAAAAAATAGACGTCTAAAGTGAAGCTGCTTGGTGTTAAACTCTCTCAAATTTCTCTGCTGCAACTGCAAAGAGGACAAAGTGCAGCATTTAACAAATGCTCAAAAGTCAGTCTACATTTATAGCACTTTGATACAAAGTCAGTCTCACACTTTTAAGTTGAATAACCTCAAATCACAGCAGTTTTCTGATAACAGTGACCATTATTAGTTTTCCAAATAAAGAATTTACTACAGTGTGAAGAGAAATACTTCCTTTAACAGGCAGACGCCTTGAGAAAGACCAGACTTATTAGTGTACAGCAGCCTGCTCTGACAAAGTTAATGCAATAATGTGTTAATCCTAATTCCTTTTAACGCCACTAATCTTTTTAATGCACTCAGGTTCCGTGACTGAGACCCTCAGCCCGTCTGGAAGTTTGGACGAACAACGGATACTTTGAAAGGTAATTTCAGCTTCAAAACTCTACATGACAGTTCCCTAGATAAGACCAAAGTTATTTGCAAAAGGCAGTGATAGCTAAACGGGTGGTCAGCTTGAGATACTTCAATTCCAGAGACCAAGATCATTTGATTCCCAAATCAAGACACTGCTTTTACATAATCGATATGGACTTAAAAACTATTGAGAAGTGAAATTAAATATTGTAAACATGCCATTAAAATTGCAGTTAACTATGAAAAATCTGCCATTACTCTCAATTTTAAAAATGATTCATCTGACAGCCTTAATTAATACATTAATCCAACAAGAGGTAGCATTTAACAGGTAGTGATTTCTTCAAACTCTTGTGAACAGGCAGAAACCTTGAACACAACCAGACTTAGTGTACAGCCATCCACTGGGACACAGTTTGGAAAAGAGTAACACGGAGCCAAACTAGAGGCAGTGTTTAAAGATAGTGTCTACTTTAAACATGTAGAAACCCTGAGCAGAACCAGACTCATAGGTGTACACCCGTCTGCCGCAACCAGCGGGCCAGAAAAATCAAAAACAAGCAACCAGAATGTAAAGTAGAAGCACCTTTTGCTTTATGGTACACTGTTGCTCTTTGATGGATATAGAGGACAAGCCGTCTCTCTGTCATTTGTCTTCATTCATCCCGTACCGCTGAACCCTGAGAGGATGGGGAAAAAAAGGCAGCTCTCCTCTGTGATAAATGCTCAACATCTCAGATTCAATGTGTTGACAAACCGACACAATCACCGCAGTTAGTTTGTCACTGGTGGCTGCTCCTTTTGATCTGATCAGAAGCCCTCTGATTCCATACAGTCAAACAATAAATATGCTCATTGAAGTAATGTATTTTCTCCTTCTGATTCAAGTTACACACGTGAGTTTGACTTTGTCTTCTCTGCCTTATCAATCAAATGATCACACCAGTCGGCCGTAATCTCCCTGACAGCTTTCTGTGGAGCTTGTAATGGAGCTTTGAATGACAATGCAGTGCTGATTTACAACCAAGAGGGGGCACAGTAATCCCTGCTTGAGATCAGTGACATTTCAGGCCTGAGAAAAGCATTGACTTTGACGGTGGTATTGAGATGTAAGCCCATTTGTCTCCCATTTAATACTCCAAACAGCTGGAATTAACTTGTTTTATAGGCACATTTGTAATTAAGGCGCTTTGTGGGGCTGCTGTGAACCCTGTTTTTTTTTGTATATGTTAAACTGAGGCCCCAGAGCTTCAAGTCAAACTCAGTCTGTCTTGGATTCACAATGTAAATCCATTTTACTAATAGAAAACTTCCTACTAGCTTTAGTGATAGAAACAAGAGTAATAAGGAACACAGTTACATGCATTTTAAAGGAAACACTAATAAATGTATTTTAAGGTTGAAATTTGAGGTCACAAAAAGCTTCTAGAAATCCCCTGAAACTCTTACAGGATTATTGAGGGACAAAAAATACATTTCCCTTTAATTAACAGGGCTGATAATTGAGTGGGGAAGTAAAAACAAAGCAGTTATATTTAGTGTTGTCTCTCTTTCAAACACTTCCATTTAGATGTCCAGCAAAGATGTCCAAATTGTATTCATCTATTAATTAAAGTGGTGGTAAAAGACTGATTTCCACTGAAAAAAATGATTTGTTACCGGTGCTAATAAATAATGGTACCAGATCAGTTCATTGACTAAAACGCAGGACTTTACAATCAAATGTAATATTTTAGGATGCACATGAGGTCCACCTCAGTCCACCAGTTCTGTAGCCTGTTGTTAGTACCAGCAGGAACTATTCAGTATTTCATTGGCCCCTTCTCAATACAGTACAATGAGGTTTTCTTTTGCATTATCAGTTAGTCTGATGATTATTTTTGTTATTTTGATTATAAATGTTAAAAAAGTAGGGGGGGGGGGGGGGGGGGGGGGGGGGGGGGGGGTTGAATGCAATTTCAGAGGACTTGAAGAAAAAGGTTCTTTTGTCTAAGCAATAATCTGAAACCCAGAGACTCTTCATTTGTTGTTTTGAATGATAAAAAAAGCTTAAAATCTTAACATTTTATAGAGATTGAAAGAGGATTAAAAACATATTTACATGATTAATCAATTAATTAATCAAACATTTGTTGATTGCCCTTTAATAGGTTAATAGATAAAGCCCTTTAACTCATTTACACTAGAAGTCATGGGCTGCATTAGAGCTAGGTTTTACAGGCTTTTGTTCAGGCCTCTTGATGGAGCCGCAGCATTAAGCTGCACTCCCTAAAAAAAAAAGATACTAGTTTTTTTTTTCCGCTCTCTACTTTCTTTTTTGTCTGTCATCATTAATAATTCATCTCTTTTTCTTGGATGCTAAAACAACAACAAACAGAACAACAGCTCAGATAATGTATTCAGTCAAAAGCTCATTGTCTGGGGGAGGAGGAGAGGGGACAGCGAAAATGTGCACTGGAGTGAGACAAGAGAGCACCCCGACAGGGAGAGGCTCAATGTCACTCCGCAGCGTGGCGGGAAGGAAGAAAAACAAACGCCAGAGGGGAAAAAAATAAAAAAAAAGGAGAGGAAGATACAGTTTGTAAGTCATAAAAGCCCAATTAGAGGCATTAGGGTCCTCAAATGGAGGATTACAATGAATAATTTGTGACTGCAATTTTTTCAGGCTGATTGTGCCATTAATGTGGGCGACAAAAAAAGGGATATATTCTCGTGGAAAAGCTTTCAATGCGGAAAAAAACAACCAATAATTCAAGGTTACATGAATACGCTGCCAAATCTGCACCCCGGCCGTCCATTGACTCAGCTGCCTTGCTTTAAATCTCTTCACTCCCCCCACCGTCACCCCGTCATTTGGAGTGTCCGACCTTGAATGTCTGCGGTGTGAACCAGTGGCCCCAGCTTTCACATTACGCCAGAATGGATCCTGACTCATTCAATTTAAAGCCATCAAGAAAGCACAATACAAGGCAAATTAGCTGCCATTATTTAGACACTTTCATGCCCCCCCCCCAATTTGAGGTTATATGACAATTAGTTACATTTGTCTCCGCTGTCTTCATGGTTGTCCTGCTCTTGGCAAACATGGCCCTCTTCAACAGGATTTTGATATTTCTATCTTTCATTCTTATGGAGGAATTAGCTAATTGAACACTAATTACAACACGGATAATCCACTGTGTTCCAAATCTGAAGGTTTTTTTTTTATTATTGAAGACTAACACGCTGAACAGTTAAGTCTTTATCTCACTGACAGCCCTTCGCCTTTTATGAACTAAGATTTCCAGGGATTCAAACATTGACTTTAGCTCACTTTAGAATAAACTTTCTGTTGCGTTAAGTAGAGTCATTTCACGGTTATAAACACGTATTGGCTTTAAACTTGGGCAGGCCACAATGGTAATAACACTCTTGTAGAAAATATGGGGGTATATCTTTGATAAAAATGTTGACAGTAGTTGAAGCATTCATCTAATTCTGTAGCAGTCCAACAAAAGAAAGTTTGGGAAAGAAACTTTGATTTTTAAAGCTACTATAAGGAGTTTTTGGCTAGTCATGAAACAAATTCAAATTAATACAGACCCTTTGTTTTTGCATTATTGTCATTGCACCCTGATTGTGGGTGTGGAAGGGTTCTACTTTTTCACATTACAATACTTGCCCTTGTGTAATTATTCTATTTCTCGATCTTAAAAGCCTCTTTTTAATATTTTTGTCAGTTTTCATGCATTTTTCTTAAAGCTACAATACTCGCAATCTGCAACGTTCTCAATCCCGACATTTCGAATACAATGATGACCAATCCGTTGACCCTTAGCTTCGAAATAGGGAGATTTGAGTATTACTCTTGTGCAATTCCCAGAGGTCAAGTTTGATATTCTCAATACATAACATCCACTGACTTTAAAATAAAACCATGAAGTTGTCACTGATAAATAAGTCATATCCAGTTAATTTAAAAAATAATGCTTGCTAGCTTTTAGCATTTTTCGACTTCTGTTACGTTAGGGCACCGAAAGTAACTAGCTAGGTTACGGCGAAAAACAGTATTTGGTTTAAGAAATTAAATTATGTTTACTAGTTAGGTAACTTATGTCAGTTTTAGCTAACGCAAGATTATAACGTAAGGGTAACTTATGTCAGTTTTAGCTAACGCAAGATTATAACGTAAGGGTAACTTATGTGTGGTTTTAGCTAACGCAAGATTATAACATAAGGGTAACTTATGTGTGGTTTTAGCTAACGCAAGATTGTAACGTAAGAGTAACTTATGTGCTGTTTTAGCTAACACAAGATTGTAACGTAAGAGTAACTTATGTGCTGTTTTAGCTAACACAAGATTGTACTGTGAAAAGAAGTTAATTTATGTTTGTTTAAAAGTTTTGAAGTCAGATTGTCTTAAAATAATTAACTACTACTCTTTATGCACACTGTCTTTTGTAATAAAGAGACAGATAGAGAAAAATAATGGCGACACACGAAAGAATGACACAGAAGGGATGTATGCTAGGCCAGCAGGAGCACAGACGTGGTTCACTTCCAGAGGGAGAAGATAAAAGAGAATCTCTGAATGCAGTTAATGACTTCTCTCACCTGGAGTCTGTCTGTAACTGTTTCCTGAGTTTACCTCTCACAAGCCGTGAACACTGGCTGCCCAAACCAAACCTTTTTTTCCCCTGCGAAGCAACCAAACCTCTTCTCTCAAAAGCATACAGTTTACAACATTTCCTCTTTCTTATCTTCTTCTTTGTTGCACTGCAGTGCACAAACTCCTCATCTATCTCTGCTTTGAGTTGGAGGTGGAAGGTTCAGAGCCTGAGAATGATGCACGGAGAATCACCGCTGCTTTCAAATCTCATTTTAAAGAGTTTGCTTGAAGAGAAACCGCCGGGGCATCGCTATTAACAGGTGTTCACGCCGCCCTCCAGCTTCGGCTCTTTGTGGAGCCTAAAGGTAGCTTTAACCTCGGCGCCATCACACTCAGGGTAAACAAACATGAACCACACACAAGCAGCGGGGATCTCTTTTCAGAATCCAGGAAATTGTGATTGTGCAGACAAAATATACGGACTTGGATGCAAATAGTCCTTTTTTCAGGAGGAGAAATACACCAGCTTCAGCTACAAGAGTTGTTGTTCGAGTTTAGCTTCCTCTACAGCCTCATAGTATGATGCATGTTAGAGTGATTTGATTTGCACTAATAGAACTTTAACAGCAATGGCTGATTCCTAACTTCGCCATTTGGATTCAAGGCAATAAGCAAAGTTCGTGCTTTGAACTTACTTTTTCACTGTATGTTTTTTGGATATTGTATAGAGGAAAAAAAGTCCGAACCCCCCTCTCTTTCTGCCTCAAACGTAATATGAATTCATGGTATGATACCTGGAGTTTATTAATTCAGGGCCACAGAGACAGCTGAATAATGAAATTTAATGAAAATTTTAGATGGACTAAAAGTCAGAGTGCTTCAGTCATTAATTTTAAAAGCACACATACCATCAGGCTTCACACAGTAATGATAAATTCCTCCATTGGGCTTTATGCCGTATGTTAACTGTGTCAACGACTGTGTGGTAAGAACTTAAGCCTTTTCTGAATCCAGTGGAATCCAAGGTCTTGCTGCATTAAGCGAAATTTAGGAAGATGTGCATAATTGCAACTTTGCAGCATCAAGGGACTGTATGAAAATTAGTTGTGGTTTGGAGGGCGGCTGATTGTTGTACTTTTCAAAAAGCAAACCCTTCTCTGGCTTTGTTGAAGTTCTCAATGCACCCTTCATTAAAACACAACAGCCTTGAAAACTAAATTTTTTAATGGGGTCGACTTGTGTAGTCATAACATTTAATATGCACAATAACTTCATATCATTGCTGTCCTTTGAAAACCATTTAACTTCACATTTGTAATAGGTGTAAGAGAGATGTTTGACATATTCCTCTTGTTCTGGTATCCTTGAGTATAATTGTGCAATTTGAGAAGGAAATATTGTCCGTCTTACCCCACAACGGGCATAATACTTCACTCTGATTGGTCAATAGCAGCATTCCCAGGTCTGTTATTCTCATTTATCAGATAGCTTCTTTTAAGAGCAAGCTGTTGCTTTTATCATCATGTCAATACACCAAAGAAGTATGGTGCAGCTTTGGCTCAGTGGTAGACTTAGTGGACACCATATTGGATATTGCTTCGGAGGAACAGGAAGAGTGTGGATGCATTGGATTGGTTAATGCCAATGGGAAATACAATGTGTGAATGTACTGTATGTGTGAATGGGTGAATGTGATGTGTCCACGTCTCGGGGAAGGGTGTCCTGATTCTTGTTGGGAGGAAGAGTAAGGGCTTTGGATTTGTGAGAGAGAAACTTCAGAGGGATTTGGAAGATCTCCCAGAATGCCTTGTGAATCATTGGCTAGAAGGTGGCTATCAAAACATGTATTGTTGTAAGTAATGTACCTACCTGGGTTAAGTTTCGTACTAAATGAATAAGCTCACTAACATAACGCGATTTTACGTATCAGTCGTGGCGAATTTGTTACATTTCCTTAAATTAAAAACACAACTATTCTTTAGCGTACTCCGACAAATTAAAAATAAGGTTTGTACTTGGAAAGAGTAGACAAAGGGGAAGTTATGAGACAGCCCTAGGTCCAACACTTCTTAATAAAGCGGCAGGTACTCACAATAATCTTGAGTGTTCATTATTCCTGCCACTATAGAGCTTCGGCGGTTTCTCTAGCATCATAAAGAAACAACTTTTCAAAGAAATTTCTTCAAAGGGAACATTTTTTTAATCTTCCTGTGACCCTGTCTTTTTTATTTCATCAGAAACTCTAAAAGACTCCGCTCTAGAGGAAGGTTTGTCACACTTCAACATGATAAATTATCACTAATTCAATGCTTTATTTCATTGTCGGTACACTGAAACTTAATTTCTGGTCAGAACAGTGCGAATTATTAGAGGAGAATTCTATTCTCTGAGGAGTAGCCTTCAACATTTTCATCTTAAATGAATCTATTTAAAAGAAGTCCACTTTCTCTTCATGGCAAACTTCTTCACGATTAATTGGGTTATCAACTTCTTTTCACGTATGTTAAATTAAGTTCAGAGGCAAGTTCCACATCACTAGATGAGAACTTAAAAACTACTTCAAGTGTTGATAATTTTCTGCTCGGTGACCTTCAGTTCTTTCATTCTATTGGGACTTAATTTTTTTTCCTGTATTAAAGAGCCAATTTAAAAAAATAAACAATAAAGTGTCCTTGTTACACTACATTTAAAAGCACCATCCTCTTCCCGATTCTCTCTCTCTTAGCCCCCTCTTTATCTCTGTGTTTCTCCCAACATATTGAGTGAGTACAATGGCTTCACTGCCGGCTAAAAAGGATGCTAGCAGGAGAGTAAATCCACTCGGATCCCTGCGGTTTACTCATCCTGCCTCGCGTCCCATGGACTTGCCACTATACCTCAGGCCCAGCGTGGGCTGCACTCAGCCAGGCATGGTGCTATTGGACCAGCTGTGGAGGCCCTGTGCACTTTGACCCCAGAGGAGATTGGATCCTTGGTCATGGAGGAACATTGCGGCGGCTGCCTCCGTGGCACTGCGCTGCGGTGCGACTCCTGACAGTGGGATAATGTGTTAGTTGTTGAGTGACAAGACTCCAAGCTGCCACGAACCTTAAGTCAATACAATTTATGTCAGATGACCACCTATACTTAATAAATCATCTCTGATTAGAAGATTGAAGTCATGCATTTCAAACTTGAGACATCACTTTTAATCCTAAGGAGCCAACATTTACAATCAAGTAAACTTTTCTAGTTTTTTACATTTTATTTCAACACAACATATCCAAACCCAAATATTACACCAAGCCCCTCAAAAAACCCAGGAACAAGTCACACAGATCCTGAGGGTGGAGGTATCTTAAATACACTGCACATGGGATGAGTAGTTGGTGTTTGTTTTTGTCGGTGTACATGTCCATTTTTGAAAATGGGCGGGGCTACATTTAAAAAACTTGATATTTTTCCGCCTCATTTTGGTTGTAGCATTTATTAATCTGAACATACGCTAATGTAGCATACACTGCACTACTCTGGACTTTATCTCAGTGATGTCACCCATTGGTTTCTGAATTGGGGTTTTGGACCTAATTGATGGTGGTCGCCATATTGGAAATGCTGACTCAAGATGACTTGTGGTCAACCTGGGATCAGACACAGAGGTGGAGCAACCATTTATGTCACACACCCCTGTAATTCAACCACTTGACCGCGCCCCCAAATTTGTAAATCCAGTATTGGAAAATAAAGCCAATGTGGGAACAGCCAAGGGAATAAAAAAAAAACCTAGTCTATATGTGGGGCGGCTTTGGCTCAGTGGTATAGTCTCTCAATTAGAAGGTACGTGGTTGGATCCCAGGTCCCACTGTGCAGGCTAAAGCTAATGTACCCCCCCCTGTTTGTCCATACTTCTTTACTATAAACTCCAGTTCTACCTAGCCCAATAAGTGTTTTAGGACAACCCCCAAAAACACCCCCAAAAATTGAAGGCGTCTTCTTTACCAGTGTGACTTATATTCTGGATTTTACTGTAATTAAAGTATAAAAGGTTTTCGAGAAATACGTTAGATTAAACTTATAAAAACTCCTTGTCCAATAAGATTAGTCAGACAGTCCCTGTAAGTTTATAAACTTAAAACTTCTGTTCCTTTATTCTAGTCCTATCCTTTACATTTTTCTAAGCCCAAGTACATTTGATTAAGATCACACAGAAAGAGAATTTCATCCTGCTTTCTGATCCGTCTTTGTCAACATCTTAACTTTTTTATCAAGCTCAAACACGTCGTGCATACAGCTGCGTATTCCAGCAGTCAGTCAAACATCATTATAAGTTGAAGGCAAATGTAACCCTAATGTTTTTTGAAACACACCCAGAGCCCTAAATCTGCTTAAAAATAACAGAAGCTCATCAACTCGGTGTACATTTGGCAGCAAAAAGGTATCCCTATATTTTTGAGCGGGTATACAGCCGACTCCTTTTTGAAGGTGTTTGTCTATGGAGTGTCAAAGCTGTCAAATGATGTTGTCACATAAACATGTCACGGCGAGATCCAATATCTAGCCCCCGTCCACTCGCTGACAGAACGCCGCTTCCTCTGTTAAATCCTCTCCTTGCCTGCACAGTATGACTCTTCATAAACAAACAAACAGAGACAAAAGACGGAGACGAAAGTCGAATATCTTACATGTCGAAATTCAAACTCTTTGAAAGCCCAAAAAAAAAAAAAAAAAAAAAAGGGAAGAGCTTCCAGAGAACGGGGTGTAACATCCAGAAACTGTCTCCCTCTTAACTACCCATAGCTTTTGAATAGCATTAGAATACATGAGGACTCCTAGACGGAGAGGTGCGCTCCCTTGGTTCCTAATGTATGACTATTTCATATGGACAGGAGCGGGGGGGGCATTGGGGTGGGGGGGAGCTGTCTGTGGGGGTGATTGACACAGGCCCACATTAGGAGCAGCTTTTGGAAATGGGTCCATGGAGACTTGGCGGATTGGGTCTGCCGAAGGAACGGTGTCTCCGCGAGGAGCCGTGCCTTCTTAACCCCACTCATTGGTATGCCGATGTGCGGGTAAGCGAGCCGTGCTCCGAACGGCACAGCCTTCCAGACTGCCCCCCCCCCCCAACCCCCTCCCTCCCTTCTTCCCAACACACCGCTACGCCGACACAATCCCACCGAGGACCCGTGACGATATGCAGCGTGGAATACTGAATCAAAATAGACCCCAATTAATAATCACATAGTTAGTTCGTTTTTGGGTGCACACACTCCAGCCTGCAGGAGCATCCTCTTCCAGAAGTTTCTGCAAGGAAAAGTTTCATGCGAATCTCTCACACACATACACACACAAGGCGTCAAACATGTCAAGTTGGTGGAAATAAGAAAGCACAGGCCCTCGAGTCTGTCCCTCCCACATGTGACAAAACACAGGCAAAATAAAATGTTTAAATTTGGTTTCAGATCTCTCTTCTGGTCTCTAGAATGAGAGGAATAACATGTCAGCATTGAGACATACTCTGCTGTCAGGTAAGAAGACAGAATATCACTTTACCCTATTGTGACTTTGAACTATATGACGGTAAGCAGACAGATTGTTTTTGTCACAGAACTAAGTGACCTCGAACCCAGCCGTTCTCTTTTCAAACTCTTCCTCCGTACATCTAAAAATATTCCCATCAGAAGCAAACTGATAGGATTTACAAGACCTAATGTCATTGCAAAGAAATATTACCACAAACATACAGTACATATTTTTGTCTTTATCATTCGGAGGGAGTTATCATTTAGCACGCGTGGAGGTCTAAGGTGAGACAGGAATATTTGAGTACGCCTAATGAAAGGCAATATAAAAGGTGCCTCTTGTGTTGTTTGAAATCAGCTTGTTTTGTTTTTTGGGCTAATGTTACATGTGCTGGCACTAATTATACAAGCTAGGTAGTCCTCGCACATTCAAAAAAGAAAACTCGACCATTTTTGACATGTTCATTTAAAGTTACTAATCAGATGTAAATATGCAAAGCAGGTCCCGATGGGATTTCTTTGATATGCAAATTGAAAGTGCAAACAAAGGTGGGGGAGATGAAGGGGTTTTTTCCTCCCAAAAAAAAAAAAGGAGAGAAAAAACTCAAAGATGGTATTGTCACGACACTCTACTGGGGGAGAAAAATGTGAGATACCACCTTTAATGGCGTTTCTGTCACACCAAGGCCAATTGCATGAAAGCAAACACACATCCAGAGTGTGTTCCCCGCAGCCAAAAATTTGACGTGGATTCATACATCAGAAGCGTGGCGTGATACGAATCTCGTCCCGTTCGCCACTTCTTGCCTGCATCTGAAACATGTAAACAAACGTGACAGCGCTCTCTCCCCCCCTTCCTCCTATCATAACAGCAACTTACTGGCCAGTTATCTGTTTGATGGGATGTAAAGGGAAGGTCAGTGTTTCCATAATTCACTCCACGACCATAAATCACATTATATGATCTCCTCTGCACGGAGAAATGGCGAATGCTGTTCGCTCTGAATGCAGAAAACGGCCAATTCACGGCTGTATAATACGGCACTTACGGGCACAGGTTGAGCTTTTAAAGACATTGTTTTTCCTTTTCTATCGCTTACTGTCTCCTTGTATGTGGAGATTAATAGTTGAATTCTTCCCGGTAATCGGCCTTCTTCTTCTTCTTCTTCTTTTTTTTTTTTCTTCACGTTAGCACAATATTAGCCGTCCAGAGCTCTTGACTGTAGCTGACAAAAGTCCCTTTGTGGTCAGCGAAGGGAAGCAATGGAGGGAAACTGACTTTTATTGACATGAGGCTGTCAGAATGGAGACGGCACCGCTGTTCATTTCCAATTTCAGCCCGCAGATTGGAATCCGCCGCTGGGCTCTCCAGTGTCTCAAGCACCATTTTCTGAACCTATGGTGTGGAAAACATGATTTAATTCCTGTTCAATGCTTTTCATCAGGTTCTCCATCGCTCCAAATCGTCTTTGTGTGCCATCGTATTGAAGGTGTAATTGTGCATTGCTGTGGATGGTGGAGTGCAACATCCTCTGGTAAAAAAAAATCAGCTGAGCTTGAGATATTATCAGCATTAACTTCTACTTTAAGTCTAATTTCCCTAAAAATAGGACTCTTCCTCCCTTTTTCCCTTAACTGGCCATTTCCAATACCACGGTAATGTTCTTTTTCAGTGAATGTGACTCAATGATTGCAGCCACAGCAGTGAAAACAACTGCAACTAATGGAAAGTGACTGCAAACCAATGCCTGGCTCTATGATCAATATTTTAATTACACCTTTCCAGAAAGCTCCACAATGTTGAGCCTTCACCGATAACATGCTTACTCACGCCAGAAGTCAGAGGTAGATATTTTAGAATTTGCCTTGCAGAGGTGTCGAGTCATAGTGATACAGAGCCAGACTTCCGTGCAATTTTAAACAGTGGCAAATTAAAAAAAGGACTCAGAGAAAGCTTCACGGATAACTAGCTAATATTTAGCCAGCTTGCAAAGTGCAAACGCTACAACAGTCTTGCAAATGTAAAGCCCAATTACATGTGATCAAAACAATTCTCAGTCACCTTGCTAATATTAAACCAGCTTGCTTCAATAAGTTAGCTTGCTAGTATTAAGTCAACTTGACAACATTAGGCCAGTTAGCTAATAACAAGTCATCTTGCTAATTGGTCAGCTTGCTAACATTAAGTCAACTGGACAATATTAAGCCAGCTTACTAATGATAAGTCTGCTTGCTTACGATAAATCAGCTTGTTAATATGTCAGCTTACTAACGTTAATTCAACTTTAAAATATCAAGCTAGCTTGCTTACGATAAGTCAGCTTGCTTACGATAAATCAGCATGCTTACGATGAATCAGCTTGCTTACGATGAATCAGCTTACTTACGATAAATCAGCTTGTTAATATGTCAGCTTGCTAACGTTGAGTCAACTTTCAATATTAAGCCAGCATGATAATAAGTCATGTTGCTAACGAGAGGTCAGCTTGCTAATGTTAAGTGAGGCCATTAACATTAAGCTACCTTGCCAATGTTATACCCTATTGCTAAAAGTAAGCCCACTAGCTTACATTGAACCAATTGCTAATATTAAACTTGCTAGTTAATCTTAAAACAACTCGGCAACATCGGCGGACCAACTTCTTGTGAGCCTGCTAATGCTATCAAGCTAGCTAATTCAACAAAATGAGACCATATTAACAGTTACTGTCATCTCTTTTGAAAGCTAGTAACTAGTCATGTTCAACAGCTGTGGAGAGTTGAAGTAACAGAGCTCCACTGAGCTAACTTCATGGATAGCTTTGATAGCTAAATGAAGGCATTGAAAGTGATCTTGTGTCAAGTTTTTTTGCTTGATTATCATTTTAGACTTTTCAAAAAAAGAAATCCTATACCACTCATAAGTATGCTTTCACTTGTACTTGAATAGTTGTCATACTTAGAGAGCTTGCACTTAGGGGCTTGCTTTGAGTGTCCGTTGAATGCAGTCCTTTTCTATCAAGATTGTCCAAACTATGAACCTCAACAAAGGAATGTAAATGCTGATATCCTTGGTGAATTCACCTTTAAACAAACTGCAGAACCTTTATTTTCAGATGTAATTTGCGGCGCGGCTCAAGCTAGTCATAAACACAGCACTTACCCTTGCGGATGAGGAAAAAACAGATGTTCAGTGTAGTTTTTCTAATGACTTGGCAGACATTAATATCACATTTATACAGCTGCATTATAGAGTTCAAGAAAGGAAATACTTGCTTTAGGACTAAGAAATGTATCAACAAAAGCCAGAATGCACAGAAATATCCATCAAACCGTGCATGTTTTCTTACTTGTTGACGGGCTATTGTGGCAAGGACAGCGCTGAAGTATGGAGGGAAAAATAGAGAAAGGGATTTATTATCCTGTATTGAAGTTCACCCCAAAAGAGCTAGCATTTCACAGGAGCTGCACGCTGACCTTTCAGACAGCCAAAAATGTCATTGAAGGTTTAAGGCAAAGAAATCCAGTCGTATTTAACCAAGCCTTCAAAATCTTTGACATTTCTTCTGATGTTGCCACAGGATGGCACCCTGAAGACTAAGAGCTGGCCTTCTCATACAGAGCTATAGCTTTTCTACACATACAGGCTTCACGTGGAGGCAGACCTTGTGCAAACACCAGTCATCACTATGAAAAGAGAGGATTTAGAGAGATGGCTGATAGAAGATATGATTTGGTCCTTTTTGAGAGCTCCTTTTGTCTTCTTTCCTGCGACATGAATGGGGTATTAATTAGACGTGACACACAGGGGTCACGTTGCAACCATTGGTGATTATTTTAGAAAGATTATAGAGGTGAAATGAAGATATTATTGAGCTGCTAATGTGCCTTTTTTCTTTTCTTACACACTTTATTTACGTGCGACTTGATGTAGTCCCGCTCTCGATCTTTGCAGGTTTGTTCCACCTTCAATAAACCGAGACATAATGGCTCACACACCCTCCCCAAAGCGCACACGCACTTACACTTCTCTGAATCAGTATGGTGTCAGTCCGCATCTTCCCTGCCACTCACTAAATTGGAGAGAGAGCTCTTCTGCGCTCAGGCAGAACTAAACTAGGAAGTGCTAAAGCTGGAGGCAGAAACAAGGGACAAGGGTGGGGGGGTGGGGGGAGGGGACGGGGGTTGCTTGTGAAAGAGAACACAGTGGTGGAGGTAGAGAAGTGGGAGTAGGGGGGGGCGGGGGGGCACTCTCTACACCACTGGATACCACCGCGGTGGTCCCTCACTGATTCACATTCCCCTAATGCCAGTTGGCAACCTCTTGGACAGGCACGCTCTCCCCACACACACACACACACAAACAAATGCACACACACACACACACACACACACACACACACAAACACACTCGCCCACAACCCCCACGCCGCTCTAACTCACTCACTCTTTTAGAAAACGGACACAATGGTGTGGATGGGTCCGGCTTTAGATGAGGCTCAGGCTCAGATTGAAGTCTTTACACTTACGTAGTCATCTCAGTGGATTGACATCACCTCCAAGAAAGAGGCTGAGCTCCTGGGAATATCAGAGCCTCTGAAGAGATTACTCCCTATCAAGAAAAACTCAGGATATGGTATTTAACGAATCACCAAAGCGAGAGAAGTTTGAAAACGGAGCTCCTTTGACTGCACCACCTACGCATTTGAAATGAACTTAATACAAATAAAGGCATGAAAACCCACTGACGCGTCACACAGACATTATCATAATTAAGTTTCGCACGAATGAGAGGCTTACATTTTAAAGGAAGTACAGAAAAAAAGCTGACCTGTGACACAATGTCTACAATGGCCTGTACGCATTACTTCCCCTTTGTAGCTCTGCTGCTCTGCTTTACTGAGAATAATCTCTTTTAACCCTAAATTACATCCTGTGTGTATTCCACATTATACTACAGTTCATGTCGCACTGAAAAGAAAAACATCCCCCTAAAAAGACTGCCTAACCACTTGTGCATCAGTGATATTGAACCTTTATTTGTTACATTTTTTGGCAGCAAAACAAGCGCAGCACTTGAACATCTCATGAAATGTTTCAGCGAATTCGTTTGCAACCAGATGCTAATTCAAATCAAACACAAATTGAACCACATTCGTTTAGAGTTGTGTTTCTGAACACTCTGTGATTGTAAGTCCAATACTCTCTCTTTTTTTTTAATAGCCCCGTTTAGCACTCCATCAACTACTGAGAGAAAAAACATCTGGCTCCACTCTGCTAACTAACTTGTTGCTAACTTTGATTTTGGTGCAGTTTGATGCTTGGAAAGATCGCCTACTGTGGATTTATTTAACATTTTCTGGCTGTGTGGAAATAACACTAAAGATAGAAGGGAGCGTTTACAGTAGGGCATAATACTGTGCTTTAAAGGCGCTAAAATAAAGTAAGCTAATCCAGGACTTTGCTTTTGTACCATTTGCAGGCTTTTTATTTTGAATTTAGAGCACCTCTGTGGGTCTTTTGCAATAGAGCCCCATAGAAAGCCTCACCAAGTCTCATAAGCTGCCTCAAATTATGCCCTTCGAGTAAGCAAAGTACGAGTTCGTTAACCGAATGATTAAAAGTCGTCACTCTTGCTAGCTAGCATCAGAACTACGAGTCAGCTACGAGTTCTGGTGATATGTTGTGTCTAAGCTGTAGCGCAGCCATCCTCCACTAGCCGGGGCTGCCGCTCTGGTTAATTACTACTGCCATGATGCTATAACGCTACTACTCGGATGTAAACGCGCACAGATGACAGCTAGCATCTTGTGTGGTCTGGCAGTGTAGATAAAGTTGAATGCAGGCTGTGTCTGGTGAAACTCGCATATAACTAGCACAGGCAGGTAGATGTTAACCTGGAAGGACTGAGGTCTGATGGTGCTAGCTCTGCTATTGTTAGACAGACTCTGATTATCATTTGACATTTTGTACCAGCAGACTCTGTGGTCCTGTCTGCAGTTCTAAGAGTGTTTTCTTATTTTTAACTAACTGCTCAAGACCAGCCGCTGGAACCTACGTTAGCAGCCACTAGCATACCACTTCAAATCTCTAACTGAACAGTCGACAGTCCAACTGGATACTGTCAGGTTTTTGTGTTTACCCAATGGTAGGAACTGCATACAGAGACGCTTTTGTGGCTCTTCAAATTGCTGTGTGAAATCTGTTGAACTCCCTGTTGGAAGAATCAACTATAGGTCTCAGAAGAAAAAGCGAAGAGAGCTTTTATTTGAAGAAATGTCGTGAAAAAGGCACAGAGAAAAAAGGCACAGGAAAAACTTGAGTGTGACCCGAAATAACTGTGATGCCCATTTGCAAGGTAGTTATAACATAACATGAACTCTGAGTGGGGAAACACATCAGGTGGTTTACAGTGGAATTTCCACTTTACAAATTAGGTAAATGGCAGAATCCGCCAGATTAAGATCACAGTCGACACCTTCTATTAGTACGGATTACTAAAGGTCCACAGGCAATACTGGTCCTTTGCAAGCCGGGTGCTAATGCTGTGTATTAAAAAGAAGTTATAGAGGAATGGTAATTACGTGCTTTTCTAGTTTTTGGCTTTTGTCTGCTCAAGGTGGATACAAGTGGGTGCTAGTGGCCAGTTTCAGAGCAAAAGAGCTGTAGATATTTTCTATGCAAGGCCAAATGTTCAGGCTATCTGAAGGTCCAACTTGTATTTAAGTACTTCTTCATATCTGCGTTTTTAACCTGCCCACCCAAACAGAAAGAAACTATACAGATGGAAATGCATCAATCTTGCTCTCAAGGGAGAATAAAAACACTTTGAAAGAGTCAGTGTGGGTGGATATTGAAGAATTTAGTGCTGTCTGTTACAAATAAACTTACACATTGAAGACATTTTTCATTATCGAATCAATATTAAGTTCCACACACACACACACACACGCACACACACACACACACACGCGCACACACCTGTGTCTTTGGTTCCCTGCCAGGAGTTGTGACACACAGACAGACTATAGTTTCCCCATCTGGTTGCACTTTCACATTCTTTTTTCTCAGCATTAACATGAGCATCTTTATTCCCACTCACAATCTTAAACCTGTGATTGTATTCAGGGCCAGACTGTTTGTGAGCTCTTACCTTGAATTTTTGAACGATGTAAACAAAGATGTCTCTGTTAGCTTGGAAAGAATCTCCAGTGGTTTGAAAGAAGAAGAAAAAAAAACATGATTTGATTTTTCTCTGTATTTTCGCACACAGTTTGATGTTCGTGTCAGGTGTCCATTCCCAGAAACAATAGCAGTTACCTTTTGCTTTGGACTGCTAATTTAGAGAATGAGGGGGGGTTGGAAAGATTTTCTATATGAATTAATTACAAATGCTTCGAAATGTCAAGTATAGATAAAGCTTAATACCCTGTCTCCTCCCTTCTGCAACAGAGAAGCTTTTAAATGGCTCTCTGCCAGCCCCTATCTGCCAAACGACACCAAGGTTACTGGGAGAAGCTGAAATATTCATAATATATGCAAAACCACCGCTGTCCATGGACAGTGTTCATTGGAATTCAAGAGCGAGCTTCAAACCTTTGACAACTGCTTAAGTAATTAGTTGCTGGGAGAGCGACACCCCCCCTCCTTTTCCTCTCCCTCCCTCGGCATTGCTGCTGAAACTGGCAAGTAAATATTAGAGCATTTTATCTTTTCAGTTTGATAGCATAATTGAATGTGTTACTGGAAGGTTGTTAGGTTTGGTGTAATCAAAAGTTCATCTAAGGATCATTTGACACGAAAAAATCCAATGTTTAGATATGCTAAATTGTACTGCTGACGGAATTTTGCAGCTCAGCTGAATCTAACTACAAAGTTAAAGCCTTTTGTGGAATTACACACGAGTGTGCCAGGAGTTGAAGCACAAGTACAAGGTTGTGTTGTAGAAGGTAGATGAAGTAACAGGAAATGTTAAATATGGCCGAACAACTTGAACTTATTGTGGCGGGAAGTTCTCAAAAGTTATGAAATACTCACTTTCAAAGAAGTTGCCTCATTCCTCTTAATTTGTTTTATTAATAGCAGACAACAAAGAGCAGTGACAGGAGGGTCGTTCATATAAGGATCATGTGACATGAAATGTTAAAATATGGCAAATTGTACTGGTAATGAAAGTTTTTCCTCAGTTAGATCTAACTGCAAAGTTATAACATTTTGGAGAATATTACTTTCCAATTTGGAGTTCAAGTAGAAGGTTATGCCAAAACTATAACAGAATTAGCAGGAAATGTTAAATTCAGATTTCACTTTAGCTAAATAACTCAAATTATTTGTGGTGAGGAGTGCTCAGTTTCCAAGAAGTTGCCTCATCCTTAACTAACAGATTGATGCCATTGTATTATTAATAACAGACAACAAAGAACAGTGTCAGGAGGGTCATTAGGTTTGATGTAATCAAAGTTCATTTAAGGATCATGTGACATGAAAATGTTAAATGTTTAGATGTAGTGAATTGTACAGCTAATGTTAGTTTTTCCACAGTTAAATCCAACATTTTGAAGAATAGCACATAATTGTATGTGAATTTGAAGTTAAAGTAGAAGCTTATGTAAGAAATGATGACACAAGTAGCAGGAAATGTTAAATTCACATTTCACTTGAGCTAAATATCTCAAATTTTCGTGGCGAGGAGTCCTCATAAGTTATGTAATACTCAGTCAGGGTTTTGAACAAGGTGCCTCATGCCTAATTCCTCTCCATTTGACTTACAGATTGTGTCCGATGTATTATTAATAGCAGACAACAAAGAACAACATGTTTTGTGTTGAAACAATAGGAGAATTCAGTGTCGGACACGTGGCCTGTGCTGCTTCTCCTGCTGCATCTTCTTCACTCTCCCCCTCTGCAGACTGCGAGTCACCGGTCAGCTCCGTCAAGCCTGGGAGCCGCCGCACAATGAGAATCATGCCCAGATTGGAGCCGAGCCAAAGCCCATTCAAAAGCGACTCGTCGTGTCTAACGCATTACCCCGGCTTATTAATCTGAAGAGACCGTGTTTTTGTGTTTACTAAGCATGATTCGCTTCTAATTAAAGCGAAATAATTATACTTCAAAGGAGCAGGGGAGGCAGGAGAAGCGTTCAAAGACGAGAGCACCTCTTGTCGCGTGGAGAATTGCTTAACACAACAATGTGGGACAGCAATATTAATCAAATGGATTGTGGCGATATTAAAAAAGGTGGTTTTATCACAGAAGTTATGGGGCTGAAACATGAACATGAAGATGAACATCCCTGCACTCCTGTATATCAATCAATCATTTAATTCTACAGGCCTGCCTTCAAGTGATTCATATTTAATCTGCTTATAAATGATTAGAAAATCATTCAATACATCAGATGTCCTCTTTAATGTTTGATCATGTATAGATTAACACATTTATCCTTGAATTTCTGATATTTATTTATGACTTAATGTAAGAAAATATCATTTAAAGGCTATTGATCATCCAATACTGGATTGAAGGATGGAAGATAAACCTGCGCCATCTTTAACTTTAAATTATGTCAATTTGGCGCTCACACTGTGTAATTCCAAACATGTAAGCCTGACTCCAAGGCTTGGTTCAGCAGCCATGGCTGGTGTGAACAATTGGACCACCCCTTTTTACGAGCACAAGTGTCCTTGTCCTTGGTAAGGCGAAGGTCGATGTGTTCCCCCCTCTCTCTCCCGCTGTGGCGCTTCCACCGGCCATTCATTTGGGCCCGTGATGGCTCTAATAACATCTCCATCACATTAAAACCGAACCAGGCTGAGGAGATGTTAATACTCCCCTGCACTCGCTGCCGGGGAATTGGTCATGTATTACAACAAGTGCTTTTTAAGAGCCTCTGTGGCCACAGTCTATGGAAACGGCAGATATTCATGACTGCCTGCATGTGAAGCTCTTAACACGGTGGATTTTCAAGTTGTGACAGTTCAAGGGAAGCGGTGCTGTTAACATATTCAGAATGGTCCTGTAGCAAGGCCGTTCCTCCAATCCCTCTTTGCATCTCCACTGCTCGGCTGACAAGGTTGCCTGTTATTTTTTTTTTTTTAAAGATGGAGATTAGAGAGGAATGTTGCAAACACTCAACTCAAAGCAGAGTCTGCTAAAAGGATAATGTTGAATTAAAGAAAAGAGACATGAGGAGATGGGGAAATAGGCTTAATATGCATTGAAAGAAAGTACATAGATCTGTGGGAGTGGAACTATAAGGTTCTAACATTGTTTGTACTGTGCTTTAGTCCCTAACAGCATTCCTCTTAGCTTACCCTGAACTATAAAGATGCAAGTTATAATGTATTTTCCTAAATTAAAACTTATAAACAAGATGAATTTGAGTCCAGCCTTTAAAAATGTACAGCAGTATAATGACGTACGGTTCACCTTAACAGTCCGAAGTAATGTTCGCTAATTAAAAAGTGGTTTGACGTGATAAAGACAATCTATTAAACATTGCTAACCATTCAGATTAAAAGAAAATTGCTTTTAAGACGTATAAACTATAAACATACTTCTAAATCTGAATTTTAAAAATTAGCTTGCAATTTTGGGACAGTCCCTAAATTCAGTTTTCAGTTCTGTGTACGACACTTGGGCCTATTTATCAAATAATCAGCACTTTTTTTTTTATGATTTTCTGTGGAATGAATCAACCTTTGTCCATCATCGTTCATATATTTGGTGTCTGATGTTTTCTTTGTAGGATAGTTTTTAGATCCATATAAGAGGTGGTCTACGGACAAAATTAAATGTGGATAAAGAAAACTCATTGTTCCTGAAATAACAAAATTTTGAAGTTAATTACAAAGCTGGCTACTTCTAAATTGGTTTGAAGTAATGAAATAATCATGAAAAATAATAGACCAAAGTCATCTAGGTGGAAAAAAGAGGCCTAAACTTCCAAACTCAAATTTTGCTTACTCTTTTAGGACAGTCCCTAACCTCAATTATCCATTTCCTGAATCTCACACCGGCTAAATTATTGACTAAAATCCTACTTTTCCACTTATACTGTATCTCATCATGTTTTTCATGTGCTCTCTCTCTCTGCAGGACAGTTTTCACACACTTGAAGGAAGTGGACTGCGGAGGGAAAAAGTGAGTACTACTGCAAACACCGTACATTTGTTTACAACCCTGATAGAAAATCCAAAGATAGATAGATGATAGTTGGACAGAGGCCGTGCTCCTCAGCAAGCTGTCACCGCCGGTCACCATGGTGAAGGAGGGATTAATGGCACTCATTGGCTAGTGAAGATGTATACATCATGTTGGTCCAGGGCTGCTGCATCCAGATGGACCCGGGCCATCCATTGTCTGTCAGGGACACAGCTGTCTCAGAAGTGCCGTCCTTCCTTCTCCTTCTTTCTTACGCCGCTAACGAGTCTTTCACCTGCTGCATAGGACGGTGTGGTCTATAAGGGAAGGAGGGTCCTCTCTGTCACAGCCAAAGTTTTCAAGTAGCGACATGAGGATGTTCAGGCATTGTGTCAGAGCAGGAAAGCTCACAGTGATGTGTTATACATTGACAAATGACTTTCAGTGTTGCATTGTGAAGTGTTTGGGCTTCTGAAACTCAATGAGATTTTGTGAAAGGACGAAGGATACTGTACAAGTAGAAGTGTTTTCTGCATCAGCAAACAAACTATTGTAGTGATTGAGATACAAACAACCTCAGATGAAAGTCTGACCTAGAGTACAACTAGGGAGAAGCTACTTAGAGGCTATTTGTCGGCTAACGAATTTAGCTGCTTTGGGTCTGTTGCTCCAGACCATAACCATAACCATCCCACACTCTCTGCAGACTTGAGTGACTCACCGACCACTTCCTTCGTGTCTGCGTATAGCTTTGGAACAGCGATTTTTGTCACGTATTTTCATGTTGGTATTGAGCTTTGAAATAAGTTAACAACTTTGCATTATGCGCTTTTTAGTGACGACAGAAATAAAGAAAGAGAGATACCATTTTCTCTAATCTTAAAACTATCCTTAAAAATATTCGTACGCATTAGCTATAGCCATTTGCTAGTGAGGTTAGCTTAGCTGAGCCATGTGCAAAGAATGACGTTTAGAGATTTAGTGGCCCTGATTGGTGGATTCTGTTATATGTGGACAGAACTAGCTAGCGGTCTCCTCTTGCGTTAACTGTAGAGGCTCTTTCTAGAACCATCTGCTTTCGCCATGTGCAATTTTCAGTCCTGCTAGCTACTGGTATGCTAGTTGAGCTCAGCTTACTTTGATAGCTGAGAGGTAAGGACCCACTTCCACTGGTAACTTTTTGTCTTACAACCACAATTCCAAACACTGTAAACATTTGAAAACTGACACCATGTCCATGACGAAGCTTTAGCTAGATTATAGCGCCATCTTTGGGTAAGCTAGCTCTTTCTGCATTTTTATATTGGTCTCACTTTTGGAGAGGACACAGCCCACTTTAAAGAAAAAGAAAAATTGATATTTTTACAAATTCTGAAAGTTCTGAATGTACTCTCTACAGAGCTAGCTCTCCTAGCTGTAGCTTTGTTGCATTCTAAGCATAGATGTGATTATCCTGTCTTCAAACTTAAAGTGGACTGAATCAGCGTTTTTCCCTAAATATTTGGACTGTTCCTTTAACCAAAACTACAGCAGGTGTCTCAGCTGCACACACTTCTTCATAGTCACACACACACACACACACACACACACACACACACACACACACACACACACACACATTCCACCCAGCCAGCCAGCCAGTACATCACCTCCCCCTGAGGTGTGAGGTGGGACCAGGGAAGCATGGAGTTATTCACTGTCTGCCTACTTGGTCCTAATAGTCTGGCACAGCGTGACTGACGCTGCCCCTCTCAGCCGTGATTGAGTGTATTGATCCTGAGCCGCTGCCGCCGGCGTGCTCCCTGGACGCCAGGCGGGAGGAGACCAACAATCAGATCCTTCACTGGGGGAAAAAGCCCTCCTCATCTGCCTTAATCATCCGATCGATGATTAGCGCGCCGGCCCACTCATGTCTCCCTCTCCCTGACAAAGACATCTCCTTTAGTCTCTGCTTGCCCGTTGTGTTCTTCAGCCCCTCACTTCCTCCTCTTTACTTCCTCCTTCATCTTGCCCTGTGTGTCTTTGAGCGCAGCATCAGATTAAGTGTGTGTGACGGAAGCCAAACTGCAAACATCTTCAGCGGAAAAAAAGGGGGCCTTGTGCTGACCACCCATTTTTTTTTTTGAGTGAAAGTGAGGAAGACAGGGGAAGAACTTGATTAGAGGGAAAATAGGAGAGACACGGAGAAACAGAGGCGGGGGAAAACAGAGACAAAGGGATGTAATGGAATGTGACAATAGGAACTGTTGAATCACCAGCTGCTTTTTGGGGTTGGGATGCTTCCAACCCCTTTTTCCTCGCCCCTGTAACCCCTCCCTGCTGTCCTCAGTAGCCAATGGCGCACTCCTCCCCTCCTTCGTGTGGCGTTGATTGGGCGGCAAATTGCTCCCATCACCTGGCATTAGTCCAAGTCTCACCAGTCAAAGCTTTTAATCTGATCATTATCCTGGTGCTAAGCGGCGGCACCACAGCTTCTGTTTGCTGGAGCAAGATATTGTGGCTGATTGAGCGGGGCGGGCGGCTATAGAATTTCAGTTCCAACACCGCCGAACCGTTTAAAGTGTGGATTATCAGAACTGGAGCTGGATCATGTGACCTCAGGGAGCTCCCCTCTCTGTCTCCTGCTCTTCCCTCTTATTCTTCTCCTTTAAATCAAGTCGTTTCCTCCCTCAAGGTTACCACTGTAAATAGATTCGTGTCCACACACCCTTATGGAACACAATAGCAGCAGAAAGCAGCATTATTTTTCTGTTAAGCACAATTTAGTCTGTCCACTTTATCCTCCAGTATCCTGAAGACATGTCCTTCAATGGGATAACCAAACCTTGCACTCGACGCATTCTTTCGAGTTTACTTTCCTGCCTTTCATCTCCCACAAATGGAACAAGGCCTTATTCTGCATGAAGCATCCACATGAAAGCCTTTAGCAGCTGCTCGAGTCTATCCGAGGGTGGGGACGTAGCTTAGGGTTAGGGTACCGTTTTGTCCTGGAAGCCACGGACGGAGACAACAACAAGAGAAAAAATAAGAATACTGAAGTGGAAGCTCTTTCTGTGAGCCAGCCACTTCAAATCCTCAAGCAGGCTACTCTTCGAATTTTGTCAAATTTCAGTAAAACTTTTCAAGGCTCCTTCTAAGCGCCAAAAAAAAACACTCAATCCAGCATCCTCCAAGGAAATGTTCCTATTTGCTTTGTGTGTAAATGTGCGTGGAACACCTATATAATGCAGAGTATCCACTAATGAGTCTTCCCATTGCATGTTTGGTACAACAAAGTCTAGCACATGATTACAGCAGCCCTTCACCGTGCATGAGGAAAATACCAGCCAGCAGCTTCTAAGTGCTCACTTTCAATTACCTTCTATTAGGAATTCCAGCATCCACTGCCCCTCGCAGAGAACCCACTCCTGCTGCCCACCCACTAACCTACACACACTCCAGTCCAACACCCAAATGGGCCAAGAGCCCGCAAAACATGCCAGCAGGCGAAACAATGCATGATGTAAGTTTTGAGAGCGTTGAGAGGCACTTCACGTAGAGAATCAGCCGCGCACCGTCTCTCGAGATGGAAGGGCGGGTGGGCGGGGAAGACGTGGAAACAAAATGACTGTTTTTAGAAGATCCACTTCTTCCTGATGAAGCAAAATTCCCCCCCCCCCCCCCCCCCCCCCCTAACACCCTTGTTGGAAAAGGCTCTTGTGAATCCAGAGGATAACTAACACTAGAGATTGGTAGTTATTGTTCGAGTGGCGTTCTCTAACTTGCAAATAGCCCCTCAAATCCGCGTGGAGGGCTTTTCTTTAATATAAATGCCGTGAGTGTTCCCTCAAAGCAAATGAAGCAAGGAAATTAGAAGCAGCATTAGACAATAGAGGATTTAGCTGTGTGTGAGAAGTTAATCCAGCACAGGCAGGGAGCACAAACAAAGACTTATGATTCTTTTTGTTTTCTCATAACTGAACACGTTTTAAAGCTTGTTGGCTTCAGCTCAAATCCTTACAAAGACAAAGAGGCCCAACAGTCAGTGGACACAAATCAGACCCTCTGGAAACAAGATACAAGTCTGTGTTTTTTTTCCTTCAAACACATCTGAAAAAATGTGGGGTTTGGTGATGAAATAGTCAAATGTGTTGACTACAGTTATTAACTTATTACACTTATCTGTAAAGCTAGTGTACACAATTTTGGGATATTGAAGATATGTTTTTATTAAGGGGGAGAAAAACAACAAGCTGTATTGATTTATTGAACGTGTTTGTTTTAATATTATTATCCACAACACTTGTTTTCATCTGTAGTAAACAAAATTTGGACTTGAAGAAGCCCCTGTCTTCAAAAAGGGGGGAGGTCTTTTATTTGGAGCCATTCCACTTATGCAAATTCACAGGAATTCTACTATACCCAAAAGTGTTTGCAACTTTTTAACAAAGTAACCAAACCAGCCAGTACCCCTTTACATGAATCATCATGTATGTCACCAACTCACTTCTTTAACATTTATGATAATGACCCGACTGTCAGTCAATTTTTTTCGTCACACAACACAACCGCCCTGTTGTTCCACCTCCCGTTTTCTGGAGGACTTGATGGAAGGCGTTGATTGTTGTGTCGTTCCCATGACAAACAGGAGGCAGGGGAACCAATTAGTTGCGACGGCTTTTAACATTCCCCTCAAAGCGTGAGGAGACGTAGAGGTTCGCTCAAGTATGCCAATGGCTTAATTATAAAGAGAGGATGTTTTCCCAAGGCCGGCGCATGCAGACATATTACTTATTCATTTTGCAGCATGAATGCATAGAGTTTTGTATGGAGCGTGCTTTGGACCTGTACACATACACGATTTTTTCATTGATGACCATGCATTTGTGTCCGCAACATCCACGTCAAGATATCAAATGGTCATAGGAGTAGTATAATTCTTCAATAAAGTCAAATAACATCCATTTAAGTCGTTCTTCAAAGATTGAAACAACATTTTTGAAAGCATTTGATTTCAGCACTATTTCTTTTTCATCCTTTCTCTGCCGGGGTCACGGGGGGCTGACGTCTTCCACTCAAGCTCACCTTTCTGTCACAGGGTCAATTGCAGCTCTGTTAATTTCAATGCTCTTTTTCCAAGTGATTCTAAAGGTACAGAAGTAACCTTAACAACCCTCCTGCTATTTACATGACTTTACATGCTTTTACTTTGAAGACGTTATGTGCAGGGAAGTTAGAACGCTTTCAGATACAGTGAGCAGTCAGGTCAACCCTTTAATTCGCACCACAAAAACTAAGTGAAAACAAGACACAGAGGGACTTTAACCCACACACATAAAAAAAAATAATACAATGTATTCAAATCTTGGTCAAGTTATGAATTTAAATGATGATTTTGACGGTATCTGTATGTTTTTTCGTATTCGTAGCATAAGGATAGTAGTGACTTATATTGGTTGTTGATAAAGAAAGTATTCACCACATATTCACTTTTATTAATATGTTAATATTCAGTAGCTATTGGGCCCCACAGAGGGCGCCACTAAAAATGACACTAAACCTGAAAGTCCCTTATAGGAGCTTTAATATTTTCACCACCTTAGTTAGCTACGTCAAATAACTTGCTGTGGACAGTTTTTTGTATGGAACCCTTTACACTTAACATTTTTTAATAAATATATTACTCATACGTGATGTTATGTTTGTGTTACTTTATTCTTGTACAGTAATTCTGAAGCTTTAAGGCATGGAAACTCCCTTCCTAATTTAAAAAGTTCTATTTTATCCTATCTTAAAACACAACAAAAAGGCTTAAGCTTGCCCATCATGAACACTTTATTTAACGTACACCATCGGTCAACAAAATTGGCCTTGAAATGTTAAGTGCACTAATGTTCTCCGCCTGTCTAACACTGTTGAAGTTCTTCGTGTTCGGTGTAGTTCTTCCTCTCTAACAAATCATCTGCCGGGCTACTGCTGACTTGTTGGACTTCACTGTGTAAATGGTTCACCACATATGGCAGCTGCTCGCTTTCGGGCCAACTTGTTGAACTTGATGGATAGTGAAAAGGCCTTCGGGCTGCATGTGTTGGCCGTCCCTACCCCATGCTCACTTTCCTTCTTTCCATCTTTGTTTCTTCTTCTCTTCGCCTATTGATTATCAGAACTTCCTCTCGACACTCGGATACATTACCTCCTCTTCTCGGCTTGTCTTCGCCGCTCTGTCTGTTGGAGGTTCTCCAGCACTCTCCAAACAGGTCTGATCCTTAGTAAAGGTGAGGAGGGGAGGGGGGCGGAGAGGAGCGGAGGGGAGGGGGGGGGGCTCGTTGTGTTCCAGCACAGCAGAGGTGAACGGAGAGAGGTCTTGTGTTCCTGGCACACGCTTCCTTCAGCACGCTGTCACGTCTCTTCAACTCTCCCCCTCTCTGATGTTACCTGACAGGTGAGGAGGGTGTGTGTAGGTGTGTGTGTACGTTGTTTCATGCATTCTGCAGTCCGGGGTGGGGGGTGAAGAGTAAGGTGAGGGAGGGGGGGGGGGGGGGGGGGGCAACAACAGGATATGGATAGGGTCGAATTGGGAAGTATACTCTGAAAATAAAAAAAGGGAAGAAGATAGGTAAGGAGGAGGCGAGTGGATCAGGTTGGATGTGTGCATTGTGGATTTATGTGTGTCTGTAAGAATGTAGGCATCTGTGTGTGTCTATCGATTTGTGTATTTCTGTGTGTGTTTGTGTGTGTGTGTGTGTGTGTGCCAGCCATGGACAGGGAGGGTGTGTGATGGCAGTGCCTTCAGGCTCCTCCAGGCGTAAGAATCAGTGAGCAGGTGGAGCGCACCGGCATCGCTGTCTTCTGACGAGTCCCCGCCGTCTCCTGTTTTGTCAGGACCCCTGGAGCGAAGACTGGGGAGTGTGTGCGTGCGTGTGTGTGTGTGTGTGTCTGCGTTTGTGTGTGTGTTGACCGGTTTGGGATGCACTGTGATCATTAGGATTCACAATGGCTTTGACAGCAGGGCTCTGGAGCAGTGGACACAGCATATGCCCAGGGAGATAACTGGTTGGCTGACTGGTTATCTTACTGGCTGGCTGCTACGCTAACTGCGCCCACTCTGCTAATAAATTCAGATCCTTTAATTCAAACAGACTTTGCAGGGCCGGCTCTGTGCCGCAGACTTGTCTGTATTGCATCAGGCAAGACCACGAGTCTGAATTATTTGTTTGCGCTCAAAGTTGTGATTAATTTTGCAGCAGTCTTGCTTCTATTCATGTGAATTCAAAGCGTCAGAGAGAACATGTTGTTGATTTTGTAAAGCGCATATTTTGGGACTGCTGCTACACGATTAGACATTTCTGCTGTAATAGTCCTGGAGATAAATAGCAAAGCTGCTATTACACACACCTCTTTTGAGGAAATGTGTGTGTGTGACTATCCTAAGTGTGTAAGTGGCTCAGGTGGTAAAGAAAGGACGTCCTAATAATAGCCCCCTGTCTCCACACTGGTCCACAGGCTGTAGCCGTATCGATTCTGCCTCTCCATCTCCTGCGTAGCCCCGGCATCGTTATAGAGCACATAGCGAGGGTTTTTCAGTTTGGAATCTTGTGCAGCGATTTCTCCGACCTGAGCTGGGTAAAGCCGAGCGCCCCGGGGGGGAGGCAGCCGTGGTTTTTAATTGTTTGTAGTGTTAGTTGGTCACGCTGGAGGCAAGCTCTCTGGGGACGGGCCTCCAGCCAGGGTCCTGACCTCGCTACATGCACACAAACACCAATGACAAAATGAACGAGGTGGATACACCGCTTTGCACAGGTACACTCGAGCAACAGTGCTTTTGTTTATTACTAGAAACCCAATTAACAGCTGTGTTAATGCAAAGAAGGGGGCTTTAAAAATTCATGTAATTTAAACATATATTGAAACCATTAATCTCTTCCGCCATCACACCCTCTTTCCTCGCCTCTAAAAACTTCAAAGTGCTGTTGTGCTTTATTTTCTGCACACATTCAAACTCCACTTCCTTTAAAATGTTAAAAAAAAGTCTTCACATATCCATCAGAGTATGCCGCATTTCACTTGCAGAAACATGCCAGGTAAACTTGTGATAAATGTGCTTTGATTTTTGCTTAAGTGCCTTTTAATCGTTGGTGAGACTGTAATCGTTCGCGGCAGTGAGAACCCTGGATGGACTCCTCATAAAGGAAATAATTCAAAATCTTCTCTGCACACTCTTCATCTGCAGAAGCGGTTGTTTTATCCTTTGATCTGCAGTACATTAATGTAATACTGTGGGTTTGAAAAACCATTAGATGGCCTTTTGCAGGGCAGCAGGTCTCCTTTTAAAAGCACAATGAACCTCTATACAGATCAGGTTAGAAACTTAGTTAAAGGCACAATAACACATAGTCTCAAATTAGTCTTAAATGGTGTTAGCCCTCAAATAAGACCGTTGACTTCTGACCCACGCTGCTGCGGTCCAATTACACCTACAGCTTTTTTCCCATTTTCAGCTGTTTGGAGCGAGACGGAGAGTTCTCCAATCCAGTCGAGAGTTAAAATATTCACATGCTGTGTCTTTTGTCTCGCCGCCCGCCTGTCTTACTGTCCGTCATGCTCCGTGTCTGTCTTTCTGTCAGGGTGGCAGGTCTTGTTGAATAGAGAGTGGGTCATCTCCCTGACAGAGCTCAACTGGTAGTTATGGCAGCCTCGCCACGGCTGGCTGGCTCCACACAGTCACCAGGAGACAGGGGATCATCAAGTCTGTCTTCCTGCTCCAGCACACACACGCGTACACATCCATGCCGCACACGGTTGTGCGCTCGCTCTCATAGACACACAACATGCACCTGTAATAATAATAATGGCTGGATGAAGTTGTAAGATCATAATGACAGACAAGGACACATTTGTCCTTTCCTTAACCCTTATTGGAGCCTAAAACATGTTGTATTTATCTTCTTTTAATAAAGATATAGGAAGTACAACCGCTATTTAAATAAGTTATAGCTTTCTAAATTAAAGAGCCTTATTGTTGCATTCTTTTTTCTTACTTTTTCATAATTATAGCAAGAAATAATCTAATTTAACAGACTGACTGGTGGTGCTTTGATTCTAAAAAGCAGTTTGTAACAATTTAAGTTTTAACAATAAAACAGGGAATTATTATGCTAGCACTGGGTTGGTTTTGCTGCACGTTAGATGACTTTTCTCCATGGATTATGATGCTTAAGTTCAATTTGTTTGGACTTCAAAAGCCAGTAGAAATTCCCAACAGTAGCTGAATCTCCATAATCATCTCCATAATCATTTAAAATAGATTACTGGGTGTTCAATTGGCAACCAATGACTCAGCTAAAAGCTACAGCCAACGAATTTGTACTTCCGTTAGCCAGTTCAGTTGGCAACCAATGACAAATGAAATTTTCACTTTTATTAGCAAGTGAGGTTAACCAACATCTTTCTTTCTTTCAAAAAAGGAGAGAAAATAAACCTTCAATGGTTTGTCTAGCTTACTAGCTAACTTAAATGTCACAATTGCTCTTTTGTACAAAAGCCAAGCTAGCTTTTTCACCTTGCTAATAGTTTTTTGCTAAAGCAAAGTAACATCTTCTACCTGTAGCTAGCATCTGTACTGAATTCATAGCAAGTTATGTTAATCAATGCCTTTCTAGCATGCTTATTGCCACTTGAATGTTTTTTTTTCTACCTCTTAAATGTAAAAAGACAGCTTTCATAAATTTGTCCAGAAACAGTTTTCTCCTCTTTTAAAAATGGAACAATTTGCACAATAGCTCCAGTACGCTCATAGGTTTTGCTTGCTTAACATAAAAAGGGAAGCGAATCCCTATTTCAGTATCCTTTGATGAATATCACAGCACTCAGGGTTATCAGTAAAAATAAAAAAGAGGTGTAACACTCCACCAGTGAATGTCCCAGATATCCCACAAAGCTAACAGTGTTTTAATCTTCTACGCCACTTAATGTCCCATTTAAATGTTCTGCTGCCTTCAAATATGAATCATGAATATCTGCACCCGGGGGTTGGCCAGCACAGTCTATTAGAATACATCACTACTGTACCAGGGGACCACTTTGTGCATCCCGCTAAAATGTATCATATCTCCACTGTGGAGAGAGAGACATGACTTCATGTGTCTTGTGATGTAAGTATTATTACAATTCATGAAATTCAAACACTTATGGCAGGGCCATTAATTTGAACCATAAGCCGTTGGGGAGAGATTTACAGTGGAGTTAAGGGCGATCACACCATTAAAGGACTTGGGAGGAAGACACAGAGAGACGGAGAAAGATAACTGGTTGGAGCTCGGGCTACAGTGCAGCAGCCACCGTGCGGATATCTTCGTGTATAAGGCAGCAATTAATATTTCCGTTTCACTCTCTAAGGTCAAATTCACGAAGATTTCCGTTCGAATTAGAGAGGGAATAGTCAAGTTCTGAAGGTTCACCAGTTAAAACATAACCCCTGCCTTTTGCCTTGGCTCCATCTCAGTCTACATACAAAGTGCTGAATTTTGCATGAGCGCCTGAGCATATAGCAACTGGAACCCTATAGCGTTGTTTACTGATACTTCCTCGAGGCGTCTCGCTCTGCGCAGCCCATTCTGATAAGAGTGCGAGCAGCTGAGACCTGTCTCCCGTCGGTGCTGTGTGATGGTCTTGTTATACAGCAGAGCATGAAGAAACAACGGGCAGGGGTCAGGACATGCAGACGTACTTCTTTGCTTCAAAATGACCAATCAGGAAGTCTGCTCCCAGACGATGTTCATTTCTCAGATAGAACTGGCACAAATTGACATGTGACTCACTGCAGAAATAGTCTGGGTTGTCCCTCCTGTTGTAAGTGCAACAAAAGTTATTACCCTGTCTAGAGGGAATCGATATTAGGATTTTACTGTATGAGAAATAGACTCTCTTAATAATGTATTTAGTAAGATAAAACGTTACTTACACTTACATAAGTTACATCTACTATTCTGCCTGACAAATGTCACCTCTAACTGGGAGATCGTTAACTTAAAAGGCTGAAGAGGAGCTAGCATAGTGGTCTTTTATGCCGTCGCTGCATACTTTTCTTTTGTGTGTATTGAACAAAAGTACTAAACTTGTGATCTTTTGATAGGCTAGAACAGGATTTCCCAAAGTGTGGGTCGGGACCCCCTGGGGGGGTTTCAAGACACAAATGGGGGGTCGTGAGATGTCTTCAAGAATATTTGTTTTAAGTTATCTAGAAATAGTACATTTTACCCATTACAGTAAAATATATTGACAAAAATAGTAGCTAACCTTGAAATAAAACCTTGAAAAAAGAAAATGTAATTAGTTTTCTGCCTTTCTTTGTTGCCAGATGACTCCTAAATTTAGGGTTAGTGAACAGTTAATTATTAAAAGCATCAGTAGCAGTATGCTCCAAATAAAACAAATCAAAACATTTTAATTAGAGAGTTTTTTAGGAGCTTGTAGTAGTGCGCTAGAAATACCTCTTTTGCATGTGTGAATGAAACAAGGTACAACATTTTGTGACCTTTAAAGATGGTAGGTGTATTTTCCTTGTGGAAAGCCAAGCTAGCTGTGTCGCCATGCTAAAGGTTTTGGGCAGAAACAAGCTAACAGCCTCCGTAGTCGCCAAATGCTCTGAAGTGATACATTTCTTTAAATGTTAAATAATATAGGCCCAAAACTTAGAAGATATCAAGGAGCTGCAAGTAGTTTTCTCACCTGAAAAGTCAGGCTAGCTGTTTTCGGTTGCAAATGATCGTGAGGCTTAATTACACTAACAGTCAAGCTAGCTGTTACACCTTGCTAACAGAGTGAACAAGCTTACGTTTTCCTAGCTCGGCAACATTATGGCAAAAGATTGTCATAGAATTAGCACAGAACTGTTGTTAGTCGTATTTGTTTCTATATAAAAGTCCAAGTATCTGTTTTAACTTGCCAACATTTTAAGGCTAATTAAGCTAACAGCCTTTTTCCTGTAGCAACTTAAAGTAACAGATAAATGATAAAGTGGTGTAATTTTAACTGTCTGATGAAAAAGAAATGAAGTGCAATGTGTGTCCCTTGAAATATGAAACTTAAGCTTAAAGCTAAGTGACATGAGGTTTGATAATGACTCAAACAGAGATAAATGCACCTCTTCTGAGTTTTACTTTGTACTCAGCTGGCTATAATCTTCCTGGAGTGGCCCAGGCTCTGTGTTTGCTATCATTTGTCACATGGCCACAGTGTTATGGGTTCAAACAGAAATGTGCAATGGCTCAGTGCACTCCAACAGCACACTTTTCCATCTCCGCTCTCCCCTGGCCCAGTTTCATTATCCTCAAGGTATTCAAGGAGTAATGGCTTCTAGGGCCAGACACCCTGTTGGCCATTTCAAGTTCTCTCCTCAGACCTTCGTAGTTATTGTTCAGGAACTGCTGGTAAGTGTCTGGAGAGGTGGGAAGAAAATTCTGGAGGGATTTTGCACAGCTGACTGCAGCCGTATCTGCTGACATCCCTCCGATCCTTTTTAAGCTGTACATCTGTTCTAAATCTGATTTTAGGAGAGGTAACTGATGTGATCTCTGCGCTACGCCTTTGATGATTTAAATACACATTTGAATCTACTTGCTTGCGAATTGGTTTGACAGTTGGAGAAGCAGAGAAAAAAAAGGCTGTGGAGGATTTATTTTAAGTGTGGCCTTGAGTCTCATACGAGGAACCAACCACATACGCTGACAGTAAGCAAACTATATCAAGCAGACACCAGACATGAAATACACTTCCATGCCAGTGATGACAATTAAGCAATTTGGCAGCGCCGCTTCATGTCGACAAGTCAAAATGTCTTTGTTTACCTCCTTAAAAAGTGTCACTCTGTGGTTTCTACAGGGGTAAGAAGCGTCTATACGTGTAAACATCGTCTCAGAACCAGGCCGTCTTTTCTCCGAGGAGCTGCCGTGGTGTAACTTCAGCTCCATTGAGCATCACCCTTCACTGGGTTCGAGGTATCTGATTGAGTCCATCCATGTGGAGTGCTATTGAATCAAAAAGAGTAAACCTCAAGGACATGGTCCACCACACACACATCTACAGGGCGGGGGGAAGCTAAGAATATGCTCACATGTACAGAAAACACATTGTTTGATGTGGGAGGAATGAATGCACAGTGGGTGTGGATTCAGAAACCTGCTTGGAGATGACACTTAAAATCTACTTAAATTCAGGAATGCAAATGAAAGCATGGAACAGTAAAAGAGACATTTTATACGCACGCTTTATTGAATTTGACTCAGAAGCTGTAACCGAGCAAAGCAGCCGAGTGATTTATCATTTAATCCCAGCATGTGTAATCTGTTCCTCTACAACCCTGGTGCGATGTTTTTCCCCATAATTATATTGTTCCTGGTTGTCAGACGTCAGATTCACATTAGTGGTAGAAAGGCAAATTCTTGCTCAGAGGGAGATTTGTCTCATTTCAAAAGAGCCAACAGAGAAAGCTGCTGTGAGATGGACTGGTCAGCAACAATAACCCCGCACTCTCCACTGCAGGAGACAACGCTGCTCTACTGTAGACTCGGCTACACCTCTCAAGTGGTTAATTAAATGAGTCCAAGCATAGAGCTAGCACACAACGCTTGGTTTACCATAAACAATGTGATTAAAGCGGCCATGGGCCAGCCAGAATGTAGAGTCGAGGAAAAAAAAAAAACCTCAGATCACCATGGAGATGTGTGAGAAAAAGAGGTCTGAATACAGACAGGGATGTCATTATTACTTTTTTATTCATTATTTTCATAATGACTGTCATTATGCGCTGCCTCTGATTGAATTCCATTTTGCTAGTCAGGTTTGTGGCGAGCAGAATAATTATCACTTAAGTGATATTAAGATTCATGCTAAACATTTTCATGGTCAGAGCCTCTACATGTTTGGCAAAAAGGAGTGATTATAAGAGAAAAGAGAAAGAAGGCGCTGAATGTGTTGTACTGGAGAAAGAGTTCTGACTGATTAGAAAGGGACTGTGATATCAAAGAGCATTGAATGCTGTTAAACAGCTGAGGCATGGTCAGTCCAAAGCAAGACAGTGTGAACATCACACGTGTGCATTTAACACTTAATGCATTACTTTATTACTTATTAGCAGACTAGATTCAAAAACAACATTACAAGCTGCTTCATTTATTCTGCATTCATCAACTCGTACGAAACAAAGAAGTTTACATAATTGGAAGTGTTATTATACAGTATGTAGATTAATTTATCTACAGCAGGAGAAGCCTTTTTTGGAAAGAAAATACAAAACTTATAATATCTTTAAAGTCTTTTAAAGGGGCTTTAAAGGTGTAGGAAAATCACACAGAGTATGAAGTGGTGCGCATCACTCTGTGGATTTTTTTCAGGTACAGCACTCATTTTAATGCACATTGCAAACATTTAATATTGAATCTTAAAAAGTTGCACTTATAAGAGGTTCAATGTGACTTAAAATGAACCACCTCAGGCCAAACACAATATTTTTAAATGCTGCATACACATGCATTATTGATGTTACCTTACATTTTCAAATGAAAGTGATCCATACAACCTTTAAATGACAACAAACCCCCCATTTTAAAAATATAAACTCCAAACTTAAAACTTTTGTCCAATAAAATGTTTTATACCCTTCTTCTAAATATCTTTTAGTTTGGATGATGTCATCCGAAGCAGTTAGCCCCTGAGTAGGTCAGTGGGGTCAAGTGTTTCGCTGAAAATTTCTGACGGCATGTGAAACATAATTATAATATTTTATTACCATTTAAACTCATTTAATCACAACTTCTTTTAAACATGATTTTTAACTGATGGAATACTTAAGGCATGATGCTTTGGGGTCAAATTGTGACCCCACCGTGTTTGTGATTTACTTTTTTGCTTAAAAGTAAAGAAATAACTCTAAGAATTCTTTATTTGTTCTGGCAGCAATGTTTTATGGTAATTTCTGCAAGCTCAACATTTTTGCACATTTTAATAACATTTAAAAGGAAGAATGTAGATTTTTTTCATGACAAGATGAACTTTGGCATTTGAACTGCAGCTGAGTTGATGTAGATACAAACATGCACTCACACACAGCGACCATGCTCCTCATCTTGCTGTCTTTCCTCGCTGTGTCTCTCTCTGCCTCACACAGCAGCAGCAGCAGCAGCAGCAGGAGCAGGCGGGCCTGCAGCCTACCAATGCGTTCAGCGAAGGGGGGATTTGGCCGGCCTCTAATCAATCACTGACAGATTACCTCCAAAGCCACTTCCACAGCCATTAAAGCAGGACAAATGCAGAATTGCAACTGAACAAGTTGGAGTTTTTAAGCCAACACCAGGACTTCCTGGTTATTTGTCAAAGTCACTGCCGCTGAGCCGCATGAGTGGCTGCGCGAGTGTGCGGGGCTCAGAGGCAAGCCGGCCGGGCGTCGCAATGTGTGTGTGTGTGTGTGCGTCAGGGAGAATGAGGGAGAGAGCAGGAGACAGTAACAGAGTGAGTGAGTTATTGTTGCTGTGTGTTTTTCGTGCTCTCAGGTGTGTGTGTGCGTGCGTGTACGCGCGCCTGCTGCCGTGTCGCTCTCTGCCCAGTGGAGCTTACAGTAAATCACATTCCCTTTATTGCCAAATTTAGCAGCTTATGCTCAATAGGCTCTGCTCAAATCCACGCCGTGTCCCATCAGGGCGTTAGTCTGGGCTCATAAAAGTGGATTGGCCACACACACTCGCCTCTGAGCAAAGACGACTCATCCCCTCTTCTTTTTTTTCTCCCCTGCTCTTCTTTATCTGAGCGACTGGAAACACTGTCTCGCCTGCTCTAATCTCTTCTTTTTTTCTCCCTCTGGATTTCCTGCTTTGAGATTGTCCCCCATTCACTGGGGCTTTGTTTATATCACAGTATTTGATAGAAGACTCTAAGAAATTGGATATCATCATTTTCATAGCCTGTATTACCAGGGGAACATTCTCCTCTAAATGTATTGTACACTTTATAAAGAGTGGACATTTTATCCTATAAGCTTTCTTCTTCTTCTAAATTGATTTTGACGTTTTTACGTCGCTGCAGACATGCCGGGTTAAGTGCTGATAATTATTTGGTTGAGATGAATAAAAATATGAAATGTGTCTGGAAGAGGTGGCATCAAAGCAGCCGGGTTTTGTTGCATGTTTTCCTCTTATACCGTGAATATGGAACATGTGTAGTGGAGGTTTGATTAGCGTGACATCCAGTGGGTGCTTTGATTGTGAGCTTTTGTTTTTGCCTTGTACCTCATTTAGATAATATCCTCTCTGGTTTGTTTGTCCTCCTCCTTCCTTGTTTCTTTCAGCAGCGTTATAAGGGGAAAAAAGCAGAAAAAAAGTGCAGTGTTGAAGTGATGAGGGCCGACACTGAAGTCCGCAGGCACTGGAGTTGAAATTTAGCTGGTCATGTGACTCTGACTCCCCCCCTCTTCATGACCCCGGAGAAAGAAAGGAGGAAAAAAAACACCCCATACCAACACAGGAGGCGGGATTGTATTTGTAGTTGTGTGAGGATGTGTCTTTGTGTGTACATCCTTTTGTGCACTTTGGGTTGTGTGGGCGTCCATGCTGTGTATATATATATATATATGTGTGTGTGTGGTGTGTGTCTGCTGCTCTACCCCCCTCCTATTCAATTAAGAGCTTAAGCTCATTAGTGGCAGACTTACATCATTACCTCTCCAATGGCTAATGAGTTAAAATCTATTTAGATTTATGTTGCCGTTAAAGCTTCACACACACACACACACACACACACTCTCGAATGCAGTGTGTCCGTCACAAATCAGAAAACATGATGTAAAAATTACATCCTGTGTCTCCACATGATATCTTCCACATAAAAGCGGGGTTCCTTTTATAGCAACACTGCATATTCAACACACTTGAATTATACCTTTTGCCTCCGGTATGTAAATCAGATGGAGGAAGAGCATGTGTGCTAATGCATCTACATGCGCTATAACACACTACAAAGCCTCTGTTTTCCTGACTTACACGTTAAAGGTGCCTATTTAAGGCCTTTTCTAATCACTAACTAATAATAATTAGCATTACGCAACAAAACAGCAACAACAGAGCGGTTACAAAGCGGATGGCTAAATCAATTCTAATTAAAACAACAAATACTTGATAGTTTAATCAACATTTAATGATTCAATGCTAAAATAGAGAGAAAATGTACAGCTAGGTCATCGTAATGCAGCTATAACAGCAGGTGGAGTGATAAAACAGCCCACTTTTCTATATATCTACTCAAGGGCACCATGTTTGACTCTCCACGCGCGTGCACACAATCACAGGATGACCCTCCAGACGCGCGCGACCACTCTCCTGCATTATTCCCACCACTTTAAGAGTACACACGTCGCAACCCGCACCTTTAATTTGATTTAGCGAGTGTGTTATCAGTGGCACGCGCACTCTCAACTTGTGTGGGGGGTGATTGGGAACAATGAACTGACAGTTCCTTCCATCTTTGATGTCTTGTTTAAACGTGCTCCCCCCGCTGATGCTTTGATAACTCGCTAACTGGGACATTTTCCTTCTAATTAGGGCTTCAATTGCTAATTCCATATTGCTGCTATAATTATCACTGGGAGATACGCGGACACTGTTGGTGCGTTTGCTGTGGGATTCCGGGCAGGCTTAGAGGGGCGGGTGAACTCCCAAACTGTGGTTTAGGGGCTTCTTTGGGGGTCCTCTTGTGTGTTTTTGACGCACTCAGTGGAATTCAGGAGATTTTCCTTGATATGTTACCTGATTATCAGCTTATTTTATCACTTTGAAGCAACTTTATGTGGATAAAAAGTCTCAATTACTTATAAACAGGTGTGTTAATTAATAATATGCAAACTAGGTGAATCATTTATGGATTTATAGGTGAAAATTGAGAAGGTGCTTGTAAAAAGAAAGCATGTGTCCAGAGGGGTGGCCAAGGGTGGCACTGGCACCCCTTGAAATCCAATTGGCCACCCCAAAATCCTAAACTATGATTGGCAGTTTGCCTTGTCAGAGATGGGGTTTCTGTTAAAATCTATAATTTTGGATGAGTTGAAAAGCTGACAGTAGATTTCTGTATTAGTGTCCTTGATATGCTACCTGATTATCAGCTTATTTTGTCACTTTTAAGCAACTTTATGGATAAAAAGTCTCAGTTACTTATAAACAGGTGTGTTAATTAATAATATGCAAACTAGGTGAATAATTTATAGATGTATAGTTGAAAATTGAGGAGGTGCTTGTAAGAAAAGAAGCATGCATGAGAGGAAAAATAACTCTTCTCTTTAAATAGTTCATTTGAGCAACATTAAGCAGAAATAACTCGTTAAAGTTCGTGCACAGGCTCTTTGGATTCACCGTGCCAACCCTGCAACACAAACTATACGCCCATAATAACCTTATGGGCATTAATTGGAATTGAGGATTTTTTTTTTCCCTGTTGGGCGCATGCGCAGTGGATGCCGTACTGGTCAGTGTGAGAAGCAGCTGTTCAGGGCTGGTGAAATTCCAACATGGCAGTGGCTGTGGTCAGTGTTTCCTGCGCTAACTTGGGATGGTTTCAGCTCGCACGCAACCCGGCTTAACCTCAGCAGCACCCCGTTCCTCAGCAGCACCCCTCCCCTGGATCGATGCGACCCTAACCCCCCGCACGTGAGAGGTCGACCTGTCGCTAAAAAAGCAGGTAAGGACGGGTAGTCTGCTGCTTCTGCTGCGTGCGCAATTAGACAGAGTGGTCAGAGCAGACAGCGCGTCTGTGCAGAGCTCGGGAGCGCTGCTTATCTCGTGCACTCTGCGATTTAACAAGTTCCACGAATTGCAAATGATACCCACGCGTGCGTTATGGTGCATGTTTTTTAAATAATGTGATTTTTTCAAGTAACGCACCTGCGCCACGGTTCCCCCCCTTTCTGCACAGGCTCGGCTGCACTATCAGCTGCCTGGTTCATGTCTCGGCTGTGCGGCACTCGCTTAAAAAGAGGCAAAAAGCACAACTTGCATGCGGGAGGACGCTCATCCAGGCTGCATCGGGCTCCTGCGGGTTCTCTTACAACAAGTTGCCGTGTGCATGCGTGCAGTCTGTGCAGAGCGCGGATACAATGTCACCGCAGCATGTTTTTTTATTTACAAGCTTGGACATTTTAGGGCGTTCGCTCCAGATTTAACTTGACTCCGGGCGTCATTCCCCAAACAATCCCAGCTGCACCAGTTGATCTCTCTCTCTCTCTCTTTCTCTCTCTCCCTCCCTCTCCCTCTCCCTCTCTCTTCCTCTCACTCCGCCTGTCATCCACTTTCTAATGACATGCATGTAGGTTAGATGTCTCTCCTATTCAGCTGCTCTTCGCCCACTTTTCACACGGCTTGTAATCCGAGCTAGACCAAGAGAAAAAACAGAGTGTAATGTAAAGCCATCTCCCTTTTTTCTTTTTTGGGAATCCTTCTTTTTTCTCTCCCATCTCTCTTCCACAAATTAATCCCAATGCTCTCATCTCCTCTTCCTCTCCCTCTTCCTCCTCATCTGTTCCAGCACGAGATGATCAGCAGCAGCAGCAGCGTCTATGGTGAGTCCAAATTTCTCCTTAACTTGTGCTTTTTGGTAGAAAGTGTTTAGAAATGGTCAGATCTGGAGGTGAGGTGTCTGTCTGCAGAACAACATTTGATGTGCTCCACTCATATCGTGTGTGTGTGTGTGTGTGTGTGTGTGTGTGTGTGTGTGTGTGTGTGTGTGTGTGTGTCTGCAGAATCATATATCAAACCAAAGCTGGGATTTAAACTTTGCTCTTATTTGCAATTAATTGCATAAATATCCAAATTGTAGCTTTCATGTTTCAGCTGCTTTTTCATTTCACATTTAACTTTAATAACCGTTATAATGCAATTGAAATAAGTGCATGCATGCATCTTTGAAATCATACAATTTTAGCATTAATTTGCATTCTTTATTGTTAAAACTAGCACTCAAAACCATTCACAAACTTTTAAATAATTCTCAATTTTGGGATATTTTTGTCTCATTTTGCTGAATTTCTTTACTGAAGGCTGAAAAGCATATTTATGGAACAAGTGTCTCGGTGTCACAGTAAACAAGGCCTCCATCAGTGCATTTTAAATTGCTTATTTATCATAAATATTGTCACACTTTATTTCATATTTCATCCGATGTTAGGTTAAATGTAATTTAACTCATAATTATTTAAATGGTAATAAAGTGAATAGTGCTTTGATAACAGGAACACTCAGATTTGACAGACTGAGGCCAATAAATCTTAAAATATGCACATTCAAATTTGCAATATTAAAAAACAAACCCTGATTTATGTGAGCGCTGAGCGTCCACCGCTGCAGGAAACAACATCCACGCAGAACAATGGTGGATTGTTAGAATTGAAAACATCCCACCCTGTTGCAAGTGAGACCGACAAGCCAAGCAAGTGGGTTCATTTCTCATTTCCAATGAATAATCAAAAATTATAAACAAAAGCCCCACAATGCGCTTTTCTGTTATTGCACCAAACTTCCACGATTGCACATTCTGGGTTTTTGTTGCAGTTATTAGTGAGGACTCAACCTTTCACCTTTGATCCCTCTAGCTCTCTCTCTCTCTCTCTCTGCTTGCTCGCTCTCTCTCTCTCTCTCCCTCACACACACACACACACACACTCTTTCACACACACACACACACAGTTATTTGCTCCATGTCATGTGCTGTTTCCTCTCTTTTTTCCCCCTGTCAATGCACTTGTGTGTGTTTTACTCAGGCAGACGGTGCATTTACTACTTTGTGAATGTTTTTGCGCTATCTCTCTCACACACACACGTACAGTTATTTGCTCCATGTCATGTGCTGTTTACTCTTTTTCCTGTCGATGCACTTGTGTGTGTTTCACTCAGGCAGCAGGTGCATTTACCACTTTGTTAATGTTTTGTTTCTTTGCACTTGTATTTGCAAGTGTGTGCTCATACTGTCAAAGGAATGATGCCTCTTTGTAATCCGATATGGCGCGTTGCACTTAGTCAATCAACATTTGTACATATTTTGGTGCATAAGTAGAGTGCATTGTCACAATTTAGCATTTTGGGAGTTTTTTTGCACTTGTGTTTGTGTGTGCCCATACTGTTATAAACACAAAACTCCTATTTCATTCTATATTGCCTTGTGCATTTACACATACAACATAATAAGTGCATATTTTGGTGCAAAAGTAAAAGTGCATTGTCACAATTCAGCATTTTGGGAGTTTTTTGCACTTGTGTTTACAAGTGTGTGACCATACTGTTATAATCATAACACTCCTATTTAATTCTATATTGCCTTGTGCATTTACACATACAACATAATAAGTGCATATTTTGGTGCAAAAGTAAAAGTGCATTGTCACAATTCAGCATTTTGGGAGTTTTTTGCATTATGTATGTGAGTGTGTACCCATACCATCATAAACACAACACTCCTATTAATCTTAAATAGCTCTTTGCACTTAAACACTAAATTAAGTGCATATTTCGGTGCATTAGCAGAAGTGCGTTGTCACAATAGTGCTTTTTTTGGCAGCTGTTTTGCGCTAATGTGTGAGTGTTTGCCTATTAATGCTACTTTTGAATCTGATATGGCTCTTTGCACTTACACCAACAACAAATAAGTGCATATTTTGGTGCATAAGTAGAAGCGCATTGTCACAATTAGACATTTTTGGCAGTTTTTTTATTGAAATGAGTAAAAATTGTCTCAGTTTTTATTCAAGATATTGAAAGACAGTTCAGAAACACAATTCTTTTTAGTGAAATAAAGGAGTCTCTTCCACATTAAGGGACTGATAGGGTGCGAGTTTTGAAATTGAAGTGTGTGTGTGTGTGCTCCTAAGAGTCGAGGAAACCCAGGCGCAACTGTGCAAGTGTCTGTTCTGTGTGTAATGTAAATAATGTAGATACTCAGCAGTTTGTTTATTCCTCTAAGTGTATTTGTTTGCTACAGTCCCCGGCTTAAGATCCATCCCTGTGCATCGTCTGTGCGCGCGTGTTGCAGTGACAGTAGCAATAATCCCCCTCATTATACACATAACATATTGCCTCACATCTCCGGCAGCCCCCCGGTACAGCTAATAGGGACAGAGAGAGGAGAGATAATAGGAATAGAAGAAAAAGTGCTTTACAAACAGGCTCCCCTTTTACACCGCCTTTATTTATCTAAATACGGACTTCTCCCTCAAATGAATAGAGAGAGCTGGTGTGCGGCGAGGGTGGCTGAGCGACTCCCAGTGGGACCGTATAAATAAATTATCCTGACACTTTCTATCAGTCTGTAATGTTTACCATTAAAAGCTGTTTTACCGTCCCAGAGCCACCGGCGTGCGATCCAGCCCGCCCCCCGTGGGACTTCTGCCAGATGTAAGACGATGTGGGGAAATATTGTGCTTTTTAGACACACACACACACACACACACACACACACACACACACACACATAGACAGAGAGAAAAAGAAAGAGAAAGAGAGAGAGACATTTGTTCGTCTCGGCTGCATCCATATCAGTGGATTTCTCCTGTCTGCACGTCCTGACAAAGGGCCTCTTCAAACGAGATCCAGCCAGGGTTGTCATCTTTTAGCAAATATGTTAAGTGTTATCTTTTGTGCTCTCGGCTCGCCGAGCGGAGCTGGACCCCATGGGAGCCCGGCGCATGCAAATAGAACAAATCCCTCTCGGACTTGTCTGTCTGTTTCACTCTCTCCATCTCTCTCTGTCTTCTCATCTTTCTCCCCCCCCCCTCCCTCTCTTTCTCTTCTCCACGTTTGCTCGACAGTGCGTCAGCCTGTCTTGTCTCCTTGCTCTCTCATCTATTTCACTCTTTGTCCACTTATTCCCCTCCTCTCTCTCTCTCTCTCTCTCTCTCTCTCTCTCTCTCTCTCTCTCTCTCTCTCTCTCTCTCTCTCTCTCTTCTACTCTCTCTTTCCTCTCTCTCCATCTTCGTCCCAGAAGACAGTGCCGGGGCTGTGTGTCAGCTAGCTCGACTGTGTAAGTCTTTGTGTGTTTCCCTGACAGCCCCTCCTCGCTGATCTAAGTTCCTCTCCCAAAGACGGCGAGCTGCTGTCGGGAGCACCGCTGCTCGAATCGTGTCTCTTGGTGGATGAGTGGACGCCAGTCCCCCTAAAATCCTTGACACCGTGATCCACTCAATCCTCCTCTTTCTCTCTCCTCCTGTCTTTACATGGAAGGGAGGGCCGTGTTTTTGTGACTGACAGTCACTAGTTGATAGACTCCCCCCCCCCCACACACACACACACACACACACACACACACACACACACACACACACGCGGCCTCATGCCCTCACACATCACAAATTATATTCATCGTGCCCTCACGCCTCACTCCGAGTGCTGACTGGTGATTATCCAGTCAGAATCTGATGGGTGTACTTAAAGACGAGGGGTATCCACGCACAGCTGACTCAGGGGTGGAGTAATACCTGCAGCTTACCACTTCGGACCTGCTGCAACCTGTGTTGCAAGAAACCGATATTGCGCTGTTACGTATCACTTATGAGATCAAGTTTTTATACGATCGTCGAACTATGTGTCAAGGTAAAAGAGTCTGAGTTACATAAAAGTGAGAGGAAGACATTAAGAGGAAGTTTTTAATCTGAGAAAACAACCAAAGTCAATTCAGACTCTGCAACGCTTCAAACCTTTTTAACCAAACTGATCTAAGATCAGTGTCAAATTCCCAGACTCCTTCACCTTGAATTTCCCATCCTCGAGCAGAGATTCTACCAAATTCATTTCCATGTTAATTCCAGCGCTAAAAGCATTATCTCTCTTTCTTTGAACTCTGAATCCCCCCCAAATGTTTGAAGTTTCTTTGGTTTATGTAATGCGCCATTTTCATAGGTTTAATCAAATCAAAGCTGTAGACTTTCCCTCTCTCTCCCTCCTACCTTCTTTTGCAATCCGCTGCCCCCTTCTCTGAATTTTAAGCAGACCCCCGTTCACCTCGCTTTACTCTTTACCAGCAATCTCAGCCACCCATGGCCCGGATTCTCTCGCAGATATTAAAACATTCAGCGTGTGGAAGTGTTAAATATGCTAAGGACTTATTATAAAAAAAAAATCTAACTTCCACTTTGGAATATCCAGCGCCATTAGACCTCGATAGACATGGCGGCGTGGAGCTTATCCTTTACATTGTGCCTCCAAAATGAGAAGGCGCTGCTTCTAATTAGGTTATTGCCATGGAAGTCTTAAGTTAAATTGTGCATTGATATGCGGGGAAGCTCGCCAGTCATTTGGCCCCGACGATGGAGGACGACGAGAGCCTTTTTTTTTTTTTTTTTTCCTTCCCCCCACAAGGGCCGGAGAAAATGACAGCGAGGAGAGAGGAGGGATCTGACTGTAATCTCTCGCCGACGCTGCTCTTCTCTTTCGGGCTCTGGCTGGATGATCTGATTTTGTTAACAGCCAGCCTCAGATAGATAGTGGCCGGCTGCTGCCCCCACCACCACCACCACCACCACCACCACCACCTCCACCTCCCCCTCCCCTGCACGTCTGCGGCTCAGTTTGAACGTCTTGATTAGCGAGCGGCGAGTAAGTCGAACCACTTTTGTCTGCGAGGCGGCAAAGGTGTGCGTGCGCGTTAATGAACAATGCCTCGTTGGGGTGTGAGGGAGAATCAGTTTGTGTGTGTGTGTGTGTGTGTGTGCGTGCTTGAGCTTGGCGGGCTGCCAGGGAATGGACACAAAGGATGTTGAGTGGCTGGGCGTGTGGCACAGCATCACTGAGCTGCCTGTGGCCTCTGGGAGATGGGCACAAACTGTGAGCGGTGGCAAACGCAACCTCTAGCCACAAATGCTACAGCTTAAATCAGCTGTTATTATTATTGTTCATCTGAAGCACCGAAACTCAGATATTAAAGATTTAAAGACATGAATCTCCCTTGAATGCAGCATTATATCCCGTTCTTTCTTGAAAAACTTCTTCAGCTTTGGATCCTTTATTTGACTTTACGTACTGCACCTTTAACCTGCTCTCAAAGATGCATCTGTGCCAATCAAAACAATGAAGTGTGCACATGATCACACCTTGAATTAGTTCTTAAATTGGCCATAAAACCCCAATTTTTTCGTCATAATCCGACAAAACAAAGAGGAATAAAAGCTGCATTCGAAAGCTGGAGCATAATTCATATTCTTGCTTTAATTCCAACCCCCAAATCCACGAATACGTCCTGTAACAGGCCCTTCTGGGAATGGCAGGTGTTTGTTTGCTTACCTGTGATTATTTACATGCATACTTGACTGTGTTTGTGTGTGTGAGTGTGTGTTTGTGGGCCAAGTTTTCCCCCCCTCCAACCAGAAGCAGGCGGGAGCATTAGGGTGCTGCCTGTACAACTCTGTTGGCAGGATGGACACATGTGGTAGATAGCTAATGATAGCATGCAGCGTATAATGAGATCCTACTCTCCGTCTGTCTCCCTTACCTGGCATCATGCATTAACCATACAAGAGGAAGAGGAGGCACGCATGGTATTGACTTTTGAGTGGGTGTCTGCTTGTCCGTTGTTGGTTTTGTTTAGCACTCAGAGGTCAGCATGGCTGCAAGCGCCGCACATTTATAACAAGTGTTTTTTGTTTTTTTTTCTGTGTGTGTGTGTTTTATTTTCATTGCAGGAGTTTTTTTTTTATTATTTGAGGCGAGATTTCTCCTCATCTGCACCTCTTGAGCTCTGTTAAATGGTTGTAAATTGATTTTGGATGTGTTGCTATGTATACGCTTAACAAGCCAAATGGGTTCAGTTTGCGGGTTAGTTTGTGTGTTCAGAAGATTAATCTATTAATGTATTCCACACACTCATAATCCACAGTATGAGGCGTTGGCAGTGCTCCATCTTCTTGCCCAGTAACATATATTTATCCTCTTCACTACACAATCCTCTAGGCTGCTCAAATCCCCCAGGGGGTCCCGATGACATGCTTACTAATGTGTGCTTTGGAAACGGAGTGCTATTGTATCCCCTAAATCTCACAAAGCACTGTATGATTTGCCCATTGTCGTTAAATCGCTTTGCTTGTGCCAAGTACTTGCATCTCACAGAGGCTTAATGCTTTGAGGGTTTCAGGGACGGCTTCGAGTTCCTCTTTTGTTGATTTCGGGGAAAAGTGCCAAGACTGCTGCGCTGAATATTGTTTTGAGTATGGAGGAGGGAGGGGAAGAAGGGCCATTGCCAAGCGACTCCATTGAGCCCCGTGAATGGGCCATTCATATTTAGGAGAATCACCCAGATGCCATATTGTTGGCTCAACAACGCTAAATATTCTCCAACAAGGATGGGATTGTAACAGGTTTTTGAATTGTGCGAGAGCAGAAAAGGACGTTGGGAAATTGGAAAAAAGCAGTCAAGCCTTCAGTCCGACTGAAAAGAATAAACAGCGCAGAGCGAGTCGACTTTGACGTGATTATCTCCCAACTTTGCTTAAACATTTTATGGCAGAACTGTCATCAGAAACATGTATAATAGAAAAATATAGACATGTTTTTTTTAACATTTTAACCCACTTATATAAACAACTGCAAAAAAAGGGTGAAATAAAACTTTATGAAATGTTAAATAAGGTTGAAATAAGTTCACATGGGAGGGTTTGAGTTATCTACTTCAACACATTTCATACTTGAAACATCCAAAGTAGCTTCTATATGTCTTTAAGAGTAATTTTCAATATTAATTATTTTACAGGATGATAAAAAAGACATTTAGAAGCTGCCATGTTAACTTTTAACATTATCACACTGGAAGCTTTTAGAATCAACAGTTCTGACATGTTAAATACTGGTTTCTGATTGGTCAAAGCTAGGGGTCGACTGATATTAGTTTTTCAGGGTCGATACAGATTACTGTGGATTACACTGATAACCGATATTTAGAACCAATATTCTTTCACAAACTCCAACACAAGACTTAAAAACTAAAACTTTTAAGCTCACTTACAGGAAATAACAATTAACCACTTACAGTTACTAGCCAATCAGATCGTGTTGTGGGCGGGACATTAGGTGAGAGTGTCGAGTGAAAGCAGACCCAGAGGAAAAGGCACAAAAGCAGAGCTTAAGTAAACATACTTTTAAATTGGTTCATTTTATGTACCATTGGTAAAACAATGCTGGTACAGATAATCATCCAAATGTGGAATATTGGGCCTGATAATTGGCCAACGCCGAAAATCGGTCAACCCCATGACGGTCATAATTAATTCTGAATAGCTAAAGTAACGCCAAGGTCAACCTGATCACACACATCATATCAAATCAATCCGTGTAAAGCAGTCTGGCACATTTCACCTCTGCCTGTTGACACTGTGGCAAAAACGCTACTTCCTGTCCATATTAAAGCTCCTGTGAGGAGCAGTGCTGATGTGAACAAAGCATTACCTCTTATTTCTTCACGTATTTTGTCCTCTACATGTTCAAGTCATGTTCTTTAACATAAACTGCATCCTGTTTTAATTTAACACCAACAATCTAAATAAAGGCTCACTGCAGATTGTCACCTACCCACCTGCTATAGGTTTCAGACATTAAAATAACTGTATAGAAATATTCAGTTATAATGCAGATGGTCTCATTTGCTTTTGTAGGTCATAAAGAGACGTCAGGGTTAATTTCAGTTTGTTTCATAGCCAGCTAAAAACTCCCTACAGGAGCTTTAATAGTGGCATAATCGTACCACTAGCTTTCAGCAAAATACTTTGTTGTGGTGGCCTCAGGAGAGCAGAGGCTGGTGAGATCTGGGAAAAGTGGATTGTACGTGGATGTGGATTCCCCAAATCCCTGCTTTGGAGCTCTTTTTAGAGTCTGTATTCACCAAACAACCTTGAAAGCGCCGTTGTTAGCAGCAGAACTCCTGTCCCGGCATCGTCAAAGGGTCCAAGACAGGACATAACAAAATGTCATTGTGGGCTTTTATGTCATGCATGCACTGAGTATTAATCACGGCTGGATCTGCGCCTGAGAGGCTGATCAAATTTATTGTTTGGCTGCACAGGACAGTAATGGGTGTTTAATTACTCAATAAAAGCCCTTTTATAGATTCCCAGGCCTCCTGTGTGTTGAGCAAATGGTATTGATCTGTCTCCGGGCTGCAACATGATAGCCTGTGAAGGAGAATTAGAGCCGTTAGCCCGCTAGCGCTTTCTCATTCATTAGCCGCATTAGCCAGAGGGTGGTTAAGATGTAGCATCATTGTTAATACCAATGTCTCAGAGGTTTTGTGTGTCTGCCTTGTGTTGTAAAGCTCCACGCAGCTCATTTACACAAATATGGATTAGATGACCAATGAATAACATCGATGACCGTGGAAAGAGTTTGAGTAAGAATCTCCAGGAGAGTCGTGTTTCTTTTAAACATTCCCCTCCGTGCGGTTTGACGCCAACGTCAGTTAAATCCACAGGACTAAATTTGACAACGCCCTGAGCCGAGCTGTGAGCTGTATTAGTCGGGCTACCATCTAGACTGCATGTTTAATCCCACCACTTCCCCACCTTCTAATCTGTAATCTGACGGCTCCTCCTCCTCATCCCCCTCCTCCTCTTCCTCCTCAGAGGCCTAATTCTGGATATACGTCCTCCTGCTCTTGATGCTGTCAACTCTGAGACGGAGAGAAAAGCTGAATGATAATGACAGTGAGCCTCGCTGTGCCTCCATATGGTTTTCGGTGCATGCATTCGCGCCAGCACACATGTTTGGTGGTCATGTCCAGCTCTGCATGGGGTCCACTGTATTTTTTTATACCCCGTCCAACTGCATCTGCTTTGCGTCTATTGTTTCTTTTATGTTCAGAGCATACTCCTGCTCCACTGAGCCAGCTCCACTTCGCTTGATGCACGGCGAAACCAGTGCAATCTCTCCCTTGATGTGTCTATATCAAATGAATGTGGCCTATTACAGACGTGGTGGAGTCAGTTGGGTGGCTTTGTGGATGAAAAAGGGCCTGCAAGGGACCATGAAAGAGACATTGTCCAATATGGACCATACAGTTCCTTTGTAGATAAATGGATTTTCATGCTTATCAAGCTGGACACTGACATGAGTGAAAACTGTGGAGAATGTGGAATTATTCTCACTTCTCGGCCGTACACACTGACAACAGTAGTTTCAAGTGTGTGTGGTCTTTCATTGTCCTGCAGCAAGGTTTTTTTTAGTTGGTGTAACATTCAATTTGGAACAATATGCACCAGTAATACAGCCTTCTGGGAAAATATCACCCACCAATCTCCACACAGAAGTATTTTAACTCTAGTTTTATTCAGCATATGTTACACAACTAAATATCTCATAACAGTCAACTTTATTGGAACAGATTCAGCCCTTAGCCAGGCCATGGTACATAGTGTCTAACTTAATCAAGTTTGATTTGCTTAAATTGATATAATAATATAAAAAGAATACTTTAATTTTTTATTGACATTAGGTTTAAAGAGTTTTTTAACATTGTAGTTTAAATAAATGCAATTTCAAAACAGATAAGCTGCTGTTTCACCAAATTAAGAAGTAGAACACTATGAAATGTGTCTACGAATACCAAATCTTCACCCAGTTTTTGTGAAGTTTTTGAGACAACCTTATGAGAGTTGGCTGCAAGATATAAAACAAGTATAACTTTATTATAACATTACAAAAATTTGAATTACAAGCTAATAGGAGGTACTCTTATGACTCTACTTGTAAGCCATTAACACTTTGGCTAATCCAAGCCAGGTTACTTTGTTGATTTGAATGCAAAAACAAATAAAAATGTGTGTATTTTTAAGATTATAGCTGGTACAGTGATAATGTAAAAATGTTAAATATGATGATAATGGGGCGCTGGTGGCCTAGCGGTCTTAGCCCATGTATCGAGGTTATAGTCCTCGTCGCAGAGGTCACCGGTTCGACTCCCGGCCGGTCGACCATTTGCTGCATGTCTTCCCCCACTCTCTACTCCCCATGTTTCCTGTCTCTCTTCAGCTGTCCTATCATTAAAGGCAAAAAAGCCCAAAAATATAACTTAAAAACAAAATTTAAAAAAAATATGATAATAATTCGATCTGCAAAATTTCCTAGCAAAAGTTACATTTGATCCATTTGTAGCATGCAATACTCTGCAGCCCTGAAATATAACCCAGCTGTTAGATTTTTTCACCCTTGAAGCGCCGTACATCATCAGTCAACTGTAGAATAAATGAAGCCAAACAGTTGCACCGGCCCCCATGTTTTAATGCTGTAATCTGAGGGACTGTGTACATATATGCAAGCATGCCCACGCAGTGAGACTCACACACACATTAAACCCTGTTCACATTCAGCCGCCTGTGGGGCGCGAATGAGAAGCGATGTCTACTCGATGCAGAGCCAGTGATCTAGGTAATCTGCCTGTGCTGTGGGACAGGTCTATTGGTCCACAAATCAATTGGCTTCATGTCCATGCCATTAGGCTAACATGGCGCTGCTGAGGCGCTGAGAGCGGTAAACAGACTGTTTAATTCCCCTGGACACCGGCCAGGTGGACACTCCTCCTCCTCCTGCTTCCTCCTGATCCCTCAGTTTTATTTTTTTTTTCCACCTCCCCTCGTTCTATCGTCCTCTTACATTGACTCCACTTCAGTCAATGCGGTTATTCTCAGTGGACGAGTGCTTACAGGAATATTGCTTGGAGGGGTTGTGTGTGTGTGTGTATATAAAGAGGAGAGATTTTGGCCAATGAACCCTTGCTGTGCACTGTCCTCCAGTACTGTGTCTATACTGAGTAAGTGATCCCTTGGGATGCTGCACACACATCCCTCCCTATCTCCCTCTTCATTTCTCTGTCTGTGTCTCTCTCCCTCTTCTCTTTCTCTGAATGTTTGTCTTTCTTTGTTTCTCTCACAGTGCATCTCTTTTTCATTCTCTTACATATATTCCCTCACCCCTCTCTTCGTCCCTTTTCTACCTCCAGACAGAGGCAGAAAATAAGTACAGTAATGAAGGAGGCCACATCAGAAACACACAAACTCATGCTTTGAGAAATGCATATTTAAAAAGTTAACCAGTCCCAGTTTTGCATGAATCCACCAAATAAAGCACTCCAATCCCCCTTTCTTTCTCACATTCCCTTCCCATATAAGAACGTGACTAATGACTTAGCTTGTAGATACGTCAGCAATTCAATTTATCCTTCAACGACACGCTACGAATCCTGCTCAGCGCGTGTCTTTGTGCTACAGTATGGTAATGGAGCCAGCGTGTCTTGACAGATGAGTGTTGTTGGCAGTATCACTGTTGTGTGTCTCATTTCCTGCCGCTGTTTGACTGATAAGATAAGAGGCCTGTAGCCACGTCTGAGAGCTTTCGGAGCGACTAACAACCTGATGAACGGCAGCGCTAAAGCCGTGATCCGTGATTAAGACGGTGGGAAGAGGAGAGGAGGGGGGGGGGCAGCGTCGGCTCAGGCACTCGCAGGGAAATCTGTGCAGGATGAACACAGATCTCATGGCTTTAAAAATGTGAGGGGAAGTTAGATTTAAAGCATAGACTGCTTAAAAAGCCAAAATAATACACATATGTAACTTATAGAAATAATGGTGCCCTTCTCATTCATGTTACTTGCTACGTCACTTCCATGCAGTTTAACCTCACAAAATTAGCATAGCAGCCTCGCCTGAAACATGTACTTATGTGTTGCATAACACAAAATGTTTTGTGAAATTACTCCAGGAATAGTTTGGGTTTATGATAATCTGTTCACCTTGAATTAGTTTAGAATGCTAGTTTTTTTAAAGTGGCGTTAGCTAAGAAGACACGAAACGAGTAATATATGCAGCCTGTCAGAAGGAGAGTGAATTTAAATTATTTATGCATATGTGAAGTTACATTTTTAACCCATTTTAATATGAAAGACAAGCTTTTGGATTAAAAGTTACTACCCCATCGAAGAGTGAAGAATGCAACATTTTTTGCGTTAACGTTATTCTAAAAGTAAACAAACCCAGCAGGCCGTGTTGACATGTCCAAATGTTTAAAAAACATCAGTTTAAGAGACTGAAACAAACAGGCAATGAATCATAACAAAGTCGCTACTTATGAGCTTAAACCTAAATCAAACTGTGACCCTTCTTACGAACGTTACCTACAAGCTAACGTAACTTAAACATAGTGGTCTTATAAATTCAGTACAAAGCCTTATCCAAAGATGTTCCATTTCTCTTGCCTGACATGAAATACTTCTTTTTATCACTTGTCAAATTAACTAATGTCACTATTTGTTCGGTAGAAGAATCACAGCTAGCTAGTTGCGTTTATTTTACGTTAGCTTAAAATGCTGTAACCTAAACAGGTCGTTAAAATCGGTTTTGAAAGGGACGACTTCCTTTTAGAGTTAGTGTCAGTGAGTCAGCCTAATGCTAACATATTAGGCTGTTAAATGGCAGCGCTTGCTAGTTGTTTCCGTTTTACGTTAGCTACGAAAAAAAAAACGTTATTTGTGCTAACGGTTAGAGAGACAGTGATTTTAGGTCATATGTGAAATTATTTTTCTAGTGGTAGTATGAATTTCAAATTAGAAGTTACCACCCACTCTAAAGTTAGTGATTTTGTAACATATGTGTATCAATCAGTGTTTGTGTTTCGTGCACGAGAACTGGAAACAGTCATTTTTTTATTACAAGTATTTGCTCAAGCAGTCAGAGAAATCTGAAGCTGGTTTTTAAGCACATAAGTGGAGTTAGATTCACCCTGGCAGCATTTATTTGACAGAAAGCCTTAAAAATCAACACAGTATAGATAAATGCGTTGTGGTCTCTGGTTTAGCCGCAAGGCCAGAACATTTTGCTGTTGCTAGGAGACGCTGCAACCCTCGGACACATCTGGTCAGCTGTTAGTACAAGTTGTTGACAAGGGCTGGAGCATCTGCAACAGCATGATATTGTTTACGAGAACCCGTCTTGTCAATCAGATTTTTCAGTCGCAGAACGCATGCAAGCACTGTGGGGCTGCTGTCTTTGAGTGTGTGTGTGTGTGTGTGTGTGTGTGTGTGTGTGTGTGTGTGTGTGTGTGTGTGTGAGTGTGTGTTCAGAAGCAGGAATGAGTTAAGTTCAGAGAAGAAATCTGAATAAATAATCTTGATGTCTCAAGTGAAAGGCGGATGCCTTGGCAGAGAAAAAAAGGTAGCACCAAATGTCTTATTTTATAAGAAGTTGCCGTTTTCGTGACAAGTTTCCAGAAATGAAAATATCACGAGCTGAATTTCAGGCTGTCCTGCCGGCCCTTCGTTTCATCCCTCGGCCTTGACTCATCTCCCTCCTGGGACCTCAGTGGTGGAATGACATTCATCTTCCAACAGGACAGCAGAGTCACTCCTTATCTTATGTCAGAGCTCATCTCTTCAATAAATAATTCCTTTTCTCCTCTCCCTTACACCGTTCTTACACCTCTCTCCCTGATTATATCCGTATCTTTCGTACCAACAAGATGACGTTTATCTCCTAATGCTTTTGTAACACCGTCGTGTTGATTTAAAAGATAAAACTCCACCTTTATTCAGAAACAGCACCAGAGCGTAGTTTGCTATCCTCTCTGTTGGAATAGTAATGTTTTGAATCGGCCTCATGATTCGCCTGTCAGAGATACACTTCTCTGGTTTGGGTCCAGATGACAAACAAGCAAAGATCCTGTGTTTGCCTCGGGGCTGCAGCAGCGCCCCACAGTAATAAAGCAGTAATTATTTATTTAGTAAGAGTGAAAACAAGACTTTCTAACTGCTGCCTCTGTGAGAAATATTGCACAGACGATATGTGAAAGTGCATTAAGTTGCCAGCATGCACACACAAACATGCGCATCCACACTTTCATCAAGGTCCCGGTCTTTCTCACTCCAGATCAGGCAGAACTGGAGGGAAAATGCTGAAGAGTGAGCGGAGAGGTATTAAATATCTCATATTCTGTTTACTTCACAGCTTTAATGGGATTGAATGGGAGGGTACACAAGAAGCTACTGGAAGGATGTGTGAGAGTTGCTGCTAATAGCATCATTTATTGTTGCTGCAGTGCTACAATTCAACCTAACAAACATGCAAAACAGTGTCACTTATTATTAGCAGGGGACATAAAGGTTATACATCTTATCACACTTAAAATATATCCAAAATCTACATTTAGTGACAACAGTTCTACTTTCCATATTCCAGCCTCTTTCACAACAAGCTCATGAGTAATGTTGCAGCGCTGTAGGTAATGTCCAGATCTTTATCGAGTATATGACATTTGTCATTTTGAACTGTGGCTTGAACTGTGCCTGACGTTTGTCCGAAAAATGTAAAAATGTGAGACCTCAGGAAAGAAAATGTTAAAAATGCTGCTCTGTGAAGTTGAAAAGACATCATGAAGTTTCATTTTTTGCTAATAAGTGCCGTTAAATAGACCAGAAAAACAAATTAAGCTGGAAAAGTACTAAAGGTTTGTTAATTTTTGAAAAACAGGAAGTTAAATTTGCTCAAACTTGTACATCATTTTTCAGGCTTAAATTTAAAATTGCCAACTTTTGAGAGCAACTCTAACAGTGCTCCATTTGGCTAATTTAGCTAACAAATGTTGACCTCATACAAACTGGTTTCTTGCTTTACTTCTCAAATGAATTGGTTTCATAATTTGGGTCAGTCAAAGAAAAACACACATTACTATTTATCCTTATGTTTTGCTAGTAAAGAGTACTCAGCCAAAACAGATTACAGTTCCTGCTAGTGATTGGAAGCATGTGAATAAAACAGGACATATAAAGGGAATCATTGTTGACCATCTTATGATAATAGATTGAATATTGAACAAAAAGGGATCACCTTTTCAAGTGAAGGAGATTACTTTGCTTTCTTTATTCTGCATTAGATAGGAGAAATAAAAAAACTAGGGATGATAGTTAATGCAAATGGAGATTGGTAAATTCTTAACACATCCTGTCACAAAGAAAAGGCCACATATTTGATAATGTGTTATCTTAAAACTCTTTGTCAGGTGCTACACAGCAGCACAACTACCTTTTTATTGTTGTCAATAAAAGGAATGGGACAAATTGTAAGTCACTTTCAGGCGTAGCCAGCCTCAGACCCTGAGTGTGGATGGCAGTTGAGCCTAAGTGGCCTCGACAGCAGCAGGCTGAGTACACAGCTTTATTTACTTCATAAGTAAATACTGCATGTTTTTTTTTATTACCTCTCGCGAGCGCGGCTGATAGAATCTGCCAGCGCTGGTTGTCATTTCAGCGTGTAAAATCAGCAGCCGTCGGACAAAAACCCAGAAGCCTGTGTTCGTACAACACGGAGCCCACAGGCGTGTTCATCGCCTGTGAATGTGATTACAGGCATTGATCGATAGACAATGACACGATGCTGGTGTGTGTCACCTGAGGAGAGTGTTAGAGTGTGTGTGTGTGTGTGTGTGTGTGGGTGACTGAGAGAAGCAGAGGAGGAGAGAGGAAAGAAAGTGTGTATCCATATGTTTGTGCGCGCTCGCCCATATGCCGGCGTTCGCACATGCACATACATACTCTACTGTACGCCTGTGTGTGTGTGTGTGTGTGTGTGTGTGTGTGTGTGTGTGTGTGTGTGTGTGTGTGTTTGTGTACGTGTGTTCCTGCTACACCCAGATCCAGCGTGGTAATGTGAGATCAGACGTAGCCTGTTAGCCGGAGCCTTACATCTGCTGTCAGCCGCTCGCTCTAACTCTGTTAAGGACGTTATTGATTGCTCATTATTACCCCGTTCCCTGAAAGATGAGCGTCCCCTATGATCACATTAAATCTCTCCTCTGTCCAATTCTCCTGAGATGCCTTCTGCTCATCGGTGCCCATCAAATTTCTCCTCCGAGATCTGATATCAAGCAGCCTGACGTTTTTTATTGCCTCTGGTTCTCTTTTGCGTCTTGTTTGATTTACTCCAAATAACTGTCTGTTTCCTTTCTTCTGTTTTTCCTTTCCTCCTTCTTTTCGTACGCACTTTAGCTAATTGATGTCTTTAGTCTGTGTAATGGAAATCAGCCAACACGGATGAGCTGCATTTGAAATTATGATTTGTTTTCTTTTTATTAGCGCAAAGGGACGCGTCAGGTTTTCATGTTAACTTTGTGATCCGTGTTTATTGACTTGATAGCAAACAAGATGAGCTGACAGGGGAGTCATAATATGTACTTTATTTTTCACTCTGGGGCTATTTTAGCTCCGTGGAAATTTATTTAAAAGACACAAGGGCTTGTTGTTTGTGAACAAGGGTTTGTCTTCAAGCTATCAAACTTACAGTCAAAAAAACCCACAAACTTGCGATTGAATTTGCTTACAGCTTCACCCCAGAGCGCCCCTCCTCTTTCAAGTTCCCTGCCCTTTCCCCGCTGCCGCACGTTGTCATTTTCGCTGACGATAAGCAGTTGTTGAAGGTGTCACGCGTCCGCCAGCCCCTGTAAAGTTTGGGCCCTGTTGAAATCCAGCCCTCAGTGAGAGGCCATCTCGTCGGCCCCTTGCCGTCCCCATGAATAATGCAGAGCTATCGACTGTGTCAGTTGAGCGCGGGGAGACGAGCGCGGCGGCGGCGGCAGCAGCCAGCTTGATATTCAGCTGCTGGAGCTGACTGGATGCCCTCACTTTGAGACAAACTGCTGGCAGACTGCTCTGACTGGAACAGACAGGACCTGAATCTGCTCGTACGAGATGTTCGTGTGGAGGTAGTTTGTGTCCCAAGGAGGCCTGAGGAGTGGGTAGAAAAAGACGAGTGTTCATAAATCCATACACACACATGCGTTCACAAATATTTGCAGTATATTCCACTCCAGATTCCTTAAGTGCAGTCTGTACAAACACATATATATAAACTCTGTTTGTATGTGCGTCCTCCAGCCTGCAGCCTGCAGCTGGAGCGCTCAAGTGAGAATCTCCTGCCCCCTCGACACGACCAGTTCAGTCTCAATGCCACAGATCGATGCAGGTATTGATCAGCTGTTTGACTGTTTAGACAACCTGTGTGAATTCCAGCATAATGTGAGCCACAGTGGATTTAAAGACGCGTACACGACTCCGCCGTGTACTTGCTGGAACGTGCAAACGCCACTTTCAAACCCAGGCTGCAAAAGAATAAAGCTGTAGGACAAGCTGGACGACTCGTAGCAGCAAGCGTTAAAGTTTGCATCCAACTCGGTGACCTGAAGCGACATGTCCTCACTTTCCCCTTTCACCTCACCTGTCAGCCTCAGCTACATCCTGTATACTCTGCTGTCACGCTGAGCCATTATGATAAATGACTCCAAAGTTCGTGCCTAACTCATTTTTAGCAGAGAGGAGGACGAATAATTGTGCAATTAAATTACTTTCTAATAGCATAAAAGCTTTACCTCTAACCTCCCGTCTGTTTTGGGTTTATTTTAAAGGCAAAAAAAAAAGGACTTTGAAAAGCCGGTCCCAGAGACTCCATATTTTCCTTTTCATCGGGACGCAGCGAGCGAAGGCGTGAGTTGGCAGATCTTTGCCAGAATCCATATGAAGTGTGCAGGATTTTCACACTTCAAACATGCACGGTTGAAGGATCCTGCGAGTTCACAAGGCTGGGGGTAGAGGTTATCCCAGCCAGGGCCTCTTCAGTAATCCACACACACCCCACAGGCGCACGCACACACACACACGTGCACACACGCCCCTCGCACGTGCGCCACTCACGGCGGGCGTTAATCTCCACCAACTGCTGTTGAACTCTAATCTCGCTCGCTTGCCAAGTGTTTGGTACACTGCAAAAACTCTCCGTGACGAGTCATTTAACAGAGTGGACGCCTTCAATTCGCACTTTTCCTTACGGGCGCTGGGATCGCCGTGACAGTTAAAAACAGTCAATTAGGGTGAATGTGTCGTGTTGTCGTCGTTTGGAGAAGACTTTTGAGATAAATTATGCATCTTTCCCCACATTTGGCACCATTTTTCACTCCTTTTCTCAAAAAAAGAAAGCCTTAAAGGTCATTATTTCATATTCACAAACTTATTTCCTCGCTTAAATCGACACTTTTTTAAGTGCAGTTCGTTTTTTTTGGCACCGAGTTTTCCTGCTGTTGTGAAAAGAAGCAAACTACGGAGCTGTGGTCCAGTTTACCGTCTGACTGAATGCCCCCCCCACCCCCCCTCCTCCTCCTCCTCTCTCCAACCACTCCACCCCTCTTCTTTCACCACCCACACACACACACACACACACACATATATATATACACACACAGCCCAGTGCAGACAGACATAATGCATCCACAGATGGTGACACTCCGGCAGTCACTCCTGGGCTGTCTGTCTACGTGCCAGCGATGCTAACACACACACACACACATGCGCACACGTACACACAGCCTGGCGGCAACAAACACGGTGATGCATCATTGAGCATCGGCTGGTTTTTCTCTAACTGCTGAGGGGAAATCAGTGTGGTGTTAAGTAACCATTCATGTGGAGCCGGGACCACACACAAACAAACATCGCACCTACACTTCTAAAAATATGTCTTTTACCTCCGCAGAATAAAATAATACCATTGAATAATACGAAAGTTTCTCTCTTGATATTATTGACTACCAAGTGGGATCATTGATATGTTAATACACTCCAGTATCACTATTTAATTCCCATGACAAATATCTCTCAGCGCTTTCAAACTCTTACTTGAATTGTGATATATTCATTTGTTGATGCATTGTTAATGCTTCCACTCTGGACCGGAGTATGCTGTGTAGGTAATCGCCCACTCCGGGGCTGCGGCGCCGCTGTTTGTGATGTGGCTCTTCCTGAGGATTGTATTTGAATAATGAGGGAGGCTGGAGCGCTTTCTCTTGTGCAGAGTGTCTCCGCGCCGCAGCGGTAAATGACCTCTGAATAGTTGTTTTGGATTAGCCATCAAAGTCTTCCCTCCAAGTGGCCAATAGATAGGTACTTCCAGAAATGAGTCACTTGAAAATGATCATCGCCGCCGTTGCCGTATAAGATAATGGATAACCATTACACTCCATTTTCCCCAGCTCCTCACCCACACAACGCCTGCTCTTGAAATATGATGCATCCACTGTGCTTAGTGAGCACTTAATGTCCGAAAGCACCGTGTTTGTTGAGATTTACAACCGCGCCGATGTGAGGTAGGAGGGGGGGTAGAAGAAGGAGAGTGTCGTCGGCGTATAATGTTGTTCACTCAATAATTATCTCATTTTATTTACGAAGACAGACAGCTTTAGTCGAGGTTAGAGGCTTCCTCTCTATTATCTCCACCTGCCACCCCTCTGCCGCACCCCCTCCCTCCGCCACTCTCCTCCCTGCTTGGCCCTAAATGACGTCCTTCATGTCGAGGACTTTCCAAAGTTTCCATCAAAAGAGGAAAAGGGAGGGAATAACGGCGGGAGGAGAAAAAAAGTTGCTCTCTTGCATTGGTAGCAGGGATCGATGTCATTTCTGAAAGGATTAGGCCCCCTCTCAGAAATCTATTTTAATTACTGAGCACACAGGTAAACAAAGTGCTGGTGGTTCACAGGTATAGATCCGGGCGTCAGAGGAGTATTGATAGCATGTGGCCCCATGTTAACCTCAGGGCAGCTCCGAAAGATCCTGTTGATGCCCCTCAGGTAGACGCGCGGCGGCCTGAGAGGTGTTTGCGGGGAATGCCGATGGAGATGTGCGACTGTTCCTGCTGTCACCTGACGGAGGCTGCAGCTGTGGACCGTGTGGGTTTAATTGACACCAGTGTAGGTGGATGTTTGTCTCACTTAGTCTGAAAAGTACCGAAAGTCTGTTCATCAAGCACAACTTTAGTCACTTGTGTTCCCTGTAACTGCACTTCACTTAAATAGTAACACTTTGAAATTTTAGATTCTTAAAGCGCATGTAAGGAACTTTTGGTCTACATCAATTTTGGTTCCCCCTTTGGATAAGACCTCTTATATCTCCTATACATGCGAGGAAGTATGTTGCTCATTGCTATTGCATATGTAAAACACAGTGTGTCCCCACTGCAGCAGTTTCATGCATTAAAAATGACTATAAAGCATAATTAATATTAGTCCTTATAGTCTTGTTTGGTCTTGTAGGCCATAAAAAGGCATCAGTATTAATTTCAGTCTGTTTCATAACCATCTAAAAACTCCTTACTGTAGCTTTAATTGTTATAAAATGTGTTAAATTCTCTCTCAAATATTATACTAACATCTGGAAGAATTTACAAACCCCTAACAAGACCTTTAAAAGCTTCAAAAGTTACTATTGCCCCTTTTAAGGAAATATCCTGATAATCAATGCATTAAAGCTCCTGTGAGGAACTTTTGTTTGTGTCAATTTTGGCGCCCCCTGTGGTCAAATTAGTGTTTTAAGATGAAAGATATTATCCTGCTTCTTTTATTGGTCAAATATATCACTCACTGTTAATCTTATTGCTGAAAATGTACAAAAAAGGCTGTTAAGGCAGCATGTTGTGACTCAGTGTGCCTGACACCTACCCTGCGGCAGTAATTAAAGGCATTAAAGATCACTGTATAGAATGACTGTACGGCATCAGTGTTAATTTCAGTCTGTTTCATAACAACCAAAATCTCCTCACAGTAGCTTTAAGGTATTAATAAATAGATAAATACCCATTTCCTCCATGCTTTAAAGCTCCTGTGTGAAACATTGGTTTGCATCAACTTGCATCTGATTGAAAAAGACAAGTAAGACATTATTTTCTGAAACACTCATCAGTACATCCACAACTCTGCACAAACATGTAGCTGAAATCATGCTTCTTCCTTCCTGTGTGTGTCTCTCTGCTCCACTCTCCATCACAACCACTTCACCACTCTCTCATTCACAGGACGGCAAATACTGACATATAGTTGCACTTGTGTGTTGCAGACAGACTGAGAGCAGAGAAGAGAGAGTGCTGTCACATGGTCCCTATATGTTTATAAGTCCTGACCTCTGTGGACTGATGACAAACCAAATTAACAAAATGAATCTTTTTGGAGCAGAAGATCATTTTTTGCTCTCAGGTATAAATATAGTCAGGTTTTTCCTGGTCTTGTATCTTTGCTCAGAATTCTGTACCTTCAGTATTTCAAAGCATTTCAACACAGCGTATTTGTGATGATATTTCACCTCTAACAGGACGTCCGTGTCCCGTAGTTCAAGTCCTTTCTCCCAGCGGATGAAGGATCCGTGTGTTTTGTCTCTACAGATGTTTAATTCACCAGATAAGAATAATCGCTCTGCCTCAGCGGGGCCTGATGTTTCTCTGCATGTTTTATTTTGTCCTGCATGTGTCTGCCTTCATTCCTGCCTGTGTGACCGCGCGCACGTCTTGTGTCGTCTGTGTGTGTGTGTATATATGTGTGTGTGTGTGTCTTTGAGGAAGGAACCCCGCGTTGAGCCGGGTGATTAGGCACGCTGCGCTAGTCACAGGAAATGGAGTAGCTGACGGACAGGCCGAGTGCATTATAGATGAATGGCCATGCGTTAGCGGGCTCCGAGCCCCCGCCGAATATCTCTCAATTTCCTCTCTGAATGACAAAAGAAGCCACGCACAATTTCCTTGATCCGGAGCATTTGTTTAACTGCGCCCTACCCATTTAACCCACCCATTCAATAGTCTGTCTAGTAAAAGGAAATTTAGACAGTGTCAATTTATCCAGCTGTAAGGAAGATCTGATACAGGCAGGCAGGGGCGGTGATGATACGCCTTTGGAATTCACTAAGAGATTTATAGTCCTGATTTATCGGCGCTCTAAATTTAGATTCATCATTATTAAATAAACCTCTAATATTTTTAAAGCTTCCACATTTCCATACCACAATGAAGCCTGTGTCTGATCTCGCTCTTAAAAATCTGCTCCACAAAGACACACTGATTTAAAAAAAAAGTTTGATGGTCGGAGCTGCGCCGAAACTTATCAGGAGGTCAAAGATCGCAGATTACAATGAATATTTGATTTTTTTAAAGACGCCGTCATTTGTCAAATATCCTTATATCGCAGCTCCGAGCTGTCATCCGTACAGCAATCTCCCCCTCCCCTCCTTCCCGTCTTTGAGTTAGTGACAGCTCATCTCTCCCGGTCACTGCTCGCCGTCTAGACTTTGAACTCGCTCTGTTTACTCCCTTTTTCTGTCGTCGTCGTCGTTGTTGTTGTTGTTTTTGTCGTCGCTAGTCGTTTGGCGTAATGGTAAGCTGCAGCCGCGCTTCAAAGGCGCCCGATTCGTGCTCGGTCGGATCTCGCAGAGAAAAGTCTGGGGACAGTTTTGTCGCCTGTCAGAGGGGATGGAAGAGAAATTTAACTCGTCTGTTCACACAAATTGTCTTTTTTAATCACTCTGACTCAAAAAAAAAGGTTGCCTACGAATCTTTCTTTAATTTTTTCAAAGTTTCCTGTGGCGTTTTTTCTCAAACGCACAAACACACGGTGGGATTTTTTTGATCAGCGTGTGGGTTCTGTGTGTGTGACACCAGCTCATGACTAATTTCATAATTAATTGCCTTTTGGAGGACCTAATCACATTATTTGACTCTCTACTGTAGCTTGTGTGCCAATACAGCGTAGCCTGTGGCTTAGTCACAGTGTGCTGGACTCATTAACAAGGTGGTCCGGAGGTTGTCAAACACACACGAGGGCCTGCGCGCATGAGACTACACACACACACACACACACACACACACACACACACACACACACACACACACACGCACACACGCGTATAAGACAATAGCTACATTTGGCACATACTCTTTTTTTTTTCATAGCGATTTGGAGGTTAAAAGATGCCCTCTGGTGTATTTGATAAGGATTTGAATAACTGCCTGGTTGGATTTCCCCTGTGGTGACTAAAAACAGGTCTCTCCTGATGAAGTTATCGCCTGTCACGCCGCTCCTCCTCCTCCTCTTCTTCCTCCACTCGCCTGAAGACGCAGGAGCAGGTCTTTATAAAAATATGACACCATAGTTTAATAGTTTGTTGTCTTTTCGAAGGTCTTTCGTGCCTGTTTGTGTACGAAAAGACAGAAAAGGGCGCACATTCGCACCTCTTGTCACGGATTTTGTGCGTGTGTGCCTGCATCTCTTTCCCACACACACATAGACGACGTGCGGCTTAATTATGACGTTACCAAAATGGGCAGTTTGCTCTGACACCCCGCTTGCAGAATCACACGGCAGACAGACTTAAAAGAGCTCATTAGCTCTCTCTAAAGAGCTGTTTACTGCACATATACACACACAGCACAGTAATAGGCAGCTCTGTTGATGCAGATGGACGCCGAGTGTAATGAGAATGATTAGGCTTCTCTATGTAGAGGCTGGAGAAGGAGAAGAAGAAGAAGAAGGAGGAGGAGGAAAAAAAAGGCGCTGGCAGACTTGACGCTTCAGAAGGTGGAGAAGGTTTCTGTTGGATGTTGTTTCAGCTGAGTGCACGATCTCTCTCCCTCCCTCTCCCTCAACACAAACACGTCTCTCCGTGCTTCGCGTGTCCGTCCAAATGCTTTTGCAAATGTCCCTCAGACCTTGAAACCCTTGGAGGAATAAAACAGGAGATATGCTGCTTCATGGAGTTGCTGAAATCTGAGAATAAAAGGCATGAATGAGAGGAATTCAGCGCCTTTTTAGGAATATTTTGATGATTATTTTGAAAGCGTGTTTCTGTGTAATCTCACAACAATTTTGAAGGCCTTTCCAGCAGAGAAGTGAAGCAAAGTAGCATTTCTTTCCTTTTTTTTAACGAAAGATGCCTTGAAAGTTAGCAGCATTAAAAGTAATTCTTACATTTGCGTTGATTTTAATGTATCAAGTCCTTTGACGCTGAATTCAATGTCTTTCCGGCGACTTTCAATGTCTTTCAAAGTGCAACCCACCTTGATTCCTCTCTCCCCGTATGACCCCGCCCATCCCGCACCACCACATTAAGCGACTTTGCCTCTCTCGTTGCCCTTGGTTTACATCACATTGAATTAGAGGATACACACTGAATGAGTCCAAAGTCAATCCTCCTCCATCCCTTTCATATGTTTTGGAGAAGGAGCAGCGAGTTCAAAGCGCTCAGTTCAAAGCCTCCGTCCTCATTTGAATAACGTGGAGTAATCGCTATTACCTTATTTAAATAGTGCAAGTTATCATTTGGCCTTCATTTGCATTGCTGGGGTAATCACTGCGTCTCTGCATTAACCTCATTATAGAGGAGATGAAAGCCCTGATGGAGGCTGACACACTCTTTTATATATGTTATCTTTATTAATGATGGAATTAGAAAGATCCATGTTTCTTTAAACGGAGGACACATCCGAGTTTGATGGAGTGTCAAACTATGCGTGCGATTCACAAGCCTTGTTTTATTTTCTCTTATTTTTTTCCCTCCTCACCCACTCTCCTCCTGCTCTTCCTCCCTTCATTCTCCATCTCCATCTCCATGCATTTTCTCCGTACGCATCCCTGCACCGGAAAGCCAAAACCGGAGCCCGGCACTTAAAAAATGAAGTCTAAACAAGGCGATTCATCATGACGGCGGCTAACGCACATCCATCTTAACACGTCATAATATTGTCACTTGTTTGCGGCGCAGTGAGGCTTCTTGGTGGTGAGAGATGTGTCAAATCAACTGATAATTGTTTTAAAACAGCCCAAAGCAAGATGTAGTCGCTCGCTAGGAGTTTCTTGCCTGACTGCGGGTAGCTGAGGACTGGGAGACAAAAATCATTCACTGAAATGTCAGATTTGGAGTACTCCAGAAACTGTTGTTAGTTTGAACAGCCTCATAATACTGCAAGATTTCTGCAAATGTACTCTGATTAATTCACCTTAAAAAAATGCCTGTAAAAGGCTTATCTTTGCCCTTTGGAATTGTTTCATAAGACTCTGTAGCTCCTTTTTTTCATGTGTTTGAGCTATTTTTAGGAAGTCACCCTAAAATCTAATATTTTTTATCACTGAAGGCCTAAAATGAAGCTGGTTAGTTGCTACAGCCATAAAGCTCTACCACCCGGATGTAATCAAGCATAGATGACAGATGGCGCCTCATAGTACGACTCAGTTGGTCTAGGCAATGGTCTAGGAATGGGTATCCAGTGCATGCATGTGTACTGAAGGCTTGTGATGCTAGCTTTACTAACGTTAGCGTAATTGCACATACACTATTTACTACGTGATGCCTCCAAAAGGGCAAGTCATACAGTTTAGACAGAGTACAACTACTGGATGATGTGGGATGTAAACAAGAGACGTGGGGAAGATTACTCTTGTGATAGTGCAGATATCAGGGCAGAAAATAGTGCCAGCATTGAGGGTGGTATGTAAGGCCAATAAATCAAGCTTGATGGGACAATGGTGAGTATGTGAGACGAGTATATGACAAGCCAACGTGGAAAGACAACACATAGTTGTAGTTTCTGAATCTGGCAGCAGATTGTGTGTGGTATTTGTAAGAGTCATGCCTGAATCCGGCTTGTAGACTTCACCATGTGCCTCCCAGTTCTCCTCAGCAGTATATTCCGTATGAATGCTAAAGGGCTAATGTGGAAATAATTGAGATTTCATGTGAACGGGTAAAACCTGCATTTTGCTTGGGGCTACGAATCAAACATGAACCTGGAGAATACTGTTCTGTACACCTTTAAAAATTCAGAATATAGACATTTTTCCACACATTTCATCAGCATCATTACTTTATTATAATCTGTGTCTTCAAAAGGAGTTAGAGTACATAAAAAGTGCCACACAGTTAGTTTATTTGATTGCTATATTGACATATTTACTCACTTCATCCTCCTCAGGATCTGTACGGTTAATTATCTCATACACATAACAGCAACATAAAGGTGTGTACAAGTCAGACTGCTATTTCAGATTGTTGTTCTGTGCCTACAGCCTCATTTTCTCATGTTTTCTATGCTTTCCTGCCTTGTAATTTCTCCTTGAAACACTGCCCTTTTATCAGGCTGCTCCCACTTAATATATTCTCAATATTAAAGGAGCCTCCCAGCTAATACAAAACTTTCCTCCGCTCAGCTCTTTGTCTGAGGCGTTCCCTGCTCGGTACACCGGGAGGGTGACAGGCTTGCCAGCCCCTGCTAGACTCCCCTCGGCTAAAATGTTGTAAATTAACACAATTAGCAGATCGCCATTCTGCTAATTAGCCACTGGCGTCTGCCGAGAGATGGCTAGAGAGGAGAATCAGAGAGGAAATAGGAGTCTGGGGATTCCCCCCGCCTTCCCTGTGTTGTTACCAAACAAACACAGGGCCTCAGAAAAGAGAGCAAGAGAGTGTGAACGTGTATGTGCGAGTGCCCGTGCTTTTATTTTGTGTGCATGTCTGTGTTTGTGCGAACATAAATGGAAGGGAGGGATGGAAGATTTGCTCCACCATGAATGGCTTTCATTGTGTATGCCTGCTTTACTCACACAAGCACAAAAACACACACATAAACCAATTCCGAAGCAGGGATTGCTCACCAGACCCCCAACTGTGGATCTCTACATGCAACCGCTGCCAGTCAATAAGTCAGAGGAAGCAGCCTAAATGACACCGATATTATCCTTTATTTGTGTGCACTAAGTCAAATCAAACGGGGTTCAATCTGCCGCGCGGCTGCTGTGATTACGCCCCGTCCAGCCTTTGATAGTGCCACGGCTTTGATAGTGAGACAACGATGGAGCCGCTGTGTGACTGTCAGTGTTTGCAGATGGCATTGGCTGGGATTAAAGGAAACAGTGGCTCTCCAGCCTCCTGAGGCAATAAAGGGGAGAGCCAGGTGAGTGTGTCTGAGATGAGATGGAGCAAGGAAGGAGGGGGCGAGGGGGGGAGCAGGCACAGAGGGAGTAAATAAGAGGAGGGGTGGCCGCAGAGAAAGAGCAGAAAGGGAATGAAAAGCAGAGATATATATCGAAATAGATGGAGTCAGAATAAAGGAGAGGTGAAGAGGAATAAAGAAGGATCTAGCAGGAGGGGTGGTGGAAAATGGTCGACCAAAAAAAGCAAAGAGACTGAGGGGGAAGACAAGGCGGCAGAGAGGCATAAAGAAGAGAGGCAGACAGAAAGGTAAAGAGAACGGTAGAGAGAGAGAGGTCAAGGTGGAGCTGTGCAGACAGGAACTAAGCTTGAGACACAATGTGTTGTAATTCATTGCTCGCTACAGCTCCTGTGTGCGTGCCTGTGTTTGTCCGTCTGGGTCAGTGGATGTGAGCTGGAGTGTGTGCGTGTGTGCACGTCAGCACGCCTGAGTGCAGGCAGAGATAGTTTTTTTAAACGCCTGTGTGTCTAAGCAAGGGTTTGTGAGTGTGTGTGTGTGTGTGTGTGTGTGTGCTGGATGAAAGGCCCACGAACAGAGGGGGGGTGGATGGTGCATGGGTGTGTGTGTGTTGCTTTGTGGCACTCGGCGAGGCGCATTTTCAAACCCATCTCCAGCCACCTCAGATGAGCCGGGGATTATAGAGTGACCCTCGATGCCTCTGTCTTATTGGTCTGGCCGGGGTGCATTAGGCTGCCGTAACCAGCCATCCCACCATCCCTCTGTAATGCACTATACCTGCTGACATCTCCAGTCTCCTTATCAATCAAACCATCAGTTTTTATTTATATCGCGCCAAATCGAAGCACAAGTTCATCAAGAAAGACCATGGAGGCCCAACATAAACCGCCAATTAGCAAAAGCCTGTTGACAGCATGAGGAAATACTTACATTTCACGAGTGGAAAAAAACAGACTACCATCAGCCCAGTGAGACAGATCTGTGTACGTTATGAAGTCAAATTAACCTCAAAAATCAAACTACCACAAACAAGTCTCCAGTTGAATGCCACCTTTTTAATTGGGCACCTTCAATCCCAAGCAATTTGGAGGTGTTGTTATCCCAATTATTACTCAAATTATTTTAGAAGTCATTGTGTTAACCTGAAGTCGTCTGTGTCCTTATTTCTTTCAGGCTTAAAGATGCAGTGGACCCCCGAGCACAGCCAGTGGGCCGAACAGCACTTCGACATCTCCTCCACCACGCGCTCGCCAGCTCACAAGGCCGAGGCGTACAGGGCGGTGCCCGGCCACCTACAGCGCTCCGCCACCTACCAGTACGCCTGGGCCAATGACGACATCTCAGCCCTTACCGCCTCCAACCTGTTGAAGAAGTATGCCGAGAAGTACTCCGGCATTCTCGAGATGCCGGGCGCTTACTCCGAGGGGCCAGGAGTGATGAATGGACGGAAAGGTGAATCAGAACCTTGGCAGGATGGCGTCTATCCCATGAGCTGTATCCCAGAGGGGGTGTCTATCAGAAAAGGTGGGGTGGCAGCAGCTTCAGAGGTGGTGTCTGGCATGTGCAGCTCCCCGGGCTTGGCTTCTAGCACCCTGAGCGAACCCAGCTATTCCAGCAGCAGCTGTGGGAGCCACGCCGCCACCGCGCTCCACACCTCCTCCATGCCCTCTCAGGAATACGGCCCCGCATACAGCGGCTCCTACCTGCACAGTAGTTACAGCTCCCAGTCTGCCCCCACCCCGGCACTTCCTTCCCCCCTGCACAGCTCTGGGCTCCTGCAGCCGCCCCCTCCGCCGCCCTCCCACCCCACTTTAGTCCCAGCTTACAATGGAGGCTCCCCTAACTTGTCTAGTTATAATTACCCCCCAGCAGGCTACCCAGCTCAGAGCTCAGTAGGGCCAGGGTACAGCCCTGGGGGGGCGCCCCCTCCTTCCTCATACCTCCCCTCAGGCATTGCTGCACCTACACCTCTTCCCCCTCCTTCTACTTTACCTGGATACCCATACCAGAGCCACAACCTGACCCCGATTGCCCCCACTCCTCTCAACAGTAGCTCCTCTAATTCACTGAAGAGGAAAGCCTTCTACATGACGGGCCAAGGAGAGATTGACTCTTATGGTAACTTCGGCTATGGCCAGGCTCGGAGCGCGTCTGAGAGCCCCATGTACAGGATAGCAGACAGCAGCAGTACAAACGGAGGCTCCAACAGTGCCAGTGGTGGTGGATTTGACCGAAGTGCAGAAAAGTCATCCTTACCGTTTAATCCTCAGAAGTCCTCGATGTCGTCAGAGCAGCAGCAGAGGAAGTACAGCAGCCAGGCAACAGGTGGACCAATGACTCCGCCAACGTATGTTTCCTCCACCCTGGGGAGTTCTCGCTCTGCAGATTCTCTTGTCAACTTCACCTCCCCCTCCCTCAGTGAGCAAGGTGCTGAGGACCACCGCCTTCACATCCCCCACTCAGCACCAGGGCCTACCTCCGCCTCATCCAATCCCTCCTCCAGGCCTGCTGAAGAGCAGCTGAAAACCAGTGACCCTCACCTCCTCGACATGGTTACCTCTGAAATTGTTCAGCAAGGCCCCCCAGTGGATTGGTGTGACATCGCAGGACTTGAACTTGCCAAGGCAACCCTTAAGGAGGAGGTCCTTTGGCCAATTCTGCGCCCAGACATGTTCAGCAGTTTAGGACCAGCTCCACGGTGTGTGTTGCTCTTTGGACCCAGGGGCAGTGGCAGAACTTTGCTGGGACGCTGCTTGGCAAGCCAACTGGGAGCACCGTTCCTCCAGCTCAGTGGTTCCACGTTGGCCACTAAGTGGCTGGCGGACGGAGAAAAGATTTTAAGAGCTTCATTCCTGGTGGCCCGCTGTCGGCAGCCCTCAGTACTGTTCATAAGTGAGGTGGACATGCTGCTGTCAGCCCACCTCAGCGAAGAGAGTCCCATCAACCGCCTGAAGGGGGAGCTACTTTCCCAGCTGGACTCTCTTCTCATGGGCTCGGGTGAGGATGGGAGCAACCAAGTGTTGGTGGTTTGTTCCACAAGCAGACCCCAGGACATGGACGAAGGGCTGCGCAGGTACTTTTCTCGTAGGGTGCTCGTGCCCCTGCCGGACAGCACAGCCCGGCACCAGATCGTGAGCCAGCTCCTGGCTCAATCTCAGCACAAATACTGCTTGAGCGAGGAGGAGCTGGCGCTGCTGGTCCAGCGTACCGAGGGTTTCTCTGGACTGGACCTGGCCAGATTCTGCCAGGAGGCCCTGGTTGGTCTGTTACACGCCTCTGCACAGGGCATGGACATGACGGGTATGATGCCCAGGGGACAGGTCAGGCCACTTACCTACCAGGACTTTGAGAGTGTCTTTTGTAAATTCCAAGCCAGTATATCGCAGAAAGAGATTGACACATACACTGAGTGGAACAAAATGTTCGGCTGCAGCCAGTGAAAGGAAGGATTCCGCCCTTGAGAAAAAGAGGCATCCACATTTCCTCCCCTCAGGGCAGAAGCATTGTGCTGGAGGGAAAGGCACACAGAAGGCCAACACAAGCCCACAGAGTTCTCACAAGCAGGGTTTAGATGCACCAAGAGAGACCTGGTTTTGATGAGACAACTGGCAGTTTTGCAGTTAATGAGCAAGAGTTTTAATTTGAATTCTTGACACTCCGGAAAGCCAGGCGTTGTTTACACATTGCAAGCAAGTTGGCTTCAGAAGAGACGCCCCAGTGTCTGTGTATATATCTTTATGTTCTTGTTCTTGAGATTTAGTTGGCTATCCAAGTGCCTGAAGTGGTGCTTTCTGAGTTTCTTTCTTTTATTTGCCTCACAATCTACATTCATGGCATGAGCTGACGATTATTAAGAGCTTTAAAACTTCAACGGTGAGTCTGAAAAACAGAGATTGACAGAAGCCATAGGCGGTGGTCAATCAGTCTTTATTGTCTTGCTTAGAGCAGTAATCCATCAGGGTGGCAGTAGTCTGGGCCCTGACTCACACTCATCTCTTCTGATCCTTTGTCTGCAAAGCAAACAAACGTAACAAACAAAACTCAGGAAAGCGTTTGTGAATTGTATAGTACCTCAAGATACCTTGACAAAAAGCACTAAGATCTGAGGGGGGAATCCGAGGTGGTTTGGCAGTTTAGTTAAACAGTGTTAGGTGTTCCTCAGCTGGCTAGGATAAACAGCAAAGAGGTGACAATGAATGTAATAGATATGTTCTGGAGTGATGGAACATAATCAACAGTGAGACTAAAAAACATGATTTCCTTTTCCTCACAGCAGGTGTGTTACTCACCTGTTTGTACTTGACCAATCCTGAAGCTTGTTTCCATAGCTCTTTAAAAAAATGTTAAACCACGTTGCCCTGCTTTGTCGTTTGGGGGGTTTTCACAGGCGGACAGGTGTAGGGTGGTGGGAGTTGTGTATTTATTAAAACAACATAATCATTGTTTGTATTATGCGATCGAGGCTTCGTGGTCAGGCTGCATGGTGGCTTCATCCGTTTGTCGGCTAACTTTTGCGCTAACTTGTGATACTGTGGAGTGAGGGAGACGTGTCCTCTGAGATGATGCACTGAAACACCACCAAAAAATTCTAATGAACTGTTACGGCGTCCAAGAATTGATCAATCTTATGGGAAACATCTAGTCTTCTTTATTACCAAGAGTTAAATGTGAGGCTAACTGGCTACATGCTAATGCTAGTGCCAAGAAACTGTTGAATGCTAAGGGGAACATGCTAGTTCTCTTTCTTGCCAAGAGTAAAATGTTAAGCTAATCTAACTAATGTTACAAAATTACAAGAAACACGCTAGTTTTCTTCCCACCAACAGTTAAACATGGAGCAAACTGGCTTTAAGTTAATGCTAGCACTAAAGAAAGCTATAACAAAGCTATAGGAGGTATGCTAGCTTCTGTCTAACTACGCCTTATTGTGAGCTAGCCACTATCTAATGCTACTAGCTGGCTAGCTTCACTTGATAATGAATTAGAAAGGAGCAATGACAAGGCCAAAAAAAAAGAGACAAAATGTATCAAAGTTTGCCGTTAAGCTAACAGGCGTCTTGCTATAGGCTAGTTTTAAACCAACAAGGTTTAGCTGTGTCAATTTTTTTATGATATTATTTAATTTTTGAGGTAATTTACTCGCTAGCTAGCTTTCCTAGTGTTAAAATATCAAATTGAGACTGTTAACTTGGTTTGGCGTGGCTTAGCTTTGCTTAGCTAGCATACTAGGGACATTAAACAGTAAAACCAATAGATGGCTGTGTTAAAAGTGAACAAACCCAGGTATATACATTGTTATATGTGTATATGATTATAAATTGTTGAGTTATATGACATCAGAAGTGTTAAAAGAGACATTTGAGCATTTTATTAGCAGTTCTAAATCTAATCTCACTCTTGGCATTAAAGTAAAACGGCACATTTCCTAAAATGTTGGACTTTCCTTTGAAATCAGTGACATCAAAGACATACTTCTCTTTGTTTGGGAAGTAAACATTGGACTTCCCGTTTATTGTTTAGTATACAGCAGCTGGTTTTCATAACAGGCTTCACAACTTGTAAACAACATAGGGTTGTTCATGGTGTTACCTGTATTTGAACTGGAGTAGCTGCAGAACAGGATACAACTCCTGTAATTTAAATTAGGTAAGGTCATTGACCCCGTACATCTTAACATCTATAATTATTACACAAGTGGAAAGAGAAAAATCAGGAGTAAATCACTGTTTGGTGCAGGTCACAGGTCATTTGATGATAGTAATTCTAACTGATGGACGCCTCTTAGTGTTGTTATGAATACTGTCCAACCAAATCTGAGACAAAGTTAACACAAGTGACTATAAGACGAGTTCTAATCAAAATATTGATTACAGTCATGATCAAACTAATCAAATCCAAACCCACGTCAGTATTTTTCCAGTTTTATTTTTCACAGGCGGCACAAAGCACCTCATCCAAACACATCTGGATACTTCAGCCAACTGAGAAGCTTTGAAACCCAATAGAGGAATTTTGGCATTATTCTTGAAGGTCCCTCTTCCCTAAAGGTTACCTTGTGTTACATTGGAATGTATTTTTTGTCTCCTCCTCCTCGTCACTCTGTAAGACGCTCTCTTTAAGCACTACCGTTGTGACATAGGAAGATAGCTTAATGTACGTGTTTTTTTCAGATGTATCATTGGCAGCGCTTGATTTGTCTCGTCTGATATTAACCCTGAAGGAGATTTCATTCGCCACTTCCTGTCTTATTGTTTTATTAGGAGTTCGGAGCTACACTCTGTACGCTCAGGCCCAGCTCTGTGTTGCTATCTCTGATCTGAGCGCCATCAGTGCAGCACCTGATGTGGAAGGAGGGAGGAGGGAGGAGGGAGTGGGGGGGTGGAGAAAGTTCTGCTGAGCGTCAGCAAAATTGACGGAAAGGAAAGGAAAGACAGCCAGGCAGCGTGGCGGCAGCACAAGGGGAAAGCAGAGTGGTCCGTCAGAAAAACCACCCTCAAAACAATCTGTACCAGAATTCCTTCTGTCAGCAAATCCTCTGGAGAGAGAGTCCCCTTAGACAGAAAAACCTACTAATGCACTTCAGAGCACACATCAACAGCACAGGCGTTTCTCTCTCTCCACAGCCGACGAACAAACGACTTGAAACACACCGGTCAATGCTACGCTTGTTTGTTGCGTGTTCTGTGGTCCTTCTTTTGTGTCTCGACCTCTTTTCTTTTTTTTTCTACATGGTGTTTGATTCTAGCTTTCTTTTCTTTTCTGGGAACCTTTCTTTAAATGGACGCTTGAGTTCCTCTTTAAAGCATTTCTACCTCATGGCTACAAAACACACGTGGTATTTGATTTTACGTCTTTCCAAATGTCAGACATTTGTGAAAAATGCATTGAAAAAAAAATCACAAAAAAAAGAAGAAAAAAAAAACAGAAGAAGAAGAAGAAAGAAGGAGGAGGAGAGTAACACCATGACGTTTTGCGCAGTCTACCTCAGATGACTGTACTTAAAACATTTAGCTGATGGTGCAACCACAGGCTGCAGCATAGCCTATAGTGTGTGTGTCTCTGTCACTGTGTCAGGTCAGAGCTATAGGCGAAACACACACACACACACACACACACACACACACACACACACACACACACACCTGCTAACACTGACATCAAAAACACACTCACAAGCGTTTGTGAGGACGGAACAGTTGGGGTCGCCTTTAAGGTGACCCGGAAATGTATAATCCAATACATTTGCTTTAATCTTTTGTGAACTACTGTGGTTGTGCGCGTGTGAATGTGTATATATGTGGGCACACTCTTCTTTTTTTTATTTAGTGTGTTGAATTTTATAAATTGTTAGTATATATAACACACTTGCACAACTTTAAACCAGAGTGTAACGTGTTTCTGTTGTACATACCTATACATACAATACAAAATGCACCACTTGTTTATATGTGTGAATATGTTGCCATACTTGCAGTCAACTTAAATGTATTTTCATGTAATCTTAGGTACAAGCAGCAACAAACGATTCATTAAAGACATTTTCTTGGGAGATTATATCTGTATATGTTGTATTTTTTTTAAAAACGCCACATTAAGACTTTGAGGGATGAATAAAAATAACAATTTATTTATGAGGAGATCGGGAAAATAAATGTATTGTCCTGCCAAAAAATAGCCCAGCTGAAAAATCGCCTTAATGAGCCTTGAGTTAGTCACCCTTGTGTGCAATTATAAAACCATCCGTGTAGCGCAGGAACCCGGCGCCATCGCTTCTCTCATTAAAATGTAACAATTCATTTCTCTTGCTGTGGTAAGAGTGGCAAGACCAAAAAACATTAAAGCATTAATTATCTTCCTCCATCACAAAGAATTCGGATTATGTGAGTGCTCTTAATGAAAATGATGTGCATTTGCCCACTACACTACACCGCCAAGGTATCATTATATAGCTGGTGGCGAGGTGTGGGAAGCTGCTGTATAGCCTCTATAATTATCCGTGGAAACTCGAACGCTTCACGAGAGGTCGGAGGTCACCGAGGGCCGCTGTTTTCTTTATTTCCCCACTTTGAAACACGCCGTAACCATGATCAGAAATAATTTGTGACACATGCTTTTCCTCCAGACGTAAATACAGTGATTTTCTTACAGACTTCAAATTTATAAGACAGACAGAGAAAGAGATTTGATTGTTTTACTCCCCTTTTTTTTATTTGCTCTAAGCTCCCTCAATACAGCTGAAGAAGTCTGGTCTGTAAATAACTTAGTCACTGCATTGTGGATGGAGTCTGCTTACCCCAGCAGGAAAAGTTACACATGAAATAGTCCCAACAAACTGTTTTGTAGTTTGTTTTAATGAACAATACTCAGTGAGTGAGCTTGAGCCTGATTTTTTTAAGCTTTATTGGAATTTAAATACTCTTATTGTTTAGAAACATACCATCAGAAATAAGTTGTTATGCATTTTCCCAGCTTTAAATATCCCAAGTCAAAGATTTGATCATTTACTCCCCTATTTTTTTGCTCTAAGCTTCATTACTACTGCTCGTTTGTGAATAACCTGTACTCACTCCTCTGGAGGTGTTCTAGGCTTGTCTGAGCAATATTCATATAGTGTGATATGCAGATCTTTCAACCTATAGTAGATGGCGTCAAAAAAGAGATTTGATTATTTCCCTCCCCCTTTATGTTGCTCTAGGCTCCATGAATACCAAAGCAGCAGGCTGGTTTGCAAATTGAAGTATTCAAAACTTTGAAGATGGTCTAGGCTGTTCTTGTACAGGAATTATTGACAAACTGACCTTAGTGTCTAAAGAGATAAGGTTGGGGCTCTGGTGGCCTGGTGGTCTAAGCGCCCCACATATGGAGGCTACAGTCCTCGTTGCAGGGGTCCCCAACTTAAAAAAATGTAAGAAAATAAAGAGATAAGGTTGAATTTATTCCCCTATGTTTTGTTCTAAGCTTCACATACTTCTGCAGCAGGTTGGTTAGTAATATACGTGTGTATATAAACTGTATACATATAGAAATTGTGCAAATGTTGATCTTACTACCCAGACAGGGAAAAGATATTTGTGAGTTGTCCTCCCCCTTTTCTTGCTCTAAGCTTAATAAGAAGTATAGCAGAGTGCTGCAGATATAACCTGTACTCACATCTCTGGAGGTGGTCTAGACTTGTCTCGGCTGCAGGAGTGATAAAAAGAAATATAAAGTTAAAGTTCTGTCCAGTAAACATAAAATGTTGTTTCTAATCCTACCAGACAGCCAGGCAGACCAGATTTGATTGTTTCACTACCTTTTCTGCTCTAGGCTTCATAAATATTGTGGCAGCATGCTGAGTAAATAACCTGTTTTCACAACACTGCACATTATGTGGTAAATATAACCAACCTGACCAGCGAGTCTCTCTCCAAATCAGGTGAAAGAACTCTTCCTGCATGAGAATGACTTAGTTTTACTGCGATACACTCCTGTACTTTAAAGCAGTGAGTGTGTGTGGGGAGGTCGGCCCATGTGTGTGCACCCCGAGGTTATCTGCCACGCCACCACTGTGTCCCCTTCACATTAAAGGGTCCTCCTACTATAAGCTTTCGCCTCACACCTCTGCTCACTCTTTGCACGACAATTAAAATATGCTAAGTGATCATTTTCCTTAAGTAGTCTTAAATGTGCAATCCATTCAAATATGAGAGGAAATTGCCCACAGCTCGCAAAAAAAAAAAACTCGAGGTGGTTGAAGAAGTAGGGGGGTAAAGAAGGAATAAATTATGCAAATAACACAAAGGACTTTACCACTTGAAAGCCTAATTTTCCTATAATCAGCACACTGTCGCCTAATATTTTTCCCCCCACCTCTTATTAAAAGTGACTGTTCTTTTGCCCATCATCAGATGGCTCTATCTGTCACTGCTCTGTGAAATGACTGCAGCCTGCCAGACTAAATGCTAAAGCATTTTGCCGGAGCTTTTAGATGATGGTTACATTCCCACACAAGTAATTATGCGTCGCAGAGTCCAGAAATAAGGTTTAATTATACAGTAATCGTCTGTGATGGACACTAGGAAGTGGTGAGTAGCGCCAGACTGCAATCCATCAATGACAAACCTCTGGCCAGTTTTAATTCCTCCTCATTTGCATCCTAACCTCCACACCAAGTTGCGCAAACGCTGTTAAATGTTAATAGGAGCTGTCTCGCCACTCAAAATGAATGCTTAAGCCATTTTTTAGTCACTTTTCATCTCTTGTCCTCTCTTTATCTACCTCTAAAACCCACTCCTTTACTTTTCCTTTTCTTTCCTGTCATCCCTCCTGCAATCTTTCCCTCCCTGCAGCCCCCTGCTCCCTCCCTCCCTCCCTCCCTTCCTTCTTTCCTCCTTCCTCGCAGGCCTCGCCGTGGAGGAGGCACAGAGCGGTCACTGATGCACTAATTGGGAGCAACACTTACAGTTTTATCTCCCCCCGCCACTAATAGCGGTCTGCACTGAAGCAACTCACCTTAGGATGAGGAATGGGTGGATGAGTTGGGGGTAGGAGGTGGCGTTGGAGGGGGGCTGGTCCAGGCCTTGAATGAGAAATTCCTCCATGCAGACCGCGGCGCAGACTCAGTGTGAGATTGGGCCCTGAAGCCATCACGGTTAATCCATATCCCGCTGGACCTCGGACTCAATTCCCTGCTTCATTAATTGAAAACGATGGCCTTTTTTTTTTTCTTTTTTTTGGTCTGAGTGAATAAAACAAGGAGCCATTTATGAAAAAAAAGCATTTTGTCTGGTTTTGTTCCTGAAGTAGCCGCAATCTCATTATGCCTCTGTGCTGCATTTCAAAAACGTGCTATCATCTTTGTCTTGATTGTCTCCCAGCGTCGGGAGAGATAAATACACACACTGCTTTGCTGTGCCGATGCCAGGACTGTTTTTCACTGAATCATTTGAAGTCTTATCAGCCTTTATGGAAATAAAGCCTTTGCCTAATAAACCGTTCCACAGGCTTTGGGAGAGTAGCATATAAACACCTTTTTTCTCCCGACAACGCCATCATTAGCGCATCTTGTTCAATGCTTTACACATAATTGGAATCAACATCTATTGTTCGTGTTCTTGACCTTCCACTTGTTTTCCAGCAGACACTCAGAAACATTGTATTACTGCTGAGAGGGAATCTTAACTAGGAGAACACATGCTAAGTGCCTTTGCTTTGTTTTATCAGGGGCACACTGCTTCACTTTGAATATAACTTGAAAACCCAAACCTACTTGATTTTAATGATAAAAACCCCAGTGTGCATTCCTACATACAATTGAAATTAATCACATAGTCTGTTTCTTATCACATGTTGATGACATCTGTCCATGCAGGACGCCAGTATGGAAAACAGACCACCACAGTGCATGAAGTAGTCCATAACTGATATTTAATAACGCCTTAGCTGCATCCATAGATGTCATGAGAGTGGAGTTATTATTCTCACTGTTTAAATGTTTTATCTTAACACACAAGGATCCTTATTTGTTACCTTAGTGAATTTATAATGCACCTAAAATAATCAATACTTTTAGATTAACAACTGATCATATAATTACTGTTAGTTCATTAATATCCCTCTTTATATGTCTTCCTCCATAGCAAATAGCTGTGTTCAGGGAAACAGCCATATGCTAACTTCCCACTAGCATGAAGTGAACAGAGCAAGTAAGCTAGCTTGTGATTGTAGTGTAAACATTAGCGGCTAAAGAGAGGAATGCGTTTCTCATGAGATGGTTGAGACCAAAACAGGACAAATAATAGTGAAAACTGTCTTTTCAATCAATGTGTTACAAAACAAGACCCCAAATGTGCGCTAATGAGCTTATGTACCTGTGTAATGTAAACAGGCTACAGCTAGCTTACATTTTTGATTAAATCAATGTATCACCATGTTGTGTTTATATCCAGTTACTCTTTAAGTGGGGAAAATTCAGCAGCTATGAGTGACAAATAGGCAACAGCTAGCTAACGTGTTTGCTAATGTCAAAAATAGCCATAAGCCACTATTAGCCACCATTAGCTACAGTTCACAATCAACCAAGCATGAGTGTAGCTCTAGCTGTTTTCATTTAACAGCTTTAAGAAACAACTGTGAACTTCCTGTGTAGAGCTATTCAGGAAAATGAGCAACTTCCTGGTGAACATGTTTTAAAATAAAGCAGCTAAAGGTAAAGATATTTGTTGAAGACCATAAAAGATCTAAATGTGAGTACTTTAGCCACCATTAGCTAAAAGTTATATTTAACCAAGCAGAATAGTAAGGACAAGGATGTTTTAAGCAGTTGGTGGAGACCAAATTGGATCTAAAAGAGATTAAAATTATGAGTGACATAGTTAGGCAAACAGGCATTAGATGGCTAGCAATGTCAACTATAGCCACTTCTGTAAGTCATAAAGAGACATCAGTATTCATCTCAGTGTCTAAAAACTCCTTACAGGAGCTTTAATATTATCTGAGGCGGTTAAATCAGTTGTAAAGCTTCATATTTTATGTTTTGTGAGCAAAATCTAAATCCTGAAAGTAAACATCCGTCAGATAAAGTGGCGTAAAACTGAAATGCTTGAGTGGAGTAAAGCACTAAAGCTGCTGTAGTGCTGGTATTTCTGTTGGAGCGTGTCCTTTCAGGCGACCTTTCCAACCCTCCAGAAATCTTCTTTCAGACAGGAAGTCAAGCAACAATGGCGCCAAAGTGAGAACTCCAAATGTGCACACACTCTGGACTTTGGTTCCATTGAGACGGAATAATGACAGAGGGGAAACTTAAGCTGAGATTTCACAAAGCGGCGGACCCGCTGAAGATGAAGATGTCACGGAGACTGAAACGACTTCACCTTTTCGCTGATGCATGGAGATCCTGTGCGGTTTACAAGAGCAGCTCTGATGCAAATCCGGCTGCTTGATTATGCTAATATATTATTATGCTAATGGCGTCCATCTTTAATAATGCATGATGTTGGCATATTGATAAAGCATTGCATTTTTTTTGTCATGCAAATTCAGTTAGAAGCCAATTAATCGTCACTTATTAGAGATTCAGCTTTGATTTGATGAGGATTGATAATTAGATATGTGATTTTAAAAATAAACCAATACTCCTCAAACTTCATTCATTCATTGCACGCCTGGGATATCCAAAAAGGTATCACTCATGATTTCAGATTCTTCAGGGAGATTTAAAGGCGCCAAAAAAAACCCATCCATCCATCGCTCGGCCCCCTCGCTAACGGGGAGTCAGACGTGACTCATCCTCTCTCTCCCGTCGCCCACCTCCCCTCAGCGAGGAAAACTTAAAACAAGCTTTCCCGGCGTCACAGGAGGGTACCTTCAGAAACACTTGCTGTGTTTGTGTGTGTGTGTGTGTGTGTGTGTGTTGTCAGATTCACAGGCACTCTGGGACGGGCTGTCGTGTTAGCGGTGAGTGGCAGACCGACCGACTGACAGGCGGCGAGGTTGTCTCGGGAGGATTCCTGCTGAGGAGGTGTCGCTGAGTGAACTATCAGGGACTGTGATGTGCATTAAGAGACCTCTGCAAATATTTTTTTTTGGAGTGTCGCCGCCGTTTTTTTTTTGTGATAAATTCATTAGCTGTCTACCTTTTCTCTCAGATCATCCCTCATCAGAGCCTTTCCTCTGTTTTGACAGTGATTGACAGCTTGAAATAACTCAAATCCTGCTTTTCCTTTTGATTGATTTTATACCTGCACATTCTGCTCCAACACCTTCATCACATCTTCATCTCTTCTACCTCTCTGCTAAGTGGAGAACCCCTCCTTTCCTGCACACTGGATCACATTTCTGTGTCATTCCTCTCACTACATTGTGTGTAACTGGACAAAAATGGAGAAATCCAATTAGCAGCCAGTCAGACTGTGTTAGCTTAGTTAAGAACACACACCTACACACACACACACGTATCACATGTGTTGCAGATGTATAAACACACACATGCAGGGAAAAGGATGGATGCACATGGAAAAATGCACACAACCACTTGCTGTTTCCACATGAGTACACTCAGTAAAGATGGGGGATGGGAGTGGAGGTAAGGACGGTGGTGGTGGTGTATGGTGGCAATCTCACCCAATCATGTGCACAGGGAATGACTTCATTAGGAGGCCTCTGCAGAAAGTCCCGTGCCCGGGAATTGCGTTTGCAGTGAGGATTGGAGGCAGGAATGAGTCCCAACCCCCCCCCCCTTCTCCTCCACCTTCGTTCGTTTTTATCTGCCGTGTGATGGAGAGATCCAAATCAACAGCTGTCAGTCAGGTGGGCCCCAGGGTGAAGGCCTCCGGCGGAGGAGAAGGTGGGGTGGGGAGGGGGCAGAGGGGGAGATCTGGTGGGAGACAGAAGAAGAGGAGGAGGAGGGGGTTGGGGTTGGAGAGGACAGGGCTCCTGACTGATGGGGTGAGTGTCAACCGTGGATTCCTCCACAGGTTCATCTCATCATCACCTGCTGCACACAGGTAGGAACATATAATCAGAAAATACAAATATATAAAGTGTCTTGGAACATATTTATCAGACTAGAAGAGAGATATTTTGAACTAAATCAAAAGATAAATGCATAAAATCATGAAAAAATGAAGTGTGTTCTTTTTTTAAGCAGTAAGCATACATACATGCAAGCCAATATAAGCATCTAAACTGAATCAAACTCCTCAGAAACACATAACCCTTTCTACCACTTCACTTTCATCTACTTCCTGGTTGTATTTTACTTTGAAATGCCTCCCTGGACCTCCTTTTAAGCACTGCAAACCCTTTCCCCTCCATTTCCTCACTGCAATGCATTCTGGGAAGCCCCACTACACAGCCAGTTAGCTAAGATACTGAGTGATTAGCTAGCTTAAAACATACTAACTGTCCACATAACAACCACAGAGACTCTCTGAGGAGTGTGGAGGAGGTTTAAAGTCAGTGTGACTTTGAAATGAACTTCTTCAAACACACCTGGGATCAAACATGTGACCAGAGAGGAGCTGCAAGTTGAGCTAAGTCACTCAGTTTGATCACTTCATGTGTTTTAAGCTCTCTGTGTCAGCTCTCCTTGTTAGCTTGAAGTACAGCTCAACAAGCTAACACAGTTATGACTTTTCAAACTTCTTCTTGCTGTAACTTTAACTTTCCCCTTCTGTTAGTCCTGTTAGTGTTTGGCCTTATTGTTCAGGCCTGTGTTGTTTCACTACCTGCTGAGTCACCTGGCTTCAGCTGTACTCACAAATGACTCTAGAAACTCTGTTTTTAAAGGTAGCATGTAAAGCTAATTTGGCTCTTTAAGACCTTAAATACAGATTTAATACTTGCAAATCTTAACCAAACAGGACCAAATCATGCTTTTGTAAATCAAGCTGGATCTGAAAATGTGTCACATATGAGTGAGAATATTAAAGACTACATTTCTAAACTTAACTCAACTCAGTTTTATTTATATAGCACCTTTTATACATAAAGACATGCAGCCCAAAGTGCTTCACAGATTAACAGAGATAGAAAACAACAATGGTAAAATCATAAAAGGCATTATTATAAATAAAATGCTTTAAAATGAAATAAATACAGTTAAATTAATAAAATAAGTGATAGTGGAAAGAAAAGTTTAAAATAAGGTAGAGTTAACAAGATCAGATTAATACAGGGAATAGATATATAAATAAATAATTAAGTAAGATAAATAAATGTTAAAGCAATGATTCAATAATAAAAATAATAATGCAGTCCAGGGCTGAAAATAAATTACTCCAAATTAAAAGCTAGATTAAAAAGGTAAGTCTTAAGTTTAATTTTAAAAACACCCAGAGAGCTCGCCACTTTAATGTCCAGAGGCAGAGAGCTCCACAGCTTAGGGGTGTAAAAACAAAAAGCTCTCTGACCAGTGCTTGTGTGAGAAACAAATATTTGCTGTTTCTTAACTATGAAATGTAAAAAAACAACTTTATTAGTGCAAATCACATGTTGGGCAACATACTTTTTAAAAGCTGTTTTATCAGTTAAATAAACAGGTGTAGACCTACTCTATCTTCAAGTTAATTTTAAATACACTATCACATTTATTCTTGTATTTAAGTCCAAATTAAAGCTCCAGTAAGGGTTTTTTAGCTGCTAATGAAACAGGCTGAAATGAATGTTGATGTCTCTTTATGAGCAACAAAAGCAAACAAGACTGTTAACAGGAAGAGATACTGTTTCTATATAGTCATTGGTGAGTCTGAATACCACTGATAGGTAGGTGTCAGATTGAGTGATGTCAGCCCTTCTTCACGTCCCCCTGCAGAGTGTTCTGTTTGACTGCTAAAAGAGTGCAGGGTGAGAAATTAGTCAGCCCAGCAGTTTAAGCATTTCCATACCCCTCAGTCATCATCCCTAACTCCTTCCTCCCCTCATTTCTCGTCTCTCTTCAGCTGTCCTGTTGGAGTTATTTGACATCACAGCAGCACCGGGAAGCAGGAAGACACTGGAGCAGCTTGACTACAGTGTGCTGAAAGGGACAAAATGGTATGTGATTAAAAATATAACAAGAATGCCTGTGAAACTGTGTTTTATAAAGGCTGGGTTAATCTAGTCCAGATCTGATAGCTCCAGGTGAAGTGGCTGTGGATCAGGACCCAGTTCCCTTAACTCAACAGCTGAATCGGACGCCAACTTAAGCGTCATAATCACTTTTTAGCGCTAAATCACAACAGAAGTCATCCTCAATGTACACAAAACATTTGTTCTTCTATAAATAGAATAGATAGAATGTACTTTATTAATCCTTGAGGGAAATTCAGAGAGACTGGGGGACAAAAAGTTCCATTCCCAAGCATATAAAACTTTCTGTAATAGGCAGAAACCTTGAGCAGGACCAGACACATTCATGTACAGCCGTCTGCCACCTGCCCCAGTCATTTAAAACGTTATTAATTCAACAGGCTCATCCATAAATGTCTCATCCCTCCATCATAACATCTTATTATGTCACTCTTCTCCTCCATAGAACTCCCATCAACAACTCGAACACCTTGTGGCGCCGTCTGCCCGGAGATGAAGCAGAGTGGAGCGGATGCAGAGAGAGAGGTGAGTGCGTCTGTGTGTGTGAGGCGGCTCGAAGGTCACTCCGGATTGAGAAGTTTGTCAAAATGTGATGACATCAGCAGTCTGCAAACTGTTATTGGCCTCTCTGAGTGTCGGCCGCGTCCGAAGCGTCTGAAATTACGAAACAAAACACACACTTGGACACACACACACACACACTGAAAACTGACTGCCACCGCTCTGCCAGAAATGATTGCCTCGGAGGTTTCTTTTTTTTTTCCTTCCCCCTTGTTCACCCATGCCTTTCCTCCTCCTCCTCCTCCTCCTCCTCCTCCCCAACAACAACACAACTCCCCCATCCCCCCGCTTCTTCCTCCCTCCTCGTTCTACTGTACAAGCTCAGATATGTGTACACTTCCAGAAAAGAAGAGAGCCTGATCTGGATTTAATGACATTAAACATGGTTTTTATGCTCAATAAGAGCCCCCGTATTATGATTGATCCGAGACGGTCAACACTTTATCTCGACACAAATGGAATCGTCTGTCACCGAGTCTATTGAGTCATCAATATCCGCTGTAGTTATTCCTCTCTTTTTTTTTTTTTTCCTCCACTCCTCCTGGATCGTTTACAGTGAGTAATCATCTGTCTGGTCGCCCGCATCTCGGGGGTTTGATCGCTTTTGAACAGCGGCGGAAAACCTGCCTGACAATCCAACAAGCCACTCACTGAAGATTGAGAGGGCCCCATTATGTCGGCTGCCTGTGGCCATATCAGAAGGCTTTTTCTTCTCCCCTTGCTCTCGCTCTCTACATAACACACAGCGGTAAATAAATCACAGCTCCGACTCTGTTTATCGATCGGCCCTGCTCCGAGCGCCTTCTCTCTTTTTTTCTCCTCCTGTTCTTCTCCGCAGGATGAATTGTTGCTTTGTGTATTGAGGAGGGCCGGACTGTCAAAACACAGAGGTGCAGTGCACAAACAGAAGACGGAGGAGAGAACAGGGATGCTCTCCGACTGCATGACCCACTGTGATGCCGCATAGTTAGCCTCGATTAGCTTGTATTAATCGAAATAATTTCAATTAGCGGCGGTGTTTGCGTGTGGTTTCCTGGAGGGGGAGGCCAGCGCCCTGCTGGGACTACTCTACTGCTGCCATTGTTTCAGGCGAGATCAATTAGTTACAGGGAAGTAATTGAACCCATTGTGGAGACTTCTTTAAGCAAGACGGCAAACGGCTCAATTAAGGGAAGCCAAAAGTGACAATATCCCTAAAAACAAGAATGAGGTTCGCTTGTAGATTAAGTGAGACTCAGATCCTGGAAGTAGACTTGGTCTCCTTGCTTCAATACGTACAGATAGAAAGTCACAGAGGAAAATATGGAGGTCCATTATGTTTGATGTATTCCAGGCTAACATAAAGCACCAATCAAAGTAATGGTAGTAGCCCACCAGCGTGACATCATAGCAGTCTTGGAGAGATCATCAGCGGTTTCCCTCATTTAAGCTGATGTTTAATTATTTAAAAATTGCCAAAAGGGGGCGCTGATGGCCTAGCAGTTTAAGTGTGCACCCCATGCACAGAAGCTATAGTCCTTGTCGCAGTAGTCGCAGGTTCGACTCCCAGCCTTGACCATTTGTTGCATGACTTCCACAACTTTCTGCTCCCCACATTTTCCTGCCCAAAAACAGAACAACCCCCCCCTCCCAAAAAAAAAACATCTGAAAGGGACGTCATTTTCATCTCCTACCACTTTCACGCCGCCATGTTGCTTCAAAGTGTTCTCACACAATAAATACATTTCTTCAAGTTATATTTTTGGGCTTTTTGCCTTTTTTGACAGGACAGCTAAAGAGAGACAGGAAATGTGGGGAGTAGAGAGCAGGGGAAGACATGTAGGAAATGGTCGCAGCCAGGAATCGAAACCGGCGACCCCTGCGACGAGGACTGTAGCCTCTGTATGTGGGTTGCTTAGACCGCTAGGCCACCAGCGCCCCTTCTCACGCAATCCTAAGTCACGAGAGGCGAGCTTGTGCAAAATGTCAAGTTCAATTTTCAGGTTTGCACCTTGGGTGGCCAATCAAGGTTTGAAGGGCAAGCCACCCCAAGTCAAGTCTCTGGACACACCCCTGTCATTATGTCATATAACAAAGAGTACGGTCTAGACCTGCTCTCTATGTAAGGTGTCTTTAGATAAAACATGTTGTCACAGAGTTTCCAGTATCGACACACCAGTCTGGATTCAAGGCTTTGACCAAACACTGAAGATTTGTAACGCCGTTTAAAGCACTCATATTTGATAAGTGGAGTCAATACTGAATTCATATTTGATAAAATGCTATCAAACCACCATCCCTCTCAGTGCTGCTCTCCCTGTTCATCTGTGAAAGGGTTAAGTAAGGTGGGTTCCTGAGGCTGAAAACGTCCTGTGACTAGCAATCAGCGCTAATAAGATCCATCTTCTCTTAAAAGACTCTGTGAAAAGCCCTAAATCCATTCTGAACACATTCAAAGGGGAGATAGGAGAAGGAGCCATGTGCTGTGATGTTTTCATGTCCTTTTTCCTCTCTCCCCCCCTCCTCCTCCTCTCACTCTGCCTCACTCTATCTCTTTCCTCTCCCTCCTTCCTCTTCATTATCATTCCCAGGTTATCCCGGCAGCCGAGTGAATCTGGAGCACAAATGAATTAAGGGAGAATTAAGGAGCCTGCCTCTCCAAATCTCTGCACGGATGAAAGGTAGACCTGGATACACGTTCAAACACCTGCACACACACTCACACACACACACACACTATGAATGTGGACCATGTAGCAGATATGCGTCCGTAGGTTTGTGGATGTCGGTGCGTGTTTGTTGGGAGTGTTTGTCCTCACCTTGCTTCTGGGCCTCGTGCCAAACACAACTTCCTGCAGTCCTCGGCCAAGGCAACACAATGGCGCTTAACGTCGCCCACCACCCTCGCAGCATTTTATATCAGCCGGGGGAAAAGTTATTCAAAGAGAGGACAAAGACGTACACATTTAATTCTAAAGGAACACGCACAGGTGCTGCATATAGACTCTTGTATACAGTGATGTAACCACAATGTGTAGATATGCAGATGACGCACTCTGTAAGTGGAAAGTGGGGAAGTGGTAGTGTTTATTCCTCTCTCTGTGCTCGATGTGGAGGACACAGCAGACAAGTTTGACATTGAAGTTGTTCACTGGAATGTGAAAATGTGACTTTCCCACCGGTGACCTCGGTGTCGTTCCCAGATGACGCAAGATTTCCAGCGTGAGAAAAGCTTTTCTCGACACGTGTTAACCCAAACAAAACATGATGAAAGCTACGAGCCGTATCATCTTGACATTTTAAATTAAGGTGACTTTTTTTAGGGTCTGGAGTTTAAACATTTCTACCTCTCTTTGACGTATTAAGAAATCTTTAAACATGTTATGTTAAATTTACTCGATAGAGTAACACTGTAAAGAGTATAACGCACTTAGAGCTGCTGTAATCAATATTCTTTATTCACATGACTATGCTGTGTCATCTTGCTCCCTCATCATGAGGAAGCTGCAGAGAACAGCGCCACACTTTGCAGTTTTTTAGCATAAATTGCATTTTAGTGTCTTTCAGTTTGTTCTGGCTGTCGACTCTGGCTGCTCCATACTGATTTTATTTGTGTTGACTGACAAAGCTTGAATAAATCCCCTGTACACTCCCTGTGAAGCCTAAAATAGCAAAGATGTTAGTTAGTAACTACCTAGTGCATTTAAAGGCAAATTCAGCAGCTGAAAAGCAGGATTTTTCACTTAGGGGTTGGTGGTAAACAAAAATGGAGCACAAAGAACAGCAAATATGAGCTAATATTTGTCATTATGGCAAAAACAGAAGTCTTAATGAATGCTAATGTTACTTAATATAAGCTTCATGTGTAGATAAGATTTGTGTTCTAACCAGGTGTGTGTCTAGACTCTTTTTGGACTGGGGTGGCAAGAAATTGGGAGTGACTTTTGCAGGGGTGGCAGAAATGATGTCTGTAAGCAAACACTAATCATATCTACTTTAACTATGAACACAAATGTAACAGCAAGACGTAACAGTCCTGTATTTTTCTGCTTTAAAAAGTAGCACAAAAGTGGCAATATTTGAATCTATTAGCTTAAATCTGGAAGGATAAAAAATAAAAATATGTATGACCAAAATCACAATTTAAAGAATTAACAAAAGGTGTACAAATAAGCTCCGCCTCTGATAGAGCAAGTAGCCACCTTGATTGGCCACCCCAAAAAATTGAGGGGCCATGGCCACCCCTAGCCAGCTCTTAGACCCACCCCTGGCTCTAACTTGGCCCTTGACCCTTGTCTTTATAGAAACCTGGCTATGGCCCTCCCTGTAACGTTTTTCTGATCTGAAACAGTAGTAATACATCAAATCAAAAGCTTCGCCTCACCTGAGTATTAAAGAAAGCTCCTACACCTTGAAAATACAGGCGAAAAGAAAAGCAGTGTAGATACCTCCGTCTTTTTATCCTGGAGATCAGACGTGCCAAAAATTTGGACATTTTGAATTCACTCCAGAAAGTAAGGCAAGTTCAATATTTCCAAATTTTGGCATGTTTGATTTCTAGGATAAAAGGATTGAGATGTTTTAAGGGGAGAGAAATTCAACCTTGTGCAGCATCCCAGAGCTTTTCAGCTCAGTTTGTATGCCACACAAATCACCCCCCTTATTGTTGAACAGTTCCAACACTACATTACATGTGACACTGTTTGTTCAGAGATCCAGCCTCAGAGACTTAGTCCTTCCTCTTTCCCTTCTTCCTCTCTGTATCACTGGTTACATTTCAAACCCTCAACTATGCTGGGTTTTGATTTCTGTAATCTATCCTGATCGTGCGTTATTTCTCCAGTTCTTATCACCTCATCTCTTAATGATACAATCTCCTCTGGAAAAAAGCGGTTTCATTGATTCTGTGGGAATGCGGATTGATCCGGCTGAATTTGCATGGGAATCTATTCCGTTTGAGCCGCGAGATCATAATCGATCAGGCGGGATAAAGCCTGTATGTGGCCCGCTTGCCTTCCAGAGGTTGAGGTGAAAATTAATTTGCTTGTTCGTTAGTTACATTTCAATCCTGTAATTAAGTCTTGCGAATGATTAAAATGTAAAACAATGGAGCAATGAATGTGACTTTGATTGCTTGTTTTTTCCATTCGATAACATGATCTGTTGTCTCGATGCCTGCTGAATCCTAATGAAGGTGAACGAGCGGAGGTAGAGATCCTCTTGTTATGTTGTTTTGTTCTTACTTTTCTCAGACTGTTTTCTCTCAGTTTCTCCTTGACAGCGATTACAAGGCGGCTCCAGAGTTCATCTTAGGGAGGGAGATTAAGGAGTGCATCTTTATGGGGGAAAAGAGAAGTCAAGAATCCTCAAATATATCAAGGCTTTCAGAGATGTATCCCCTAAACTACCACCTTAGTGTTTTCATAAACTAATAAGATAAGATCCTACTGCTTTCTGCGACTTAATTACATCACCTTTCTCAAAACCTTGATATTAAAAGGATATATGTGTACGATAGATCGGCTAAATGCACTTGTTTCCTCAAATTTGTGAACATTTGTTAAATTTGTAGCTAAAGCTAGGAGAGATATAAGTTACCAAGAGGCCTCGAAGCAGCTACAGGGCTTTCATGTGTTCAGTTGGACATTTTGAACAGGCTACATGTGTCACAGTGCTAAGCTAGCAGCTAGCATACAGATATATGTGTGGTTTGCTTATTTCCCCCCCGTTTCAAGCTGCATGCTGCATTTTCACAAGCAGGCAGGAAAATTTCATCAGCTCGCTCTCAAATCTAGAGGTGAAACCAAAAGGCTGGAGAGGTGTTTGTGTTATCGACTGTTGGACAAACGCCACACGTATGCGAGGAAGTTCTCCACTTTGAGAATGTGCATCTGTGCATGTCCGCGCATTCGTGTGTGTGTGGGAGTGTGTGTTTGTGCACAAGCTCGAAGCCTTCTGGACAGGGCCGAGGGTGAAGGGGAGTGCTAACACACTCTCCTTGTCAGCGGCAAGGGTAATTACTCCTGGCTGAAATTACTCAACATTTGTTTATAAGCTCCCCTGAGCACACTGTAAATAGATTGTCTGCACAAGTCCAATGCCATTGAAGCCCTGCTGTCCCCAGCAAACACACACTAACACACACACACACACACACACACACATGCACAGGCTTTATGTTCACTTCAATGCCATCTTTGCCCAATCACTCACATTGAGACAGAATCTTTTATGCATTTCCCTTTCTTTAATGAATTAGTTATGTTAAAGACCTTGGTGCAGTTAAATGTTGCAGCACTCCTGTAGTGTCGAGTGTCTTCCTTTATCCTCTCCTTGGAACATTTCAGGGCTCGCCCAAAGCTCTTGATATTTTCACTCATATAACTTTGCATGTGGTCGAGTTGAATCTATTAATCCAGTATTGATCCCTGCTTTTTCCGCCCTTTTCAGGGTTACGCTCTTCACCTCCCCTCTCCTATCTCTCCATCCCGCCCTACTCCTGTACCAACAATAGCTGCGATCTTTTTAGCATGTATATGAAGAGAGGAGAGGAAAGAGAGAAAAAATGAAAGTGCTCCAAGTCAAGGTCCATCCATGTAGTTATTGTATGAGATGGTTCCTGTCAAAGATGACAGTTTGAAACACTTGACCCACAAAAATGAATTCTTGGCCAGGGCCAAGTGACAGCCCAAAGTAATTCATTCTTTTGAAATGTTTAGGGAGATGGAGAGAGAAGTGAAGAGAAGAGGAGTGACATGGAGAGCGATAGAGCAAGACAAGTAGAAGGAGAGGAAGGGAAGGAGAGGAGATGATAGAAACAAAGACGGATGGATAATCAAAGAGTGTCAACAGAAAGAAACATAACCTGTTAGCGAGGGTGTAAAGATAAATAAATGAAAGCAAGGCGTCGTATTAATTTAGTTCAAGGTGGGAACTAGCTTTAGCCGCGTTGCATCAATATAAGCATCAATATGCATATTTATGAGCCTGTTCCTTGGAATATGTCAGACTGAAAAGCCTGCCAGAGATAGGAAGATATCTGCCTTTAGCTTTAGTGACACTAACTGTCACTATACTATTGGATATTAGTAATGTTAAATACAATTTAGCTCTGTTGGTAGTTGTTGTTTCATGCAACAAATGCCACAGCTGTACACAAGCAGTAAAAGTGGATGTTTCTTTCTAGATAAAGGACAATTCTTTAAAGCTAATGGCAATTTATATGGGTTACATTTCAACTTTAACATTACAAAGCTGGAAAATAAGTATTTTGCGACTTTAAAAACATTGCTTTACTGCGGTTTTGATTCAAAGCACAGATGTAAATATTCTAAAAGACAGCTAAAACCCTGACTTCCCTTAAAAATCACCAATCTCCAGTTATGTTACATTCTTCAGCCACACACATGTAGTTAATATTTATGAGTTTTGATGTCTAATTTGTCACCATTATAGCTGCAAAGTGCACTTTGAAGAAACTGGCGTTAGCAAGAACAATGAGCTCAAGTCAGCATCTGCGTTCTGTAGCTTGCTTAAATTGATTGCTGTTGACTGAATGTTTCTATACCTATGATTTATGAGGGGGACTCAGGACACAGGGGGCTGACCATAGACTGTATAAATAATGGACTTAGTATCCATGACGTCACCCATCGGTTTCTGAAGCCCTGTTTTGAGGCCAATTGGCGGTGGCGGCCATATTGCTGCTGTTGAGTGATTGTGACGTAATGAGGCGGGCTTTGAGCCTCCTAGCCAACAGCTACAGTGTTCCCACCTGTCATCAAGTCAGCTGTGCCTCTCATTGGAAGACTAGTAATCACAATATCTTCGAAATTGCCGCGTCAGAACAAAAATTCACCCCCCCTACAGTGTGTGTTGATCGAGAAATGAGCTATCCAGACTACACTCGTCTTCTGAACCAGGCTGTAAACATGTCTATTTCTGCTGTAAAGATCGGCTCTTTTGAATTGGTGTGTATGTGGTTTCCGGTGTTTCTGCAGCCAGCCTCTAGTGGACGCTCGATGAACTGCAGTTTCTAGCACTTCTGCATTGGACTCATATTTTTAGACTGGAGGTTGCCTCTTGATTTGGCTCCACTGCCTCACTTCTCCATTCGATCTGCAGAGTCCCTCTCTACTTTTAAAAGACAGCTAAAGACCCAGCTCTTTATGAAGCACTATGCACTTAGCTAGACTGTTCTCCACTGTTGTCCTCAGTAGCAGATCATGTCGTCCAGCTACAGTTGACTCGCACTGTCCTGCTCTACTCTGGGAATCTGTGTTCAGGTCTGGAGTGACCCAGCACTTGGTACTTTGGTCATTATTGTGGTGATGTTAATTGTTGATGATGATAATGGAAGGTCTTAAATGGTTTGGTTGCTTCATTGTAGATGTCTTTGCTTGTGTTGTTCTTGTTCTCGTATGTACGTCGCTTTGGATAAAAGCCTCTGCTAAATGACATTGTAACAATGTAACTTCTGCAAGAGTTCTTCAGTCATAGGACTTGGAACCTTTCAACTTTTACTCCTAAATACACCCATATAAATCCGTAGCTGCCTATCAAACACACAAAGCTGCAAAGTTTACTCCAATCTCAAATCAAGAAACCCACAGTCGCTGGAAATGTTGCTGGTTCATGCCATCATTATCACTGTAAACTACACCCACATGAGCAGCAGAGGGACGAATAGCTTGACGTGGTGAGAGATAGAACGAAGCAGAGGCGCTGATCGCAGAGGAAAGAAGAAACAAAGAGAGCGAGGAGGGAGGAAAGAGATAAATAGATGAAAAGAAATCAAGCCATTTATTAATCGACAAGAGCTCTAAGGTGGAAAATGTGATTCTGTTTACTATAAGTGATTCGCTAATGATGATTTTGATTGTATTCTTCTGTACACAAACCTCCCAACATATGTTGTTGTTATTGCAAGCTGCCATCCGGGCTAATTTGTCTTAATTACACTGAGTGTGTTTGCTGCCTACTACCGCCGTCCACCGAGAGAGACAGACACGTTAGATGGAGTGGAGGGCGGGGAGCGCAACATCTGTCTGCTGAAGAGTCGACGCACACACACTCACCGACTCACACACACACACAAACGCACATGTTGGTAATTTCAGAAACTCATGCACATACAAATATAAACACACTCATGTGCTCACGCAGGCATTTACAGAGATGTACAAACACACACACACACCTCTCTAATAAAAACCTCGGTCCAACCACCTCGCCACCATCCCTTAGCCCTTACCTCCCATGTCCTGCTAATGGTGGCCACCGCAGAGGTGACTGTGTGCAAATAGGGCCGTAGCGCCGATGGCCATCCATCACAAGGCCCCGGAGCAACATTACACCACTCTAATGGCCCACTCTGGCCTTCCTTATGATATTAATCCACCGCCTCACAGCACTGATTTCATTTGTAAAGTGGTGGGGGGAGACTAACTGTTCGGGGCTTTTTTTTCCATGGGGTGCTAACGGATGTAGCCGCCGCCGCCACGTTAGCCGACACCTCCGCTCGCTGACAAAAACACAAACATGCGAGCTCATACTCGTGCCCCGCCGCTCACCTCGGTCTCCAGCATGCACAGACACACACTCATACACCACAGCATAAAAAATAGACCCTAAACCCACCATTAGAAGCAGTCTAATTAAGTGAAGTACAACAACAGGCTGTGAGCTATCTCAGCACGGCTGCTGAGGAGAGTTATTGGTATGTGAGACTTTTCCATGCACGCAGAAAGAGGCAAGAAAACAACAATTAAACCGCTCTGCGCTCCTTAGAGACACCAGGATGCATCAATCCTCAAACATATATTTACTTTGAACATCTTAGAGATGTTTGCAGGTAGTTTTCAGACTCATGCCGGCAGATGCTTGGAGGACACTGTAACCTGCACTTAACACTTTACATTACAGCTCTTTCTGTTTCTCTATAAAATAGATAAAATTGCTGCAAATGTAAGAGCATTTAACACAAGCTACCTCTTCTGTCTGCACTTGAAACACCTGAGTAGCAGAGTACCTGACAAATTCTGACTCTAAGTGGACTCTAATAGACTTTTTCATAATATTCCATTTATTTATCCAGCATTTCTTTTAATGACTAAGTGTTTTTCTACTTTCTTGTCTTCTGTCTGTCATTAGTTTCAGATTGAAATATCTCAACATCTTTTATATGACTTGTCACGACATGTTGCACAGACATTCATGGTCCCCAGTAGATAAATTCTACTGCCTTCACAGGGCCCCTGTTTTTCCCCATAGCGCCACCATGTAGTTGACTTTTAAAGCTAGGACCCCAATGTCTCCAAATCCATGAGAAAGATCTCTGTAAACTCTTGTTCATAATAACAATATAACAATATAATACGATACAATCAGCTGATTCCATCAGATTAAGGCACTGACACAAATCAGAGTAGAGTTAGGTGTCAATCATGTAACCTGTCCATGAACACGCCTCATTTCTTTTTTCTTTTTTATGTTTATAAGAAAAACTCAAATGTCAAGCGCCTCCTGTGAGGTCACAGCGAGGTGTTTTTCTACTCTTAATATGCAGTAAGTTGCCAGACAGTCGAATCTCCTGCGCTGAGGAGCCGTGTTTATAAAATAGCTGTTGGGGGGAAGTTTTAGTCGACAGTAAATCAGAGCTCAGTCTCTAAGCGCTTCACACATCAGTGCATATTGAAACCAGTTACTAAGCTCGCAGGCAGGGACAGGGTGGGTGGGTGGGTGGGGGGGGGGGGGGTAGTGGATGGGTGGGTTGGTGGGTCTGGTGACCTGGGGAGCAGATGGTGGGCTGAGAGGAAGGTCTGCTGGCTGGACGTCAGAGCCTGAGACGTTCTTTGTTGCTTCTTTTTTTTTTTCTTTCACAAGCAGACCACCGCTGGCTCAGGCAAGACGTACACGCATACAGACACCTAGTTTACACTGACACACACACACGTGTACACACACACACGTGCATGCATGAATGTCAAAAGCTAAGAGTGCCAACCTGAAAGGACACGAACAAGGAAGCGTTCAAATATCATTTCTGCTGCAGAGACATTTTATGATGACACACACACACACACACCTTTATAAAACCACGACGACCACCTCGCAGTTATTTATCAAACATTAAACATATCACTCCTCTATAGTCCGAGCTATCCGCTGCTGCTCTCGCTCCATACTGTGTTAAATTATAAAGCAGCCGGTCTGTCCTATGTAAAAATTTCATCGCTCGCTGCGGATGAACAGAGCGGCTGCAGACAAGCGGAGGAGTGGAAATGAGGAGAGCAGAGGAGCGGTGATGTCTGGCGCTGAACGTGTAGAGCCAGAGGTCAGCCCAACTCCGGCGAAAAAACCCAGAAACAATAACACACAAAGATGCACACACACACACATACACACACACACAGTTCCACACACACTCACTCACAATGTGTGATTGTAAATTGTTCTATTCACTCACTGAAAAACACAGGAATTTGAATAACCCCCGGTCATGAAAACAAACTTTGTGAATACTGAAAGATTTTGATGCCTTTATTAAGGATTGACTACGCTTTGAGTTCATCTTGTATGATGTCCATGAAACTTCTAATATGTTGTGAATACTAATGGCTCGGTGGGCAGTGTGTGATAAGCGATGAAACATCTTTGAATGCCGTGCCGTCCTTGGCTGACTGTTGGGTGCTGTTTCATTATGGTTTATTCACTGTACTTTGAAAATTAGCAAAACCTGGCAGGTATCAACAGCCTCAAAAGCTGTGTCTTTAAGCGCTCCTCTGTGTTCTCCACAGCCCTTGAACTTAAAAAAAAAAAAGAAAAAGAAGAGGATTGAAGAAGCATGAGAGACTGAAGTGATATTGGTGAGCAAAGAAAATTAATATAAAAGTGGAACACTTAAAATACAAAACTCTGTTGCCAGAGGTAAAATAGCTGTCAGGGATGGCCTTCTAGCCTTAATGACAGGCTGGGCTCATCATGAGAGGGAGACAAAGACAAACACAGGTGGAGACAACACGTTTCTATACACATACTAATGAAAAGATGAAAGGAGAAGGGAACAAGGGAAGGAGACGGCACTTTACTGTAGCATGCTACATGCGAGACACGCTACAAAAGAAAGCAGTGACAACTGGAGGGAGGATGAAAAAGAAGGGATTAGTCTGGGAAATATGAAGGAAATTAAAAGTTGGACTGTAGTATTGAAATCAGAGAAACCCTCAGCAGAGAGTTCAGGAGGCCAAACCAAATATTCCTTGACTTAACGTCTAATTCTGAATCTGAATATTAGCCGGCGCGGTTTTAAATGTAAATATGCCATTATGCTGTCATTACAGTGTTCACATCCGCGGGCCCACGGGTCAGCCCAGCCACTGTTAATTTTGCAGGCAAAAGCTTTTTTTTCTCCCTTCCTCCCTCTCCTCCCCGCGCTCTTGAAATGTTAATAACTTTCTATTAGTTAATGTAGCGTGACTAAAATTCCGATTAGATATAATTCATTTTAATATCTGTGACTGGCCAGGCCTGATCATTTTCCGCCGCGTTCCGCCGGCCCCGCATTACACGATTCTAAATTGGACTCATTTACATTGGCTGGTTAAATCAAGGCCTTTCTCTTGCAATTTAGCTGTCATCAAATCAATTTTGTAATTTTCTTTGCTCTTTGAGGTACGACTGTTTCCGAATTGAATAATACCAGCCATCACATTTAATTAGCCGTTATAGCATGTGTCAGAACAGGAGGGGATGCAGCAACGTCTGGAATGCAACGAGACAGCATCAGCGGCCTCGACTTAGACCGATTAGATACGAAATTGCGTCAGACAGGCGTTATTTACCCTTCATTTACGTTGAACCAGCAACTTCTCCCTAATCATGCATCATTTAACGTTTTTCTTAGTTAGAAGTAAAGAAAGTCAATAAGTCTACATGACAAAAAACATCTCATGGAGCTTTGTTAGAAAGTTGAAACCTGCAACGTCTCTTCCTCTGGTTCCACAAAAAGAACAACACACCGCACAGTGGGCGTTGAGGGAGTTTTAGTGGAGACTTCTGTGGGTTAGGGGGACGCTGGAGTGGAGCTCCCATGTGGCTTTGCTCAATGGTGACTGAACCATAAGAACAGAGGGACAGAGGGCTCGCACACCGCGGGGACTCTGGGATAGCTCAACCTTCTCCGGGAGGACCGCTGCCGTGGGTAAGTGGTCGGTGTCGCTCCAGATCAGAGGACAGCCAGGCTCCAGAGAAGGGGAGGGTAGGGGGAGCGGGGTTGGTGGGGGGGGCAAGGGGGAGATGAGGGTCGGCCTAGGCAGTGAGGACTGGGGATGGGAGGGTAACCCACAGAGGGAATAGCTCAGTGAATAGGTTCCCTGACTGGAGACAGTTTTGTATCTGTGGCTGATAATAGAGCAGAAATTGATATTCAGTACTTTTTTGTCAGAACATTATTCTGAGTGTTCCTGCTACACAATAATAAGTGAGTGTTATGCTGACTGATTCAGCCCCTGATGTTAGATTAAGTTTCCAAATGTCACATCAACCAGTTCCTTTTGTCGCTACAGCACAAAGATTTGTAAAGTTACCGAGGATGGACGAAATAATGGAAATACCTTCCAATAAAACGGCGGTACTTTTTCTAAATCAGCTCCATTATGATACTTTTGGACCATTTGTACCTGGCAGTCTACACCGATGATGACACCGCAGTTGCATTCATTGGCACTTGGACAACTTCAAAGCTTGTATCACAAAGTTTGTGTCTGGAACTTTACAAGTCTCATCTTACAAAGTCAGAGGGTTTCGGTGACTCACTATTCGAAGAGTTTCCAATGAAAGATAATATTTAGTTGAAGCATTATAAGGATGCAGAGTTTTGTAGTGCTTACCTCATACCAGGAACTACAAGTTGTATCATTTTGGCCTCTGTGGCTTCAATTCTGACCATGAACGCCAACGCCAGCTAACATTGTATCTTACTTGTTTGGTACGTTTACCACCAAGATTTCGTCACATCCTTTTTCGTGAAGAACCCGTAATCTGCTCAGAGTTACGTGTCCGAAGAATGTACTTGCTGTCACGAATTAGCTAGGCAGTTCATTCGTTCTGGTTTTGTGTGCTCAGCTGTGTGTTAAAGAAGCTTAAAAGATTAGCAAGACCAAATAAGAGGGCACGAAAACAAATTAGAGCTCCATAACAGAAGAGCTGTGTCCCAATTCAGAGGTAGGATCCTTCGAAAGGACCCAGTCTTCGAAAGAGCTAGTCTCCGTAGCCTGGTCTGGTCTTCGGAGGGTTTTCGGTTTGCATCACCGCCTGTTCCTGCCCGTACACTTGAGTCACATAGCACTGCCCCTGACTTCTAGCAACGTGTAGCTAGCTGGCTAAACGGCGAACGATATGAAAGTTAACCATAATCCGCCTTTTTTATTATTCTTTTTTTGTGCTTTACCCCCTGGGACTCTGCTGTCTACTTTGATCGTAGGTGCAAAGAATCATGGGATATGTGAGGCGGTGAAGGTTGCACCTGATGTATCCTTCCTGTCCTTGGGAAAAGTAGGATAAATGTGTTGGTAGCATTTAAAGGAGCCTTCTATTTGAGACATATGTGCCGATGTGATGTCTTCAAATGCGGCCTTTAAATTCGGACACGGCAAACGTTAGCTAACACGACACACAAAACCCAGATTAGGAAATCTATTTAAGAAATAAATTGCTTATTTTACCAAACCGTCTTTCATTCATACCTGATAAGAGGTCTTAAATGTGAATTGTCACGTCCATACGGACCCTTTAAACTCTCTGAACTCCTTCGCCTCATGTTAAACAGAGCTTGACTCCTCTTTGTAATTATGATTTTTCGTCGCTTCAAAAAGCTCAGATCCTGTTTCAAGTAGTCTCCCAGTGATGTTGCCCGTGTCTTTCAGCGTCTTGAACAGTATACACCTGGGTTCATTGAAGCACTTGAGGGATTTGCTATCTAAATCTCCCTTCGCTGAGATACATATCAAAGCCACAAATGTCAAAGGAGATAGCAGCGTTGTAGCACTGGTAATCCACTGGCTGCTGTGGTCTTATTCGAATATGCTCTAACCTAGTTGCATGTGACTTTTTAAAATGAATTCCCTCGTGTGTGTGTGTGTGTGTGTGTGTACAGTGTGCGTGGGGAATATTATGTACAATAAAGGATGAATGAGCGCCTCTTTTGACGTCTTTTTCCAGCCCACAAAATGATGTACAAACCCCTCTTTTAATCAGGAACATAGGCAGTTGATAGAACTCAACTCTCAATCCCTTCATCTCTTTTTAGTGATCTCCTCCCTCCCTCCTTTTTTCTCTCTTTTCCGTCAGCGTTGCATAGAGAGCGGCTGATGTTTTAATCATGGCCGCGGGGCTCATTGTGATGTGCAGCCACCTCTGGGGTCTCTAATTGTCTCAGGCCAGGCTGGCTCTGCTGATCACCCTGCGTCTGGAATGGCTAATGACTCACAGCAGCGAAGGTAGAGAGACATATAGAGCTCTATCTGTTGTGTGTGTGTGTGTGTGTGTGTGTGTGTGTGTGTGTGTGTGTGTGTGTGTGTGTGAGGGGAAATCATTCACCGTGTGCCTATGCATGTAAGCACATAATGGAACATAGAATTAACTGCACACAGAGCTTGATTACCGCCACACTCAAATCAAGGCCGACTCATCAGCAGCAGCAGCCCGGGGTTTCACAAACCTCCCTCCTGCTGCTGACTGACGCTAACATGCTAACGTAGGTGACACTTGAGGTGTGTTTCTATAAGGGGGGTTCAGGATATCCTAAAGAGTCACGAAATTGAACTAATCAATGATAATTGGTTATCCGTAACAATGTAAAAAACGAAACCTTGTTTTATTTTGAATCTTTAATACAACTTTGACACCTTAAAGCTCCTGTGAGGAGATTTTAGCTAGTCACAAAACAGACTGAAATTAATACCAAAGCCTCTTTATGACCTACAAGAGCAGACACCGCCATGAGCACAAGGACTGATTATTTTTATGTAGTTATTTTTAATGTCTGAAATCATTGCCGGGGGGTAGGTGTCGGACAAAGGCTAGTCTACAGAAACGGCCACACAGACTCATAATGAGTGATCCATTTAACAGTTAAAATGAAAGATGAGGATTTTTGTATGAGAGGTCCTGTTTGTCCACAGGGGGGCACCAAAATCAACACAAATTGAAAGTTTCTCACAGGAGCTTTAAGGCATCTTGTTACTGAAATTAAAGCTATAGTAGGGAGTTTTTAGCTGGTAATGAAATAGACTTGCATTCATAGTAAGGTCTTCTTATAACATAAAAAAACAACATACAGACCACTAGGGACTAAATTGATTACTTCTATATCGTTATTTGTAATACCTTTACCTACTGCGACTGGGTAGGTGTCACATGAGGCCCAAAGACAGCTTTTATTTACATTTCCCACAACAAAGATGTATAATTAGAGGCACGTTTGATGAAGCAGAATGAGATCTTTCATCAGAAAACACAACAGGTGATAAGAGGTACTGCTTTCTCCACCAGGGGGCGCCAAAATCGACACCACCTGAAAGTTTCTCACAGGAGCTTTAAGTATTAAGATAGCGTAAAATCAGTCTTTTTAGATTTACAGTTCTACTGCTAATCTGTATTTTTCTCAAAGCTCTTGAAAAGTGGTTTCAAATCTTAAGAATGTCAATTATATGTGTATTTGTCATATTTGTTGGCATCAATGGAGGTCAATAACACATGAGAACTACATATATCGGTCTTTAAAAGGTGCATGCAGAGTAGGCTTGGTTGATTTAGTGGCATTTGTTCACAAGAAGATAAATGCAAAGTATAACCAGACTTATCCTTTAAAACTGCTCACAAATATTGTTACTATCATGGAGGGAAATGTGTCACATAATAGCTGCAATTACTAAAACAAGTTAAGGTTCCCTGCTGTAGATCATACACACATCTAAAGAGGGAACAAACACCCAAGGCTTCTCTCGCAGCCTCGAAAACTAAAACACACAAAATCAGATCAAGATTTTTTAATTTGGGTAAAAATCCCACACACACTGTGAAACCTTAAAAGCCAAACTTGAAGTGGAATAATTTGATCCAGGGGTTAAATGGTTAAGACATGCTGCAGACATCATACACCATTAGGAAACGCTGCTTTATGAATGATACATTTCCTCCTTCGCCAGATCCGGGCCTTAATCTCCTTCTAAGCTCCGAGTGGCACCCCGGGTCTGCATGGCCGGCCCTGCGGATGATGTGGTCTTAGGGTAAAGGGCCTCTTGCTTATGTTGCTGATTGTACACCTGTGGATAAGGATTTCAGGTGCTGCGGACAGAGAGCTCTAAGCCTCTGGCTGCCTTCGCTCACAGAATGTGGAAATACCTCTTTAACAGCTTCCTTTCAAGTGATGATACCCACCTGACGGCTGTTTGCTTCCAGCATCATGCTCAGAGAGGGAAGCTGAATGCTGATATATGCTGTACCGCTATGTTACAGGATGTTTGTTGCTCAATGTTAGGTAACATTGGTTTGATTTAATCACTTCATGAGAAATTAGTCCCTGAAAAGAAAATAGACGGAGAACATCTGGCCATATGTCAAGATAAAATGCGATTAGGTACCTGAACACAGCACAGAATTTATGTTAGCTTACATTACTTTGGCTTGTAAATATTTGTACTAGTTTAAGTTCCTCATTCATGGCCTTCAGATGGAGCTGAAAAACTCTAAATGTTGAAGAACTGGTTTTAAGTCTGGTCATATTTTAAGCTAAAAGAACAAATTAAATAGGTAGTTAGCTAGGTTAGGGGAACGTGGCAGATGAATGTGAACAGGGCAAATTGTACCATCCTGATCATGTTTGCTCTCTTGCTGTGATTCTTTCTCCACATCACATCCTCTATAGATCTTTTTCTCATTCAGGACAGACAGTACTTAAAGCACAGCTAGCCTAAAGACCAGACTCCACAATAAATCTCTCTATACCTAATGCCAATCGTCCTTCAAAAGCAAGAGTAGTGAGTGACATGAATTTGGTGGGAAAATGTCTCTCCTCAGTGCAAAACAAAAGTCAAGTTTTTCTAAAGATTCCATTTAAATTCTCATCTTTTTTTTTTCTGGACAATACTTACATTCTGCCTTGCTCTGTAAAACCAACATAATTCACAACCATTCAAGTGTTAGACCCTGAACATTAATAAGCAGCAGCAACTCAAGTGTTGCGTACACTTAATAACAAAGCATGTCTCCAGCTCCCCCTTCCCTCCATCGCTGCCCTTATTAGCATACAATCTGAATGCTGAGAGCGCCGACAATGGTGAGGTCAGTGCCGCTGGATGGGGTCAACTCTGAGGACGGCTTGGCAACACGCTCTGTATGTGTCTTTGCATACTGTAGGAAATCTATTGCGGTGGAAAGTTAAGTGGCGGTGAATGCCAATAGTAGACCTTCCAGACTGGCTTCTTGAAAACACAAAGCATGGCCCCCGCCAATGGCGTTCTGCTTCATTTTACCTTTTGAAGAGGCAATCCAAGAGTTTAACCCCCGGAATATTATCTCTCTCCCTTCTCCTATGAGCAGAATGGCCGGCACTCATCACTTAAAAAAAAAAAAAAAAAAGAGGAAAAAAATACAATTTTGTTCTGTCCAGCCTGGCGATAATCCGAATCCACTTTTCGAGCACTGATAAGACAACCTATTAAATGTAATTATAAAGCGGGTGGTACAAATTGTTAGCGCTGTAGCTATCTTCAAAATGTCTTAATGTCTTCAAATAGCCCTGGTGATTTAAATCATTTTAGCATTTCCTTGCAATTAGCTTCCACATAATAACACTGAAGCTAATTTCTGCACCACGTCTGACATTATAAATGTAATTGGCTCCCATTCACATCCCCACTGTGACACATCTATCAACCCTCATGGGCGACATTTATGTGTGTGCGCATGTGTGTGTGTGGTGGAAAACACAAGCTCTAACTCTCGCCTCTTTGCATCTCTTCCATAAACAGGCTCTTTTTTTTCTCCTTTCACCCAAATCTATCACTCTGCATCGTTATAACCACACGCCATTGATTGCGCCCGCTCCCTCTTTCAATTTAACGCTCCCAATAAAAATAAGAATCCACAATGCATTCTAATTACACTTCTTAGGTGACCTATGTAACGACTGTTTCCCAATGAAGGCTCATTAATTGGCCTGTCACAGTTCAGTTGGAGGCTATTGTGGCACTGTCCTTTTCATAGGCGTGCCGGCATGACCAGCATCACTGAATGCTCATATATAAGAGCTCCAATAACAGTTAAAATGCTATTAAAGTGGATGAGGCACGGCTATGCTGCTGCTCTCTCTAATTTGAGACACTGACTGGAGGGCTGTGTGGAATACCCTCTGGGGAAAACTATTCCCCACTGACTCCAGCATATGTTGTGATTGCACACACACACACACACACACACACACATGCATCCACAGTGTGCACACACAAGCAGGCATTCAAATCGCCACTGGAGTGTGAACTGCAGCTGATAATGCTATAGGGATAACAATCTCTCCCTTAAACAAATATTCCCATGCGTTCATGCACACACATGCATGTAAACTGAGACTTATGGCGACTTTATCGTGTAGAGGGAGTTTTGTTTTAAACACTACACAGTCAATGGCAGATTAATATGTTATATTAAAAAGGGACACATAAAGAGTTGAATAGATAAGAGGGTATTCAGTAGCCGCTGATGGTTCAGGGACAGCATAAATTAAAGGCTACTCATGAGTAAATAAGTGATTTTTCTCCATTATAATACATCTTTCAGAGATTTTATATCTTCCGGAGGTTTTTTTATTCTAGAGAAATGAATGGTCAAATAATGCGGGGAAATTTGAATACAAGGCAAGGTAAGCCTTTGATACAAGGTAGTGCTCTCTGAAAAGCACTGGCTCTTGATGGATTATTTGGTAATTTCAGAACGCTGTTCATAGAAGCTAGCCTTGCAAGCAACAACAAAGCAACGCTTTCGGCATATGAAAATTACTCTGTTTAAGGGCAATCTGGGACCAAGTTTTGAAATGAAATGAATAAGCGAAAGGAAGGTTGTTTCTCTTGAAGAGATGCCGGTTTTTTAAAGAAGCACTCCTTGCCTACCAGAGCTCCGTTTCGAAAAGACGGTCTTTTATTTGGATTTTGAATGGAGCTCAAATGAGTGGACATCGACCAATTGATTTCAACCAAAGGACATGAATAACTTGTTCCACACTGAGGGAGGGGATTGTGAAAAGACATGTTTAAATAGAGACAATTAGCAATAATAAACATTAAATCCAACCTCAGTCCCCCTCTCATCCTCTTCCAAGAAAAACACACAGAACAAACTAATTATTTTTAATGTGTATATGCTTGGTCTCATTTCAGTATCATCCCATAATAATACAGATTTAATGGACTGGTATTTAGAAAAGGGCTACTCCATACATACTTAATGCCATTACTGACCAAATTAACCTTGAGTAGATCTTAATTACGTTTAGTTCCATTTGGTTAGTCATGCAATTCAGCCAGCTCGGGATGTTTCAAATGGACAAGGGGATGGGTTCTGTTTTCCATAAAGTTTACTTTGCACTCATCATATTAGTTATGAGTTATAAAGGGAGACGTCTGGTCAGTAGTTTAATAGTTGGTAAATCCAATGTGCAGACTGTGTACACGAATATATTCTGCTAACAAGAACTGTGTTGGTATCACTCCCTTGTTCCGTGTATAAGAATATGTAAACAAAAACCATCTCAATCCCAACTCATCAAATATAGCCGCTCAGTTTGTGGCTCTAAGCTTCAACATTTGCAATTTTAAAGTCACTGTGGCACCTCAGAAGATCCACTAAAAGACATTAAAATAAGTTAGGTACTAAATTTGGAGAGTTCCAAATTCGTGCAGATATTGCTTTGACTATGCAGCCTCTAAGTCAACATACGACAGGGACGGGATACTGGCACGATACATGGGGTGCACCGGTGATGTTTCCAGGGGCTCTAGAAGAGGACGCTCATGTTAAAACAAAATTGCAACATAAGGGAAATTAGTGGCAAATAATGACAAAATATAGCAAAAGATAGAATACAGAATCATTAATATACATCTGTTGTAGCTAGCTAAAATGATGCACCATCTATTTTCAGAAAAATATGAAATGAGAGAATTGATCTAGTATAACTGGACAACAATTTCCTTTTGAAGCTCACTTTAATCCAATTACCCATAAAAACTCCTAAACCATCATAACTCAGCGTAGTCTATTAGATAACAATGCACTAGCTTGCACCGGCAGCAGCAAACATACGAGCAGATTAGTTCTCAGGCAGATTAGCTCTCAAGCAGATTAGCTCACCAGCAGATTAACTCCCTGGTAATAGTGCAATCTCATTTATCACTGTGAGAGTCTCTCTTTTTTGGCTTTGCTAACGCCACCCGTAGAAGTAAACACACACTGTAAAATCTACGTTATCATGACAGGGCAGATATTTATGTTGGTTTTCTGCCTCTACTTTTTAATTCTTGCAAGTTTCTGGTGTTAAACGATGAAACCAGACAACCCTGGTTGTGCTTGTAAGCAAAGCAAGATTAATAAGTAACCTCACTCAGATGCTTTCAGTGCAGTATAAGGTAGCTAGCCTGGTTGTTTGCTTGAATAATGGCCGCTGTATTCTTCAGAAGCCGAGTGAAAATAGTTTGTAAGCCTCTGAACTTCCTCTAAAGATTATCAGACAATACAGGAACATGCAGTATCAGTACTTTGATAGAGACACATCAATTTCAGCCTGACACTGTCCCCCCCTTTTGATTGAAATTCACTCCATGACAAGCTCTCAACTGCCACTCACCCGGTCATCTGTCACTGTGATTCAGTACTATACAATATCATTCAAAAGCGTACTTGAATCCTAATGAGAATCCCATTGACAAGTTATTGCTGGACCCGCTGATGAACATTGATTGAAAAAGGGGTCTGGTTTGGAGTGGAACCTGAACTCGAACGACACTAGGGGGGAAAAGGAGAGGTGTGAAGAGTGGATCAAAATCCTCACTTTGTTAAATCTGGGGTTGAGGGGATCAGGGCTTTGTGCACGTGGTACGTTTTGGCGCAGAGAGGAAAACTTTATTGCAGCTTTCTTTACGCAAAAGTACAATTTGATAATCAGAGTTTTATTTAGCACACATGGGGGTCTTTAAGTGTCCCTCTGAGTTGTGTTTCTGTTTGCTTACAGCTTGTTTATCTGCCCACTCGAACAGGGTGTGTTTTCATACTTATGGCCCCTCCAAGTCCAAGGCTGGCGTGCAATAACGAAGACAGCACTTTCAATAACCTTGACGGACAGATTAAAAAGAGGATTCAATAGCTACTCTTCCCCATGAGCACTCCATCACCGAGGCGGCTATCCTTCAACGCCGCTCCTCTCTCCCTTTATCGTCAGCTCCTGTCAATCACGCAGTGGCTTGGCAAAATGGCCTCTGCTGCTTCTGAGGAGCCGCTACTGTGTTCCGGCGCTTATCCTTCAGTTGCAGGTTAGGGAGGTACAGGAACAGCAAGGAGAGAAGCCTTATCGTTGGACTGAAGGGTTGGCGGCGTGTTGCTCGCCAGGATATCACCCCACTCACCACACACAGGGGGTCGTGGTGACGTATTTAGGAGGCGGGCGCCTTGCACAATCATATTCGTGCACATCATGTCCTTCCCGCACGTGGGTGGCCTTGTCAATCCCCATTACAAGCCGTGATTTCTATAGTTTCTAAACAACCGTAGCCTCTACCCATTCGCCATTCCTTTCAGCCGCAGAGCTCCGGAGCTCACCAGGCTCAGATCCCCCTCTCTCTGAGTTTTTTTTTATTTTAACTGCGGCTTTACTCGCAGCCTTTGAAAGTTCACAGCCTGGCTTGGAGGCACAGAGAGGAAAATCAAACTGCTCAAGGCGGGCTTAGATCACAGGTGAAAACCCTCCGAAAAAAAGGGAAAAGAGAGAAAAATCTGATGTAAATTCAGGAGACACATTGCCTGCAGACGTGGCACAGAGTTGAAAGAGTATTTCTCAATTCCAGGCATCGTCTTAAAGATTGGATTACTCATTTCTTATTGTTTTGTGTTATCATGTTGAAGATTATGTCATTTCTCCTCCACTTTTAGGTTATCTCAGGAGGAGGACTTCAACAGAAGGTGGTGATAATTACAGGACTTGAGCCAAATAGGAAAATGATGAGGAGGGAAAGTTGTCCAGAGGTTATTTCAAGCATACAGTACACAGTCTATACCAACAATAGTGTAAGTGATATATCGTCTAATTAATGGTTCCAACTGCTCCCTAATTGCGGTGCCCCCTGACCTCACTGTTACCTCCTAGGAGCTTGACTCCGCCCCAAGGGCATCAGAGACACCCGCGCTGGTGAGGACACACTCGGTAACAGTCTCACACACACACACACACACACACACGTGCGCACGCACAGCGAGCTACCCCTGTGATCCCTGAATGTCAGGCTAAGGGCATCCAGAGGCCAGCGGTCCTCTCAGCGCGGCATACCAGGAGTTGATAAAGAGCATGAAAACACACAGTGGGCAGTTTAGCCACTATAATCTTGGGGATTACAGGTCAAAACGATTCCAGACACTGAAAAAAAAAATATTTGAGACACCCTTTGCTGCGGAGAATGAATATGATGTCTGCTGCCACATACTTTAGCCTTCTCTGTAGTTATACATCAAGTAAACCTTAAAAAAGTTTTAAAATTATGTTTTTGTGACTCCAAAGCTGACTTAAAAACATGTCTTTTTTTCTAGCATTCATTCATCCATACACAGAAGTAAAAAGTGGACATGTTGCCGTGTCATGGTATTAGCTTATAGCCTGTTAATGTTGATAACATGAGATGGGGGGCTCACTGGTCTCAGCCCAAACAGTCTGCTTCTAAAAACAAAACAGGCCATTTTTACTCTTAAATTGTATAAATGTGATGCAGCATGCTAACTAGTGAGCTTTCTAGAGGCTCATTGTCATGCCTAGCTTAGCATATAGACCACTTCATGTCACATATACACTAAAGAGTGGTGTGAATCTTCTCTGCCTCTCTACAAGACTAAAATTAGCGTCACAAGAAACAACCAGTATCTGCTAAAGGAGTATATATTAATAAACCTAAGGACAGACTGTATTTCTCATAAAGAGGAAGAATATTACTTTATATTCATTAAAGCAACGCACATGAAGACATTAAGAGCAATGTTTCAGATTGATTTGAATTAGAAAAAAAAAGGCTGGTGCTGAAAATCTAAATGTCTGTGTCCATTTTCAACCCCATTAGATATCACTGACTGATTACATTCTGCTGTTTATGAGAGCACTCAAGGGATTCAATGCATTAAACCATCCCTTCAAAACTTAATCTATCGCTTAATTAAAGTTGTCGAATGTGAAAACAGAACCAGCCTACTAAGAATTAACGCCAACCCTCCATTGTCCCTCCATCCCGAGCCGCGGACACTTGTGAACCGGCTAATGAAGACGTGTGAAGATACAGATTCAGGTCCATTTGCATGCAATTACAGCACATTGCTTAAACGCCATGAGCTGTCAGCATCCATGCGTCCACATATCCTGCATCTGCGGCTCTCCGGAGAATTAGGAACAACTCCCCATCAACCCCACCAACACCACCGCCCCCACCTCTGTTCGCCAAAGTCATTGCTCTGCCTCTGCAGTTTTGTGGCAAATGGCTGTAGTCCATTCAAACGTGTGAAATTGTAATCATAGCTGTCTGTGGATGGGTGTAATTAATGTGCTCTATCAGAGAGATTTTGATGGCCGGCGTGTGAGTATGCGGGGAGCCAAGCCAGCGAAGGACATCGGCTAAATGATGTGCTATTATATGGAGTGTTTGGTCATTTGTAATAGCATGCGGTGTGGAATGCATGATGAGCAAAGAGGAATGTCCTCGCGGCGCTATCATCATTGTGTTCATTAATTGCATTGTTGATGGTGGTTTGAAACACAGCAGGTCGGATATGATGAGTGTTTGTGCGACAGGAATATCTCACATACCAGGGAATTTACTTAAGAGCGTCTAATGGGAAATTTACCTGGCATGTTTTCCAACAACTTTTTCGGAGCAGTTTTGTCGCTCAACATCTCCCTCGGCGTCCACAGGATTGATAGATTTCACAATGCAGTCATTAGTCCAACGGATATTAGCTGATGTTGGATCAAACTGATGGTGTCAGTAAACAAAAGGCCGACTCAGAGATAAGAAGACGAAGACTGATCGGACGACACATGTACTGAAGCGTGTCCCATCCGTCTGCGTGTCAGACCCCCCTCTTCTCTCAGACAAATTAGGATTTGGAACATGGGGTGGGCGTCCAGAGACAGAATAAATACATCTCCTCTTTGTGATGGATTCATCACCCATGTGTGTACATATAAGGAACAAGCATTAGTGTCATGAGAGCTGAAGGGGGGACAGAGAGGATGAGAAGGATGAATGGAGGGTGGTGTATGTGTGTGTTGTAGCGGTTCATGAGAAATCATGACATGCTACAATTTGTTTGAACAAGTGTCATGAAGATAACAAATTTAAAGGGAGATCAAGTTGACTGCAGTCAGTTGTGTAATGTCTGTCATCTTCCATATGTAAATACATCCTGTCAATGAAGAAGTTACCAAGGGACTACTTTCTGTGGTGGATCAATACAACTTGGTTCTTGGGGCAGCATGATGCTGCATTTAAGATTGAGTCAAAATCAACTGCAACATGTGTTCCTGCAAACTGTGCTCACCTCTGTGGTGTCAAATATGCAAGCTCAGTTAAAGGTCCAAGTGTCAAAACCATAGACTGTTTAATAAATGGACGTAGTATCTGTGACGTCACCTATCTGTTTCTGAAGTGCTATCACTGGCAGGTGCCATATTGGAAATGCTGACCACCTGATCTAACTTCTGTTGAGCTGGAGTGAGGTAAAGAGGCAGGCCGCAACCCTGTGAAGACTTTGAGTTCCCACACATGGAGGATGATAAGGAGGATGATGAAGAAGAGGACTGTCTGAACCAGCTGCATCAACACTTGTAAGTAATTCTTGTTAGCTAAAAGTAAGTTGTGTCCTTTAATCCCAATGTCCTTCAGCTTAATATTACACCTAGCAGGCAGCTTGTGACTTACATTTGGATTCCATAACTGTGATAATCGGTTGTTGCATCAAAAATCATTACTGCCTGCTTAACAATACGTTTTCAACTTCAGTTATCGATTTCCTACATTTCCCAGAATGCCTTCAAAGGAGTTGTACTAGCTGTGTTCAGCAGTGAGCATCGTTAGTTCTAGTGATGGCAGCAGCAGCAGCAGCAGAGTGAGAGGTCCTCCAGTCCAGTAAAAAGTGAAAGTGAAGCCTGTGACTCAGAACATGTCTCTGGGCTGTGCTGCATGCTGCATCACAAAGGCTGCTCTCTGTGGAGACATTTTATCTCTGCCTCCCCTCTGATGTAGCTCTCTGTGTGTGTAATTGTTGAATGTTGGTGAAAAAAAAAAAATGATGAGAGAGGCCATTAGTCTTTGATTCTGAAGGACTGGCTCCCAAACCTGGCATTTACTGTTGATGTTGAGACTGAGTCAAAATGGGAAAAACGAAATCCTTCTTAGCTGTGCTTTGAATCTATTCATGTCTTTCCTGACGTGTAAGAAATTCAGCTTATATAGCATCTACCTCTTGATAATTGAAGTATTATCCTGCAGGATATGAGAGAAAGAATCTAAGTAAAATGTGATAACTCTTTCTAAATGCTGTTGATAGTCATGCATGTGTAAGCAGGATGTTAACTAGCATCATGGCGGTACAGTTTAGGAAATATTTGGTGTAAGGGGGTTGAATGGTTTGATGATAATACATCAATTAAGATAAATTAAAGGTTAAGAGACATCACAGAGACTACCATCATGTTCTTTTTATGAAACACTCAGGTCATGTGATGTGTTCACTGGCAAGAAATGGAATCACAGCTTCGACCTTCTATAGTTTTAGCACCAATTTGGTCTCCTCCATCGACTTGAGTACTTCCCCTTCGCAATGTTTCAGGCTTAAAGTTCGACATGTTATTCTCCTACATGCATACCAAAGCTTTTCACGTCAGAGAATTTAAAATAGAATGCATTGTTAAATTTTAAAGCAGTGTCAAATTAGGGCCGCCCATTATCAAGTTTCATTTGTTAGCATTTCATCGATAAAGATGTTTCCCATCAGGAAGTTTCTAAAGGAGCTAGGTCCCAACAACTGGTCAACATCAGCTTATTGTGGCTCTACTTTAAGTCGCTTGCTGCTTAAATGATGCTGCATAGTGTTAACATTGTAATGAATCAACAGGGGGTGTTTGGCTGCAGAGTAAATACTGTAATTTTCATACTTATAGTACATTATCTGATGGTGCTTAGGTTCTTTACTGAGACAGATTTAAATACAGAGCTGCTGCTTTTATTGTGTGTTTTCCCATCTTTGTTTTGGTACATTACTTTAATTAGGATACCTATATTGTACACAGTTATCAACACATGACAGGCAGAGCAATTTAGACTGAATCAGATAATGGTTTAATTTCTGACCATCAAAAGAGACGAAACAAAGCCGGAGTCGAACAAACTCCAACCGCTTCAGCTCAGGCTGTAACAAGTGACACGTACGGCAAAGGCAATTAGGATACCTGATCTCACTTCTGCTAATAAAGACAGTCTGCTGAGGGTATTTAGACGTCAGTGGGATTAGGGAGATCTTTGTCATGTAGATCTCTGAAACGGCCCCTGGCGTTGGAGATAAAATGAAGACGAATCCTTTAGTAGAGGAGGAAGAATAAAAAGCAGAGGGAAAGGGAGTGGAGGACACAGAGCTCTCAGCTAATGACAGGGCGACTCTGCATCACTGCACTGACTAATGAGCACTCCAACAAGGGGTGAGCGCCAAGACCAGTGCATGTGTGTGTGTGTGTGGCCTGGGCAGAAATATCCTATAGTATGTGTGCGTCGAGAAAAACTTACAAAGAAACACGAAGAGGAAAAAAAAAGGAGGGAAAGAAGGAGGGAGGAAGCTCTTAATAATTCACATGATATTGATTTTGCTACCTTACTTCCTGGCTCACTCCCACGCCCTGGGAGAGAGAGACCACCTGTGGGTTCCTACCTCCCCCACCTTTGAAAAAAGACGGTTAGACTTTATGCAAAGAAGACAAGATAATCAGCTTGATGACCTCGAGGAGTCTTTAAATTGCACCTGTATGGCAAAGAACAGCAGAAAAATGGGGGAATAAGAGCATCAAAGTGTCATTAGCTTGATGATAATTATGCGTGCCATGCTAGTAATCATTTAATATGCCACATTATGGGTTTAATGACATCTTAAGGTGTCAGAGATGAGAGCCTTTCGGTCATTTTTCCTCTGACTCTCTGTCTGTCATACTTTTCTGGCAGATGGCTGTACACTAATAAAATATGGTTGATTTATATTGGTTGTTTGTGTATAACACTGAAACAGGCAGACAGCTTGAGCAGAACCAGACTAATTACTAACACAAATAAACGGACTGACAGACTCTCATCTCTGACTTGACTCTTATGTATTGTTTGTCTCAAAAAAAAATGTGTCCTTGTCTTTAAATTCTATTTTTTTGGCAGATGGCTATCCCCAAATCAGTCTGGACCTGCTCAAGTTATCTGTCTATTAAGTTATCACAAATACAAACAACTACACCTCTACATGATTCTCTTTGAAGTATTATTCATAAAGAGCCAATATTACTCTAGTAATGAGAAACAGCAGCAAATAAAGACGTACTGAAACAGGCAGACAACTCAAGTAGGACCAGAATCGTTGTAGGAAAGCCATCTGCCAAAAAGGTTGAAGTGAGGGAGACAAACAGACAGACGGACTCTCATCTCCAACACTCTAAGATGTTATTATTGTATGTCTTTTTGTTGCAGATGGCTGTCCACCAGTGAGTTTGGTCCTGCTCACGTTGTCTGCCTGCTTTGGTAAGTTTTCCCTTGCTACTTTTTGCTCACTGTTAGATTCATGTTGGTTCTCTGTCTAAAGATTGCCACGTTGTTATTCATGATAACTTGATAATCAGATAACTTGAGCATACACACACTCAAAGGTGTACCGCCATCTGTCAAAAAGTAGGATAGGAATCATTGTGAGATTCTGCTCAAGTTTTTCTGCCTGCTAAAAGAAAGTTGGCTCCATGGAAAGATAGAGATATATTGGTTGTCATTTCTTGTTGTAATTAAAAATGGATTTATTCAAATGTATTGAGGTGAAACAAACCAAACAAGCATCGTATTCATCTGTTGAAAAGAAATCTACATCTCTTCTTTATCTTGTCTCATAACTCAGATGTTGAATCCGTTAGCCTGGTGGATGCATTCCTCTCACACATTAGAGCGGAGTTTAAGGAGGACTTAAGAAAGGTATCATTTGACTCAAGCATTAGCAGCTCCTCATTTCATCCACTCCTTAATCGCACAGGAAGAGATCAGGCAGGAGTTTTTCTTTTTTTGTTCACATCTTCCTCTAATGTAACAGAAGTGGAGCAGTCCAGCTCACTGACTTTGTTTCCTGATATTTATCGCCCCCTAGAGGGCGTACTGGATAAGACTTCAGCTGTGTTAGAGAGAGGGCCTTTTCAACAGTAGAGAGATCATTTCATGAAGATAAATGCAGCGTTACAGGGGAGTGTTTCTCAGAGTAACTCACATCGCAGGGGAGGGTTAACCAGGGCTATAGATAACTCTAATTACATTCAGACTGCAGCATATTTTGGACTAGTAATGCTCCTAAAAAATCAGAACACAAAGTTAAAGCTGCAAAATTTTCTTTCTTGCAGAGGAGTTAATACCAGTTTCCGTCATGGTTAATTTAGGTCTTTTATTTGAATCGTGTAAGATAAAGGGTTCAGCCTTAGCCCATAATTAAATGCTCAGATTTAAGTGGATAAAAAGGACACAAATTGACTTTTCACAGGCTTTTTAAACAGAAACACCTGAAGTCAATGTATATAATTTATACATGAATAGGTGCTCTAATTACGTTGTATGATGAACCTATGTAGCGGATGTGTGAGTCGCTGTAAAGGCTTGTTCTTTAGAATCCGTACATCTTTTTAAAAATGTATGAAAAGACTTAGAATCATAGATGAAATGGAAATGTGTCATTAAAATGGTAAGTATGCAAAGTTAATAACATTTTATCTACATTTAAAATTGACACGAAACTATAGAAACATAACAAAGTGCATGAATTGTATTACAGTGTGTTTAAATTTGCAGAAAGTTGTGTTATTAGCTCAACACTTTTTTTGATGAAATGTTAAATTTCTGTGTGACACATGGGGGCAAAATTAAAATTACTTATGACATCAATAATATAAATGTAAATATAGGATACTACATGCTCATTTTTTTGCATTATTTGTAGATATGATGTGATGACTTCCTCAAAATGTACTCAAAGGAAAACAGGGAAGATTTCATGTCAGGTAGCGGCTGCTTTCAGATCCAGGATTCTGGTACTGAGGACTGAGGCTATATCCTCAGTAGGTGATTGAAGCTTCTTTTTCTGCTACTACAACATTAATATTGAGAATGTATGTGAGCATTATAAGACAGAACAAATTACCCATAAACTTAGGCTCCAAATCTAAAATCATAAAGGTTAATAAAGAGGAAATGATTGCCTGAGTGCCGTTCATAACTGACCTATATTCTCTAATAACCAGTTTCTCTTATAACTCTCTCACATTCAGACAACCCCTCCTCTTTTTTATTAAAATAATCATAAAAACGGACTAAATGTTCTGTTTCTGCATTTCTGCCACTCCGTATTATATCTGGCTTCTTGCTCCTTTCTGTGCAGAGTGTGTTTTAACATTAATACACTGAAGGAGGCAAGTCGCCCAGAACAATGGAATAAGTTGTGATGTCATCAACTCAGCAGATACATGGTGTCCTCATCGCACAGATATCACGCTTTATTCTGAATGTTGGCAGAAGTTAGTCTATTATTATTATTATTATATGGAAAAGTTAAAAAATAGATAATTAAAAATGAATTAAATACATACAAAATAAGTAAATAAATAACAAAAAGTTAGAATAGATTTTTCAATAATAATTAGATTAAAATAAAACTAGTAGAAATAGATAGGAAGTGTCATCATGAACAGCAGCAAGAGTTTCTGCAAAGTAAGAACAAATAACACATTTACCATTTATGGTAGAATAACATTTCGTTCGTCATCTTGTGTCTGTTTCCAAAACAAATAGCCTCTCACAATAACAGTGACAGGTCACTTCTGGTACAGGAGAGACTTGGTGTACTTTGCAATAGAAAAAAAGGTGTGCAAATATCTGTATCCACCAAAATGAGTGGGAAAATATCAGCATTTCGGATATAAGTAGAAAGCTGATATCGTGCATCCCTCATATAATTTACACAATATTATAAAATGTGAAGGAGAAACAGATAAAGACTGTAGCAACCTTTCATGGTCAACAACTAATGTGTGCTTTTTACGTCTTAAAGGTGACCCTTCTTCTAGTGTAAAATAATGTCACTATTACACAACACTGTTACACACAGGGGGCGTGACCCAAGAGGAGGGGCTGGCTAAACGTAACACTAACAATATATTATCTTCAGATAATGCTCCAAATGATTCCAGAGATGCATAACATTTGTCTGCAAAAGATTTGTCTGAGTGTGTTTTAGTGTGTTGTTTAGGAAAGAGAGGCTTGGGGCCCCTGCAGAAACAAAAGGTTTAACAAGTGATGACTCCCTTCTTAATAACCTCCCTTTGTTTTAAAATACGCACCCTAAAAAGCACCTCTGTGTATTACTTTGGTTCTCAGTTGTGATGTAAAAACCTGTAACATCTAAATGTCTAGTGTTTAAATTTTGAAAATTAACATTTCACTTCATACATTCATTAAAATGTTAAATTAAGAGACATTAAAATGCTCTGAGTCATTTCATTTACTTTATTTTGAAGGAGAAGACTCAAAGAAATATGTTGAAGGCTGCTTGTGTCTTAAACATGCAGCATGCTGTAACAGTGAGAGTGCAGCAGGGATTTAGACATAAAAAATGTTAATTTAAGATTTAAAATTAACATTAAACAATGAAAATGTCAAATTTGCTCAGTTAAGGGAGGAACACATAAGAAAGAAAGCATGTAACTGCTGTTTGCAGAAGGCATGGGTTGTGTTCTTCTCATTCCTGCAGAAGGAGCGCCATCTGCTGGACAAATTACTCAACTTCACTCTAATAGTTCCCCCTCTTTTCAATTCAGCTTCATTCTTTCAACTTCTGATTCAACCTCGTCTTTCTTCAGCACCCTTAAAAATACATCCATTAATAACCCGCCCTCTGACTGTCCGAGCTCTGAGTGATGGACAGGCTGTTTTTCCTGAAGCAGACAAATGTGAAGAGGTTTATCACGCTAATATTAGCTGCATTGTTTTGTCACTTCTTCAACGTTTTGAAAGAACCCTTGACATATTCTATCTTACGTGCACCAAATCGCCCTTTCAGCTTTGTTCTCTCTCTGCTTTCATCACGTTAATTGATCACTTTTTTATGACTTGCGTTGAAATTAAAAAGCAGTGGGAAGCTTTAATGATTTTTTTATATGACATGCAGGGTGTGAGAGCAGAATGTGGTTGATGTGACAGTCAGACTGTAGGGTTTAAATCGGTGTTGTAATTCGATGAATATTGGTGTTTTATTGATAAAGTCAGGGAGGAAACTTGGCCATACCCTCCTTATAGAGTTTCTCTAGTAGTGTAGATGCATGAATATTTAAAACACAAAGAAGCAGGAGTTTATTTTCCACTTTAAGTCTGATGGAAAGTTGCAGCTATGCTTTTTAAAAACACAAAATTCACATAAAAATGAAAAACTGATGCTTTTAATGTCAAATATTAAACTCTGGACTCTACTCTTTCCTCATTTTGCAGAGTCCAATCCAAACTACACTCCCTGACCCGCCAGAGCTGGTATTGTGTTCCCTTTCACCTCCCAGACCCGCTTCGTTTGCCTGAAAGTGACTCCCGCCACCTCTCATGGATGGAAAGAGATCGTCCATGTGAGAGTTTGATGGACAGATGAGCTCCCAGCCTGAAAATGGAGACGCTACAAAGTGAGGTACAGTAAGCATTCTCCTTGAAATCTTTAACCCCTGGACACTTAAGACATAACGCAGCAGTATTAGTGACGGTAAACCTATAGCCCGTATAGAGTCAGTCTGCATAGGAGAGGGGGAGTCAGGTGAGCAGGTATGTAGTGCAGAGGAGGTTCAGTTTGTTCACTTTCACAGGGAAGTTTAATTTTTATTTTTTTTAATCAAATAAGGTATTATAACAAGGTATGTTCTTAACATGGCAGAAAAAAATAAGCAAACATAAATATATATATTTTGATAGAAGCATAAAATCAGATTAAGTTTGGTGGGGCTGCTTTGGGGCTCCACAACTTATGCTTGTCCTGGGGCCCTGAAGTGTGTTAATACACCCCTGTGTTTACTAAGCTTTCATGTAGACCCTATTCGTATTTGTTGTTTATTTTTGTCTGAGTTTGAATTTCTCACTACGTTGGTGTATTTTATTGATACACTCAGTAATTGTTGAGGAATAAGTCTTTTGCCCTTTGCTTTGACTCTCAGGTTTAACTTACGTGTTACTCTACCCAAGAAAAATGGCAACCCTAACTTTGGAGAAAACATAAATTACACATTATTAATATAATACATATAATATGCATAAATTATACAATTTGTGATATGAAAGGGTGCTGTTATGTTTTTGGGGTGGCTCTAAAACTTTGTCTTTTACAGCATCAACTTTTGAAAATAAAGGTATGATAACATGTACCATATATGGTATGTATCCTGAAAAAATATATACAAATACAGTTATATATTAATATACATTAATATACACTAGTGGGTGAGGGGGGTTTATGTTTGCCCTGGTGTCCCAAAATCAGTTGATTCACCCCTGTGCATACAATATACCGCTGTATCTGAATACCTCAAACATAAGCCTTTATTTTTATTGTTGTTTAATGTGTGTTAGCTTTAAAACTCTCATCCTGTGTTTGTTTGTTTCACTTATGTAGAAGATAAACTTTAAGTCTTTTCTTGTCAATCCCATATCCAAATACTGTAAAGTTATATTAATCCGCTGCTGTAGTCCCCAAGAAGTGCCTCTATTGTTGACATAAACACACTAATGTATTTATAACGACAACAACTACAGAGTTTGAACTTGAAATGTAAGTATATCCCACATGTGAACGCTCCTAAAAGCAAACACTGTCCGTTAATAGCTGAACAAACGCTCCCAGCGTCTATAAACCTGCACTGTAAAAGCAGTCTGATAGGCTATAACAGGCGCTGATACCTGTAAAGCTCCCCAGTGTGACAAATGTGTTTTTCTCAGCTCAGCTACTTTTGAGAGGAGGGGGGAAAAAAAGCTGCACGGCGTCTCTTAAGAGGCTCTCGGGAATCGAGCTTGAAGGGTTGGAGATAGAGTGAACTAACAGGGCACTTAGCCGCTATCTGTGGCTAAACAGGGCTACTGCAGGATCTTACTCTGGGCAGAATGCTGCGCTGGGATGTCTGACGGGAGCTCAGACCAGTGCTCATCCTCTAAGTGGTTTAGATCTCTGCAGACGTGACAAGGCCTCTCATCCCAACCGGGTCCTGGTCAGAGTCTAGGTTGCAGACACACACACTCAGACACACGTGAGATTCAGGCAGGTGTGTTCCTCTAAGGTTCCTCCTTTAGTTTCACTCTGCGCCCGCTCTTCGTCCTCTGGTTCTTTTATAGTTAATGACATGAAGTGATACTCTACTACACTGGCAGTGGGCCCAGGGTGACACCAGGTGTACTTTGACAAGGTGCGCTAAATGTTTGATTGAGACACAAGTCATATCATGAAATCAAGCTCGCCCTGAGCTGTGTCCTTACAGCAGAGGTCAGCTGACACCTGTGATTGTGTGTCCGCGCGGCCGGCCTTTTCAGACGACGTGAAAGTCGTGGCTCCTCTTTCAGGCGGCTCGCGTAACTCGGCTTATTGTGTTCCACCTCGAGAACAAGACTTGTAAATGATCGCAATTGATGAAATTAGGCCGGCGGAGATCCGGGTCAGATGTGTCAGACTGATCTCCGGGCATTTATCAGGGTGCTTGGTATGAGTCAAAGTTGGGTTCAAAGGCAAACTATAACTTCTACTGACTGACACAAGTCTTAATACAGAAGAGTCCCACTGGTTGTTGGATGGACGCCTGAAGGTCAGAATCTCCCCTTGACGTAACAACACCTTAGCACCGCAGATCTTTGGTTAGCTCTTATGCTGATGATGGTCACCTCTCTCCTATCTCATGTTTTTGGAGAACAATGACTTCCTTTCATTGTTCCATACCAGTTTACCTTTTCTGTTTTCCCTTTTAACTCATCTTTTCCATCTGTTTACTCACAAAAGCCTGTCTACTGACAGGTGTTGCTAGCTAGCATCCCCTATAAGGTACTTGCACTTAAGTTTGTCTATGTATGTATGTAAAAATAAACCAGACAGACATGAGAACAGTATTTATCTTCTCATTTTAAACTTATAGCAGTGATAAATAATGACATAGCCTGTAATTGTATCCCTCCTTTATATATCTATTCTAAACAATATGTTTTAAAAGAGCAGCCATCTATACATTTCCTAAAACATGGTACTATTTCAAATTTTAAGTGACTTTGTGGTGTTATATTTCCTACTTCTACAGCTCTACTCTCTTGAACATTTATATCTTTAGTTATCACACAGATTGGAAACTGTAGATATGAAAAATTAAGACCCACTTTACCTATTGGCAACACTGCATCAATAATAACAGTAATTTTATGTATGAATATAGTTTTAAAAATTCTTAACTGGGAAAATTCCCATTAAAAATATAGATTTACATATTCACTTTTTCTGTATTCTCATACCAGAAGATTACAAACTATTGAAATGTCAAAATATGTAGTTCTGGCTCTAATCTGTACCTAAAATTGAGACTAATTTAGTTTCACCACTGCTGTTCCGCAGCTGACTGTGACCTCTGACCCCTCTGTCTGCACCTCAAGTGCATACAAAGTCCCTTATTCCTTATTCCTAATGGACTCAAACTGTGATATGTAACATGAGACACTTTGTTGTATTTGACAAATATCACCAACAGAGGGCGACATATACTCATTGTTCTTCCATAAGATGATATCTCATACAGCAGATTTCTCTCTCCTCCCACTGGACGAAGCTGTTAGATCCCCTGTAAGCTCTGAGATTTACAATTCCAAGTCACCTGTAACGCCTGCTGTGCTTCCATTCCCAGCTAGATTATATCTTCCCACAAAGCCTTAGGTTTCACAGCCGGACACCTTGTGCTTAATGTAAACACTGGCAACCACTTCATTAAATATTTAGGGTGGCTCTACAGTGAGTCATCTATATCACCACCCGGAGAGTTCAGTCAGGACTGAAGCTCATTCAGAGTGCACGGCATTTAAAAACCAAACTACAGCGCTGTAAAACAATCCTGGAGCTCCTCCAGGTGACTTCCCTCCTTACCTCACCTCTGTATAACTTTGTACCATCTAATGAGGCCAGCTGCTGTTGGTGGTGCCCTATAAGAGAAACTGAATCCCTCTTGCGCCGTAGAAGTCATTGTCTAAGTTTATAGGACGCTTCTATAGTTTCCTTTGCCCTCGATAGGCAGCGTCTTAAGCCCGAGCTCCTGTTACTGAGAGGCCGTTTGAGGTGCGTCACACCATCAGATGCGGGCTGCTCTAATTAATTGAGTTTAATTACATCATTATAACTTGAGTATACTAAGATTTAGAGTGGATGTCTTTGGTTACTGACTGTCGCTTGTTTTTCATTCGTGTTTCACTGACTCGAGGTCACAGTGTTCAGCAGCCAGATGAATTGCCTTTTGGAATATATGGATGTGTACGCTAAATACTCTTATAGGCACAAAATAAAGGTACTTGATTTAATTTGACATCAACAACATAAACTGAAGTGGATTATTAAGGTGTAAAAGACACATCATTTTTAAAAAGTTTGATACCAGGTCATGCAGGTGAAAGATCACATCCTTGTTCATTATCCCTCCTTCAAAAGTCACTCAGTCACTGATTCATTGCACAGAGATATTCAGTGGCGATACTATAAATATCCTAATAGATTGAAGCTACATTCTATATTAAGCCCTTCATACTGTCAATTAGCCGGCCTGTAGCTTTACGATCCTAAAAATGATTCTCAGTGGGCTCTGTCACTCGATACAGCCTGTCAATAAGCTAAATGTAGGAGCTTTTTGCAGTCATCTCTCAATGTCATTAGCCATAAATCAATAGAGGAGATTGATCAGTGGGTAACTTCACCTTGTATGACATCCTTTAAATGGATTGTCCTGTCAAGATTTTGTTCACGGTCGATGATGATGTTTGTGTGTGTAGCAGCGTGATAAATGAGCATTTGGGTTATTCAAACATTTTTCAGAGCCAGGGAAATGTTTCAAGATTTAGAGACTTTTCAGGAACCCCAGGTGATTTAATTTGTCAGGAACAACCAGGCGCACATTTCGCCGTTTTACTTGGACGGTGGGGAGCAATGTGTTGACTCCCAGAGCTGGCGGTGGTAAATTGGTGCTGCTGTAGCCAGCACACGTAAACTCACTCTCAGCACTGCTGTGCCTGATTTAAAGTGATGCAGTGATCAAAGTGCTTTTTATACACAGTGTAGACTAGTCTGTTGTCTGGATCTGGGCGCTGTAGCAGATATATTCATCTGCAATTTAATTACTATCCTTGGCAACTTCTTGCAATTCTTTGATCTGCAACACAGTCACAGTGAGGCAGATATGACCGCAGTGACACTGGGGCTTGATAGAAAACTTTAACGGCAATCAAAGGATGGAGGATGATGGAAAACATTTTCAATTTGGTCCTAACAATAAAATCTCACCTTGTTTGAACTGATTGCTGTAAAATTTGGGGATTTTCATGGTCCTCAGAGGATGAATCCTTTGGGGATTGCCTGACTTTTCAATTGGTGTTATCATGAAGCTCACACTTGTTTTCTTAAATGATATTTCCAGGCAGTTATTTGATGGATTGCAGTGAAACTTGATTTAAACATTCATCATGGCCCCCAGAGGATGGTCCCTGACTTTGATGACCTGCTGGCTTTTCTATTAGCGCAACTTTAAGTTCAAATTCAAGCATTTTCTTATCAGTATTATCAATCAAAAACATCTGATAGCACTGAATGCACTTCAACTGTGATTCAGAGATTCATGGTCCCCAGAGGATGCATGCAAAATGCCTTCCCTGACTTTTTTTCTTCATTTGGGATTTTAAATGTATTGAAAACTATTTGAAAGAAATGCCATCATGCCATCAAATTTTCTACACATTCTTTATGCTTTTACCAGTATGGTGACGCCCCATAGCATTATTATTTTCATCAAGACCGAGCTGTAAACAACATTTATCTCCAAGGTGCTGGCCTGACTGTCCAGGCTTGCCCATTCTTTTGTCCCAAGGGTTCAAGGTCAAGAAACATCCGTCTAGCAGATTAGATTAGATATAGTTACCGATTGGCAGTATCTTAGCTTGTATTGGGAAGATCGGAAGGACAAACTTGCTAATTATTTAAGAAGCAGGCAGCTCCAAATCAAGATGTACCGCCTCTTGTTTTACCCTTTGCCTCTTAGCAGACTCGTGCAGGCTCATGTTACTTCTCCATCCTATGAGATTTAACTGATCCAGGACTCGTATGTATCCTAATGTGTCTATAATGCATGCATAGGGTTTTTTTGCTCATGCATATGCATGTGTGCGCTGTCCACTTGCAGTATCCCCATGAGAGATCACAGTCCTGAATCCTAAAAGCTTCCTACAGCTTGGACAGCTAAAGATATCCAGTTCTGCCTGGTGAATCCCATCCTTGCAAGCCACTGATTTCACACTAATGCCTTGCCATTGGAGGAGGCATGATGGGAAATCCCACTGAGGTCTGGCTGACCCTGTAGCGCCACTCACACAAGCCACTGAAAAGGCTTATTTCATCTGCCACACAGCATGTCATCTCTGCCACCTGGCCAACTCAGGGTAACATTTAGAGATGGATGATGAGAGAGCGAAAAAGAAAGTGACTAAAAGAGTAAATGCCTTTATTGAAGAGGTAAAGGTGAAGGTGTGCTTGTCTTGTGTGAGCATCAAGAGGAGGGAGCACAATCAGAGGGATGATCCATCCAGTGATAGGGATAGGACAAGTTGCCACGGCAACCCAGGCTCCTGATCCCCTAGACCGGCTGGAGCTGGCAGAGAGTGAGAGCATGCAAGTAAGCGAGAGAGACAGACCTGAGGAGAGGTAAAGGGGGGAGGCAAGATGGCTTCAGTGGGCTGGAGGGCTGCCAGAGGTTTTGACAACAGTATGTTAATGAACAAGATGAATGGAGCCATCACATAGAAGGCAGGAGACTCAAGAGGAATAGCCCTTTAATAGTAGGGTCATTTGAAACCATCAACCCTTGATGTATTGACTGAACACACACTGACACAGATGGTAAACACACACACACACACACACACACATTTTTAGTACATTTATATTACCTGTAGACACAGATAACCATGCTGCAGACTTATAAAAATACAAACATGGACAAATTGAGACATAGATGAAATTTGCTATTAGTGCGCACAACACACAAACACAGGTATACACATATAAATACAGAAATACATGTACACTTTACTTTGCAGCAAGCTATGAGTCATGAGTAACAGATTATGAATCTAGGCATGTTGACATCAAATGAGTTCTATTTTGAAACTCACTTCATGGCTTTGTTGCTGAAAGTTAGACGAGAAGATTGATACCTTAGTCATGGGGGTACATTTGAAATGAAGAAACGGTCATCAGACAGTTATCCTAGCTTAGCATAAAACACAAGATATTTGAAAACAAAGATGAACGATAGAAAGCATACTTTGAGGACACATTTGGGATTCAGGGGATAACTGTTTAGGTTAGACTATTTGTGTTGGACCTTTATTTGCCTGGAGCAGTAACTTTCCTCAGACTCGCTCTTATTGTGAAAGGGTACGGTCCAGGAAGTCTTCTTGTTTTGTTTGCATTTGATAAACTAGTGAAAATATGTTAATTAATGAGTTTATGACTAACAGGGAAGCAGATTTAGATACCTTTGGACGGATCAAGGCTAGCTGTTACACCATGTTGACAGTTGTTTTATGCTAGCTTAAGCTGTATTTACATACATGTATTTTTACATCTCTTACATAACAAGTGTGGAAACATATATATATATCTTTAAACTGGCCTTGATTTTGTTACAAAATACTAAATCTAAATGTTTTGTGTCGAGAAATTTGGAGACTATGAATCTTTTGGAGCATCTACAAACTCAAAAGTAGACGTAGCTTAGGATTTAGTAAGATTTGAATGTAATGTCGGCCAAAATGGCGTTTCTTTTCTTTGATTCTCATTGGCAGAGGATCAAACATTACATAACCACAGGAACATTCAGAACCATATTTGTGAACACACTGTAACCGTATGAGCTTTGAATATCATACAGCTACATTTTGACCAGCTACTGTACTGACTCCAGATCATAAGGGAAGTACAAGGGATTACTGGGATGGAGTGTAATTCAATAGGTAAACAAAGTCTAAAAATACCTCAGTCCCTGTGTGCTCTGTCAACACCGATCGCAATTCATCATGATGTTGGTCTAATCGCGCGTGTGTGTGTGTGTGGGGAGTATGAGCTGTACCGCGAGTATGCAGTAACATGATGCTCTTTTGGCTGCTGTGAACTGTCGTAAACTGTTTCCAAGGTGAGATTGTGCATGAGACAACACTTCAGAGTGGAAACAGTGGTGTGAACTTTGCATTTATTGTACAAGCTTAGGAGTATTCCTGTTCATCTTTGTAGAAACTAGGCTATATTTAAATTTTAATGTCGCCCAGAGTAATTTTGCTGCCAAGTGCAGAATCCTTTTTTGAGACTCTGTTCCAAAATCAGTCCTCAGCTTCCAACGCCAACTCTCTATGGTTACCAGAGGATGATTCATGTGACTTGTTTGTGATTCTGTGGCTGTGAAACATCCAGCTGCTCTCATAAATAGATGCAATTGTCACCATCTGCAATGTCAATAACTGCTTTGTTTAATTACACCACACATAAGTGTAATATGAGTGCAAATCTCAGGTGTAAACACGTAACGAGCTTCGAGTGAGGGGAAGCGGCAGTCGGGATGTCTACAACGCCGGAGCTTGGCACCACAGCTGTAATTTCATAAGTGGAGGATTTCAGTGAGGTCCCTCAGCAGGAGTCATTATAGGGCAAAGAAATGCTAAATGCAGAAACAGACTGCAGTGATATGCTCCTGGGTTTGGTTGTGGGAACTGGCACATGAAGCTGATTTGAGAGCTGGCTCTGGATTTGTGCTAATGTTTGTCCAAAAGGAAGCCTCCACTGATATAAACTCATACTATTTTTAATTCATAACTATTAACAGGGTTGCTTAAAAAATCATGACAGTTTGCAGCTACTTGATTATTTTTAAAGTACTTGGAATTAATACATTTATAGCCTGACTAAAAGTGAAGTACTCACCCCATTTGTCAGTTGTTGAGGCGTGTAAATCAAAATAAAAAGTGTCAACCAAATTCACTTTATAAAGGAGTTCAAAAGAGCTGCTTGTTTCTTAAAGTGGAACCAACGCTGAAAAGCCTTGAACCAGCTTTCTCTCTAATGGACAGCAGGGGGCGAAGACTAGAGGAAGTACTGTATTCAACCAGATGGGAAAATGTTCCAACTGCTCAAATGATAGTCTTGATTGTTAGCTTTAAGCAAGCGGCAACCACCAGTGTTCAAATATTAAGCCTATGTGAAAGTGCAAAAAAACTGCAGTTCCCCAAATGTCCACGTGGGGCTCCAAAAGCCAAAGAACCCCCATTAGGCCCCATGTTGAAATTCCTGTTTTTAAAGCATGTTAACACCCTAGTGCAAAATGGTTTGGGTATTTTTATATCATATCTCTTTAAGTAATGAGAATAATTTAGAAAATAAGAAGAATATCATTATGCATATTTGGGGGTGTGGCTTATTTTGTGGACACATGGTTTCTAGATTTTCCCGAAAGGTAGTTGGAATCAGCACTTCCAATAATGGCTTCATAACACCTCTTTAGAAACCAATTGGTGACACCACTGAGACTACATTCGTCCATTTATGGCAATAGTCCATCCAATAGTTGTTGAAATATACAATTCCCAAGACTACATGGTTCTCTCAATCTTACTACTCCAGGTTGGCAAGGCTATGTTTCATATCATCTCAATCAATGGAGGTGCAAAAAAGTGAAACCATCAGTATTGAAGTGTCTGGGTCCCTGTGTTAAAATAAAGCAGCTATTTTTAGTTTCCTGTGTTCACTGTACCTGATGGAAACTTGCAAGATGTGCCAAACAGCCAATTTCTACACTTGGGCCCCCAAGCAGGTTAAACTGGCGACGGTCCGTAAAATAATGTCCATGTGAAGTGAAATGACCTCACTTTACCAAAATGACTTCCCTCAAATGGGCCGAAACTCTGATCTGTTCTCACAAGGACAGACTGGAACAGCACACACACACACAAGGAGATACTGTACAAACACACACTTCCCTGAGTAAGAGTCACTACACTTTGACACCTCGAGTGAACCAGTACAGAGACGGGGACATGAGCAGGGTGATACATCTCTGAGATGACACCTCTTTTTGGTGATGAGCTGTGCAGTCACAGGCGTTTAGCTGTGATGGCGACAATGACAGAAGACAAAGCCATGAGTTTACAGGGAGCCGCCGGCGGTATCTCCGGGTGACACGTGGGTTATCGTTGACACGCCAACACTGCGTCCCTGGCGCGTATTTCCCATGAACCTCTGAGCTGAACTGCCCAGCTCCCCACAGATAGCAAGACAGCAGATGAGGAAAGGTGAGACATTTATCTGTGGAAGGGGCCTGCTGTGGAAAAAGTCTGGGACAAAGTTGAATAGCTGACTGCAGAGAAGACAAAAAGTCCAGCAAGGAACATTGGCTAACTTTCTTTGTCGGTCGTCATCAACTCCTCTCCCTGTCTACCTCACTTTTCTATTCTGCTTGACTCTGCAACCTTCCAGCTATGGTCTTTCAGCTGGTCAGCCTTCTCTTGTTGTCTTTTCCTGGCTCCAGGCCAGAGCAAAGATCAAGGTCCAACAATAACAAGAACAGGCTAAAATAAACTGAGAGAGAATAGAGAGACTGTAGAGTCATTCCTGGATGTAAGGAGCCATTTGCCTGGAGTGATCCGTGGATTAGGGGGCACGGCCCGGCTACCCGATCTAAATTGCTCCACATACTGAGGAGATTAAGTTAAAAATGAATGGGCCAACTGAGCTGATAGAGTCAGGCTTTCGGGGGGATATTCTCCTCTCAAATACACTCGCAGCAGCAGGGGCAGCCAAAAGCAGATAGCATAGACAGGATTTTCTTCTCTCACTGAGGAAGGACATTAGTATACCCTCAGCGATGCTACTTATTTTTTATCATAGTCATCCCAATTTCTTGCACCATCAAGCTGGATCTGTATTGTTTGTTGCCACTATCATCATGACATGGCTTGTAGTCATTAAGACTTCCATTATCATTGTTGGTTTAATTTCAGGGTTCCCTTTACTGTATCTTGTCCTCAGAGGATGAACCCTTTCGTATATTGTGACCTTGCGACTTTGTCTAGTGTTGCCATAAGGTTTACTTTTAGCTCTAGGGAAAATATCTTTACAATTATCCAACATTTTAAACATGTTGTCATTGTCCCCATATGATGAATCATACCATGTTTGACAACCCCCTTTTGCAAGCCAGGCCACCAGCTGGTTCAAGTTTTGATCTCTACAGTTGAATAACATGACATTGATTGGCAGGGTGTAAATTTTATTCTCCGAAGACTTTCATATTCCTCAGAGGATGAATCATTTTGACTTTGGTGATCCCTTGACTTCATCTAGTGTGACCACGAGGTCTATACTTGTGGTTCTTAGTGAAATCTCATGAATTGTCATTTGATGCTGACCTCCACAGTGCCAAGTTGCTCATGTGTTGTCCATGTCTTCAGGGATTTGTCGGGTATACAGTGTAAACCAGAGACTCTACCTTTTTTTGATGCCTCTCTGTTTGAATAGAAATATTATTGTTATCATAACAATAAACTCACTGTGTTGTCAGTGTGTTGGCTGTAGAGTCTTGCCAATAAAAAAGGCTTTCAGTCAGACAATGATGTTGCTGTCAAAGGATATCCAGATGCTCTAAATGCAATCAGATTCATATGAACTCTCACCAGCTATTCATACACAGCAACAATTCATTTTTCTTTGTAGCCATGAATGAGCCGATGCTGAGTGGATTAGACCGCGCTGGGTTTTGTTAATGACTGCTGCACAGGCTACAGTACACTGAGCCTCTCTCTTGGGCTGAGGTCAGAGAAAATGCCTCATAGTAATAGAGATCCTTTACAACCACCAGGGGAAATCACTGCGGGTTTGTTGGCAGCCCATGTAATTAACCGTGTTAGCTTTCTTATGCTCACAAAATCTGGAGAAAAAAAAACTCAGTTCTTAACCTTTAAATCCCATGTTGCACAAAATCCATGGGGGGGCTGTTCAACAGTGGACAGCATCCCAAAATTCTGCATGACAAAGCTCATTTTAAATGATTTAGCACTGAGCGGGGAGGAGGAAATGATGAGATATTCTATTGATTGAAGGGGAAGGTTCTCATTTGGCTGAACATCTTAGGAGCAGGTGGGAATTCAGTGTCTGCTCTTGCTCCAGGATAGTTCAGCAGGATTGATGTTTGCTGTCAAGGGGGCTTGAACCCAGGTTGAAGGACAGTCTCCTCACTCGCTTAAACACTGTCCATGCCACTGTAACAGTCTACCACATGCAATGCCGGATCTAGACCTCTTTGCTGCAAGAGTGACAGCCTGTCAGGAGCTTGTGGTGTTTGGTATTAGTCCACCTAATTAGCAGGGCCCAAGGCAAGGTTAGACTCTACAGTAATAACCATTTTGTCTTTCTGCAATACATCATAATGATGGTGATGATCCCAAAGGGCATCGTTGTAATCATTCACCTGCTGACTCAGCTCCAATTATAAAGTGCCGGTTTCAGCTCTGTCTTTTTACAGACTTAGACATGTCCTACCAAATCCCAGAGAAGAAAATCCATCCTCGCTGAAGCAAAGCCATGTTTGAGATTAACTGCACTGTTGGTCAGAAAAACATTTGATCTGGAATTTTTTATAACTAAGTCCTCGAACTCAAACAGAATTGGTGCATTATTTACATTTGCTCTTGGCCTCAAAGAAAATCCATTAAAATGTCCACATTTGACCGCTAAGGCTGATTTATGAGGGCAAGGATTACTTAAAAGTCAACTGGAGTAAGCTTTTGTACCATATTAGCTATGTTACATCAAATTTTCCCAACTTTACATCCTTTTTGAAGTTTAATAGCTTAATTAACATATAGAGATAATGAGTTCAAACAGGTTTCTTCCAAATGAGAGCATAAACATTTTTTAACAGCCATTTTAGAAACACTTGTATAATTTCTGAAATTCACTTCTTGGCTTTGCTGCTGGAAGTTAGACGAGAAGATTGATACCCTACTCATGGGGGGTGCACTTAAAATGAAGAAACAGTCATCAGACAGTTACCGTAGCTTAGCATAAAAAATAATATATTGGAAAACATAGATGAACAGGAGAGAATATAGTGTGAGATCAGAATGGGGGCGAAATACCAGCTAGAGGCAAACACACAGTGCCTAGAAAATAGATAGAAGCTAGTAGAGCTGTTTCTTGCTATTGTTAGAATCCTCCTGTTTGATAGTGTGTTATTGATTAGCTCACTACACTTATTGACTCCTCAGGAAGCAAAGGGCTTTAACAGCTACCAGTCTGGTAGACTAATCACTTTATTGCACTTAATAGATTACACTTGATCTCACAACCAGAACAAATATTGCTTTTGAGATATTTCCAAATCAACTAGTTTGTGTTGCAACATTAGCCAACATAATTTTTCTATTAACCTCTAATAGCATTACAGGACAAAATCTAATTTACCTTCCTTGCATTGACTCATAAACCTGCTGATATGACGCAGCCTCATAAAGGGAATGTACAGATTGATGTTCTCGATTAATGCAAAGTAAATACAGTCTAATCTATTTATGGCTGTCAGCTTCCATAAACCACTGTGCCTCTCGACCAATGGGATCTAGCAAGTGGAAAGGAGCTAATACAACCCAGATAACACAAGTCTCTACTAACTGTACCAAATGAACCTCATAAAAAATGTGCGTAATAGCTTCCTTTGACACTGAATTTAAAATATACAAAGTACATGATTATCATGGAGAATCTGAGTTGGCTCATATTGGCAATAAAAGTAGAATCCAAACAAAGTTTTACCAACTAACTCAGAATCATGCAACTTGCACTAGAAGCTAGATAAGTACTAAACATTTCAACATTTTGACCTGTTGAAGGTGCCAGATGAAGGTCAGAGGTCACCAAAAATGAGAAGAGAATCAGTTCGTTGAATACATTTTAAAAAATGTAAATCATTTTTGATCCAGTCACTCAAAATCCAACATTTCAACCTCATGGAAGTCTGTAGTTAGTTGGGTACATCTTCTGGGAACCATGCACATCTGTCACCAAGTCTTTAGGGTGTCTCCTTCAGGGATCATGAAGATCTGGACCATCTGGAAAGCAGTCAATCCATAATTTTTGAGTATATACCAAAGAAGTGGATGAACACACTGACAGTCCTGCTAGCTTACTGTTTTCAATTCACAGGTTAATCCAGGTGAGCTGTCCAGGTTGTAGCTTCTGATACTTCATCGCTGCCTTCTTGCAGAAACCTGCAGCAGTAATATTTGTTTTCCCCGTTTTCTCAGTTTTAGTGCTTCAAGTAATGAAATAATAAAAGTCTGAAATTGAGTTCTGAGTTTAGTGAGCTTTTAGTGCCATCATATCTCCTCTTGATGCTTTCTGAAATTGTCTGAATGATCATTTCATTTCTTGTAAAAGCAGGGATTCCCACTCACTGGTTTTGCATCCAAAGACAGGAACCAGGCTTCTTCTGTATACTTAAGTCGGTCAATAATTCCTCTGTTCACTGCAGTGTATAATTTATGAGTTCAGTCTACTTGTGTGATATCCAGAACAAGAGCTCCTACTGCTCTGCTGTGCTGAAGTGCACGAGCAAAGAAGCTAAATGTGTTGTTTTTGCAGGGACTCCCTTCTTCTGAAGGCAGTAAGTCACCTCCTGCTGTCCATCCTGTGAGCATATTATGAGTGGAATACAATTAAGTGATGTCGTCACTCCCTTAAATGTGAGCGTGACTCAAAGGCAGGCCTACCCTTTTCAGTTTCAGCACTGTGCATGAGTGAGTCGTGCCTGCTGTGTGGCAGAGACAGAGATTAGAATATGGATTAAAATATCACTGGTGTCAACTGTATTGTGATTCAGGATGTTGGCAGCAAAATAAAGATTAATATGGATAAATACAAAAGCAGCTGAGGGAGTCTTTGCAGGGCATAAGCCACAGGGGAAAAAATTACACATGCTCTATCCAAAGAAAGCTGTCATGTGTGAAAAGGAGAAAACAAAGCATGGAATGTACTGTATTCATCGTAAAAACAAAAGGTAGTAAAAGCAGCATATGCCGCCTTCTCTCCTACCCCCCCATGTCTGCTTGTGGTGAATCATTTTTCCTCAATGGACCAGATGGAGGGAGAGCTGGTGGACGGCGGCAGACAGATGTTTTTCTAGACACTCAGTGTGTGTTTGTTTGCCTGAGCACGTCTAGGGAGCGAAGCACAGGAGGGGGGGGGGATGAATTGATCCTGAAGGGAAAGTCGAACAAGATGAATAAATTCAACAGAGGAGACAGAGTATTGACATCTTTAAACACCTAGTCAAGATCACGTGATGTTGTTTTAACATTGCAACACGATTGCTTTTGGACAAAATGAGGATTTCATGATTGTTTACTTAACCCTCATGTTACCCTGAAATTTAAGCAATTTAAACCTCCAGAAGCTGATTGTTACCCAGGTTTATGTGTCAGGTACTCTGTTTCTTTGTTGACTTTTTAAATAGCCCTTTAAATAAAATATATTTCAAGCATAAACACAATTTAAAGCTTTATTTGTAAAACAGAACATCAAACTGCTATAAAAACATATGACACAGGACAAATCATTCAATGTCTTTTGAGACATGGTGGCTTGAAATATTATATCTCAATATCAAGGTTAGCGGTTCAATCTCAGCTCCTGCAGTCACATGCAGAAGTGTCTTTGGTTATAGTGACCTCAATATCATCCAAAACAAAGGTGTAAAAAATGTTGATATTCCTTGTTTTATACAGCTAAAACAGCCTGGAACACTGATACGTAATTTGTTTTTACTGGAAATTGGAACATATCAACATTTTAATTGTATGTTTTCCCAGCTGTCCCCATTAATTTAGGAAAAGTCATGAAATATGAAGCCAAAAAAATGATATTAGTCATTAATTTAGTTGACCCCAAGGATAATAGGATGGTTAAAACTTGCACTCTACTGCTTTCAGTGCATTTATTATACCACTATATTATTCCAGTAGATGTTTATCTGCAGAAGAAGAGTTAATACAGACATATATAATAAAAAGTAGGCTTTAAAATGCCAATAAGTTAGTTGAAATTGCAGCTACATAGAGAGACAGAAAGGTTGGCTAATGCTTGTTGTATGACCACTTTCTAAACTCAAGGTCTCAGGTGACAAGACTACAATCTCTTAATGTCTTGATAAAGTGCCCTAGGTCAAGGCGTGGATCCCTTCCTCCCTTGACTCCTCACTCTGTGTAAGCAGCTTATAAACCCAGCCTTCCTCTGATGGGAGGAAAAGTGAAATGCCTCTGCAGCACCATGGCCAGCGCCCCTCAACTCTGAGGCAAAGTCAGAGGAAGTCAGTCACGTTTTTATGCAAACATTGTGTGGAAAACTCCAGGCTGCAGAAGACATTTAAAAACACGACCTAATGGTGGCTTCAGGCTGGACTTGATGAGGACACGCGACACACCTGCGTTTGCGGTGATGACGTCGGTGCTGCGGCACCAGGCTAATGAGCTCGTGACTGAGAGAGAAGTCACAGGTGCGCTAAAATTAATATCTCATTTGTGTCAAAACGAGGTCGTTTTTTATTAGTTTTCGTCGTGATTTGAAGCTTTAATGGAAAGGGTTGGTGTTTCACATCTTTAATATCATCAAACTAAAGCATGAGTATTAAGTTTGAAGCTAATGTAGCTAGCTAGCACTCACTAAAATACTTTAAATATGCCAGATACTTCAAAAACATGGTCGAAATGGGTGAAGGTAATTATTGAATATTGATAGTTTTTCTTAAAACTATAATATGTTATGCTAAAATTGATTTATGGTATGTTTTGATGCTAACCACCGGGCTGTATATTAATGAGACGTGATATGAGGCGTTTAGGTCCAGATTTGGGCTCGTTATTCACAGTTATGGATACATTTCTAATAATAATAATAGTAAGATAAGAGATAGGATAAGATATTACTTTATTGATCCCCCGGTGGGAAATTCAGTTGTTACAGCAACCCAGACATAAGTAAAATCAAGAAGAAGTTTCAATAAGTTTCAATAAGAAAAAATAAAATAAGTAAAAATAAAAATAGATAAATAAAGCTAGAATACAATACAATGTTACAAATGGAATTTAAATTAAATAGAAGTAAGAAGTATAATAATAATAATAATAATAATAATACATTTTATTTAAAAGCACCTTTCTCAACACTCAAGGTCACTTTACAGAAATATTAAAACACAATAAATAAAACAACGTGATAAAATAAATAAAAAACAACAAGCAGAGTAACACCTGGTTAAAATGAAGCAGAGAAATTAGACAGAGAATGCAGTTTGAATATTTATGAATAATTTGTGTTAAAAACATTAGGCTTAACATAATTAATAGACTTGAGTTTCTATGTAGGCTGTTTTTGCATATATTTATTTATTTGTTTATTTATTTTCAAAGATGTTTATTTTGATTTTTACACATTATATACAGAAGATCAATGTAAACAATTAAAGCAAGTGAAAGAAAGAAAAAAGGTGGATGGATTATTGAAAAAAACCCAATAAAGATAAATTATAATGAGTTAAAAATAATAAATAAGAAAATAAATAATGTTGAAATACAATAAAATAAATAGGTTAATATTAAAAAAATAAATAGGTGCAAAAGGTAAAAAAACAAACAAACATAATTTCAATGAAAAATAAAGCATTAGTCTTTGGTTTAAGAAGCCAGCTATAACATAAAGTTAAGCTTAACATAGGCTTTATAAGGTAAGTAGTGTATATATTGATAATTTGTACAAAGGCTAATAGGGTAAGCGTGATAAGGCAATGATATAACTTAGGGGAAGCTTAATAACAACACACAGTATTCCAATAACGCAGCTGTAACGCGTAACAGTAATCCATTACAATCCAGCCCTGCCTCTCCTCTCTCTCAGTCTACCGCTTTGTCTACGCATCCATGTGGGTTTCTCCCTCCTCAGTGTCGTCGCTGCGCCTCTCTCGGTGCGCCAGCCTCTCAGCCATTGGCCTCAGAGACCATCACTCTTCCTTTCACAACAATAGACCCCCACACACACACACGCACACACGCAAGCACACAGCCACTCACTTCTGCGCCGGCACAAACGCGCAGGGAAGCTTTCGAGGAGCGTCGGTGAGATGTTGGTGAAACTGCGGTCTGCCGACTCCTTTCTTTGCAGCTTCACATCGGCGAGGAGGAGCGCAGGGGAGCCACTGCGATGCGCTCAGACGGGGACGCGTCGGAGTTGAAATAAGGGAAGCAAAAGGAAGAGGGGGGAGATTTTTCCGGCGAGGATGACTGATTGGTGACAAAGAAAACGGGGAGCCCCTCTGGCTTCGGCTGCTAGAACTTGACGGAAGGCGATCAGGGGGACCTGCGTGCTCTGACTTGGACAGCCCAAGGTTTTTGATCATCTTTATTTTTGGAGGGGAACCATGCCTGTCCGGAGGGGTCACGTTGCGCCACAAAACACATTTTTGGGAGTAATTATCCGGAAATTCGAAGGACAAAGTGAGTACCTCTCTCCATGGTGCCTAGTGCTGCCTCTCTTTTGTGTCTGCATCCTGAATCCTCACAACAATTATCAGAAAATCGGCCTTCTTTTCCAACAACAAGGCGTGTGATGCAGATATGCCACAATATACTAATTCCATTTTCCTCCCTTTTTGATAAACTGCATGTCAGAGGTCCATTAAAAGTCATTATAAGTTAATTATCCTGCCACCTTATCAAGCTCTGGGGTTGTTTGATAGTAGTGCTGTACCCTTCTGCTCCAGTAGTTTAAAAAGCTACCAGAGAAGCACGGATTAAAGGATTTAATTACTTTCAGATCATATCCCCAAATACCTTCATTGCCAGTATTAAATCCTCCAGCTCTGTTTATTTTATCATGGATTATTGAGGTGCTGTGATGCTGCACACCTTGCTGGAGGCCTATTCAAAACAGTGCAAGATTAGGCTGTTTTCACATGAGTAAAAGAATCTGAAAATGTGGGGCAACTTGTTTATATTTCTGCAAAATGCATTCATGTATCATTGATTATGATGTTCCCATGATTCACCACACTAATAAATCCTCCCTCTTCTCTAATTCTGCCCCTCCACAGATAAGAAATTCATCATAGCCAATGCCCGGGTGCAGAACTGCGCTATCATCTACTGTAATGACGGCTTCTGCGAGATGACAGGCTTCTCCCGGCCGGACGTCATGCAGAAGCCGTGCACGTGCGACTTCCTGCACGGCGAGTTCACCACCCGGCACTCGGTGGCCCAGGTGGCCCAGGCTCTGCTGGGCTCGGAGGAGCGCAAGGTGGAGATCACCTACCACCGCAAGGATGGTGAGTGAAAAACGCACCACTGTGTCAGGTCTCCTTCTTATAACACTCAAGAGTGTGTACTTCATAAGACAGACCCACCTACAGGCGTGTTTTAAAACACACTCCAGGTACACTGTGGGTAATTTTTAGTTCTGAGGCAGCCCTATCTGGAGCATTTTGCAGCAAATCACAGAGTGCACCCATTTAGAACCCTGAGGGGGCGGAGAGAGCAGCTGTGCAGGTTTCCTTAGCCGTGAAGTCCAGTTCTGAAAGGATGCAGGCGCTGGGTGGCTGTGAGAGATGTTCATTAGCCTGTGCCGGATAGGGCACCCTGCAAAGGATGTAGCTCACTTCCCTGTAGACCGCTGAGAGGATAGTGAGGCGTTCACTCCTCCTGCTCCCAAAAAACAGCATCTCATCCGCAGCGTACGGCGTACTTACACACATCCTCCCTATATATGCGATAATCTTTTGGTGTGCATACGCTGCGTGAAAATACTTCAGGACTTGGCGTTGACAGCTGCTATTGTTTCAAGTGAAATTCAAACCAGTCGCATCCTTGTGCTCGTTCAGGGAGGGTTCATGCTTTGACCTTTCACAATGACATATGTGTTCAGATGATTAAGCCTTCTTGCATAACGTTCAGAGACCGGTGAGGTTTCACTTTGGCACAAATAGGGATTATAGTTTTATAAGCGTCATGTGCGCCTTGATGTTTATGTTCTCATTGTGTTTCATCTGAGGTGATCGTTAAAGGATGGTCGTGATTCTTTAATAAGGGGATGCATTAGGTACTCATAAGTTATTTATCACCTACAGAGGATAGCAGATCTGTTCGGAGAAGCTGACCAGAGTACTGATACGGAAGTTTGAGAAAGGCAGAGCAAAGAGGAATCAATATCAGTTTAGGGGAGCGGCATATTTTTGAGTATTTTTACACCTTGCTGTCAGACGGCCCTTTTTCTCCAGCATTACGTTTCCTCCAGTGTACAACTTCTGCAGTCCTACGAGCGCAGCACACTGATTCACACTGAATCAGAACTCAGGCTGGGATAAAACTTCTTCTTCCTTAAAGCACCAGTAAAGAACTTTTAACCGGTTATGAAACAGACTGAAATCAACAGCGGTGCCTCTTTATGAGTCACAAAAGCAAATGAGGACATAATAAACTACAATTAAAAATGTGATTTCCAGAAAAGTGATGTTTGGGGGTCGTAATTTGACAATTTCTGGCATTCACAGTGACATAATCTTTTTTCATTCACAAACCACAAACAGGAAAGAGAAGGAGAAGAAGGTGAGAAAATGCAAATTCATGGAAAATTGGCTTCAAGGAACAAAAACACAGGGATTGTTTGGCAGGGTTAAGCAAGGAGTGTGAGGTAACCTGCAATATATGCATAAAATATCTTAAAACTGGCATATATGGGTAATTATCCTACGCTTATGTGAGCTGCTGTATGTTGGGCTCTGTAAAACTTGTATTTTCCTTTGTTTGGGTCTCAAAAAGTCTCTAATTGGAATTGGAAAAGTATGCAGCAGCAACTTTGTCTTAACTCCACATTCAACACATCAACAGCTCCCTGTTTGCAGCACTAACTTTTTCTGAAGAGGGTTATGTAAACCGGAGTGAAATAAGACAGCTTGACACTTGCTGAAGAGCACTACTGAGTGTACCCGACCATGAGAAAAATAGAGATAAATGTGAAAATAAAACGACTCTTCAGACAACCACACAAGTTTCCCTCTCTTTCTGATCCCTTGTCTTTTCTAAAAGGTTCTCATCTTTGTATTTTGGTTAATCTTTGTTGCCATAATCACTTTTTAACATTTCTTGTATGTGTTACTACTTCTTTGATGGACTGCTGTCCCAAATAGCTATATAACTACAAAACCGCTAAGGGCCTGTGTCCACTAACAGCGTTTTTTCAGCACTTCTCACTGGAACTAACAGATGTGACGTCACAAAAGTTGTTGCATGACACTTTCCCTTAGCGGTGACTGTTAAGTATGTTTCTAAATGCTGTGTATGCTTCATATTCACTCAATCAGTGGCATTTTATAAAGAAACAGCAGCTTTATACCCAGAAATTGTACCCTTGAAATAAAGAGTGTGGTTATTATTTCCTCTGTACGCACCTTCACCATTAGTGTTGTTGTTTACGAAGCTGATATCAGAAATCCCGCCCCTTCTTGATTTTGATTGATTGGTGACATTGATGAGTGGTAAGTGCTGCCAGCAGTGGACACAGGCCCTAAACTGCATGCATACAAGAGTCTCACGGGTGGAAAAATAGCTAAGCCCATAGGGTACCCCAAGGGTGGCGATAAAAATCAGGTGACACAGGCGCCAGAACACTGAGCTGCATTGATTTTGAATTGAAAATAAGTGCTGCTAGCAGTGGACACAGGCCCTAACTGCATGGATGCATATGAGACTCTTAAGGGTGGTGAAATAACGTCAAAGGAAAGGCACTTTGATTACTTAGCAAACACTGAGATCGTTTTTTCAGTCGGGTCTTTTTTGGCACATTTTGTACCTTCTGTTTGTACTCCTCCATCATCATCCCTACCAACATGTCGATAAAACCTTGGGTTGTGTAAGTCACCTTAAGTTACCTTAAACAACCCTGCTGAAAACATCTACCTCTGTAATACTGCAGTGTGTGAGTTATTTCTCATCAAACGGATATCCACCAGCCTTACTTACGCCTCTCCCATAGGGTGCACCATTATTTCCTAACACTGCAGCAGTTTTTGTCAGGTTGAATGTTTTTTGTTTGTTGCAGCAGAACAGAAAAGGGAGGGCAGAAAAGACAAGAAATAATACTCTAGGTTTCTTATCTTGAGGAAGGGATAAACTTTATCTGTGCCCACAAACTGCTGGGTATTCTATCTGATAAAAAAACAAGATGCAGTCTGAGGGATTTGTTTTGACAGCTGATGTGTGACAGGAGCTGTGTATGCGTTTCTGTAAATCATACTCGGGCAGGTACAAGAGCACCCAGAGGGAGAGCGCTGACGCAGATTAGGTCAAAAAGGGTTTACAGAACAGTCACAAACGATAGTATCCTTGGAGACATAGTTGTGTGGGGTCAAAGGTTGAAAGTGTGCGATAAGGTTGGAGAGAGAAGCTTGAGGGAATAGACGGGAAAAGATGTCGGCTTCTTTTCTGAGTGGGCTTGCCTTTTTCTCTGGAGACTGCCGCCCATAGCTTCGGTGCATATTGTCCTTACTGAACTTTGAGGAGACTGAGGCTCAGTCAGTGCCGTGAATAACACAATTTCCCCGTGCCGCCCTGCGCTCGAGGTGACATCGTGCCCCTGTGATTGGAGTTTCAGCATGTCTTATTATGTTTGTCACACATTTCTCTCCCAGACGTGGACATCTCCTCTCTAATTCTTTTCTTCTCAGCTTCATTTCTCTGAGAAATTAAGAACTTCCTGCTACATTCAGCTGACAGCTTATAGTGACAAAATATTGGACATTCTATTTATAGTTTTCTGATAATGAGAATCCCTTATCAACAGACCAATGAAACCCTCTAGCATTACTACATTTACAACTGTATTTAGCATTTTAAGTAGGGCTGTCAAACCATTAACCCTTTAAAGCATGAGTAATTGCAGAATTTCTCATTTTTATTTTTTATTGAAGGATTTAAACCCAATTATTTTGCATTTAAAAACAGTTTAAAGCCAATATCAACAAATTAAAGCAATTCCTCTAAGTGTCTTCATTTAGGAATCAAACTAATGCAATTCAATTAACGTTATAATCTTCACTTTTTGATTTATTAGTCAAATAAATGCTGCACTGCAACACCAGTGTGCTCTCAAAACCATCACTTAAAGGGACGGGACTCCTTAAGAGTGCTTATTTTGTGTCATACAGTGTTTCTTTTTTAAAGATAACATTGTTTCACATTCAGAAATATGCAGGAGTGCATGTACAAAATGTTCAGCCAGTGTCAGGTGGTCATTTTGAGATAGTTTTTATCACTCACTCTCGTTTCACTCTCCAGGGATCCCTGGTTAATGCATCAGCACTCTCCATGAGCTCCAGTTTGGTTGCTTTCTCTGTTTCATACAGGGCCAGTATGCCTGAAACTACTGTCCCCTGCTAGGTAAGGCATATCACAACATGCCAACCTAAGGAAACCCCTTGGCCTGCAGCAGTTAACACCTTTGATTTTGTGTCATGGACCAATCTGTGGGGTCTCTCATGCTACAAAGTAGTGCTCTACATCAGCTGACACTTCCTCCTCTGTCAGCTGCAGAGGCACCAGTACGTCAATGCTGCTACACCAAAGAGCTCTACGACTACTTGCAAATGTTAGATTCTTCTTATGAAGTCAGGCCCTTATATTTCTTAAATAGAACACAGTGAAGCAAACATCTAAATCATTAAACTCTAGGACTTGATGGATTATCTCTGTCTGCTGATGCTGAAACTCCGGTATCGATGTGAGTATCGAACCTTCAAAAATTGATAGGTGCTCCCTCTTCCTCTGATTTTCTCCTGATTTATGGAAGTGTTTTCCAAACTCCCGATGCAGGAGCGATTCCCAGTTGTAAACTGTCTTGTGTAGCGTTATGTTGACCCCCCCTGGGATTAAATGTTGAACTAATTAAACTCAACAAAATGTTTGATCTCTGAAGGCTATCAGAGAATCTTGATTACATTTTCTGCAAACACTTAATCAAGTTAGGTCCATTATAGTTTAGAATGAAGTCCGTTCCTTCATGTTGGAGTGTTTTCATTTTGTCCTATCGGCCTGATAAAGGATTTAAGTACTTTAAAGTAGACCATAACCGGTCTGAAGCCATTCTTGGCCGGCGCATTGTCTGCCAAACCGTGCTGGGGGTTCAGTCGTCATCGATCTGCAGAGCAAACAGCTTTAATGAGGACACAAATACCTTCATGTTGCATTGATCTTCAAAACCGGTGCACTGGAGAGGGGGAATCAATGACGGACGAACGCCCTCCCCTCGACTCGCCGGCCCACGGGAGGCTTGAGTAAAAAGAGCTGGAGGGCTTCTGACTGTCGGACCCTGCAGCAGGGGAAAAGGCCTCATTACCATTCTGTGTGCCGGGCCTCTAATTACCTTAGTGTTTTCCTCTCACCTGACTCAGAGCTTCTCCAGGGAAGGTCATACACCTGTTTCAACAGGGCAGACTGCTCTTATAATCCCCTGTTTAAAACAAGCAAGTATAGCCGGACACTTTAATGAGACCGGAGATTATACTTTGGGAAGAATTTCTCTCTAGAGTTTTAATCACGTAATCAAGCGATACGGAAAGTTTTGTTTGTGTTGTTTAGAAAAACCTGCTCTGTACTTCGAGCATGTGTCACCATTTATTATCTTTGACTATGCAGCATGAAGTTGAAGGAAATGTGAAGAGGCAGGCAGCTCAAGTGAGAAAATAGAGATGCTTGTCGTAGTGCGGCTCTGAAAAGATTGTGGAAAGCAAAGTAGAAAAAGGACTCTATCGTTTTCGGTGTCTTGGCATTCCGTCGGCTCTCCTCCACACTTAGCTCTCAGCTCCTATCTGCTATCTCTAGTGCCTCCTTGTATTGGAATTCCCGGGGAAATGTCATTGCAGCAGGCTGATTGCTCTCCTCCCCGGTGGACCGCTGGGGGTTTCTGCGAGGCAATCTTCCCCTCTTTTAATCCCACGACCCCGGGTCTACATAAACGCATCACCCACTGTCCTTTACAGTCCGTGAAGGAGATTCCACTCGTCAGCACAATCTCTGGTACATTCTTAATGCTTTATGATTTGTGCCTTTGCTCGAGCGCTGGTCCTTTTTGCCTTCCGCTGCACATATCTCGATGACCTCTGCTGGAGCGGAGGCTGCCATTAAAGTGGCAAAAAGTTTGTTCCTGAAGTCCCGGAGCTTGACATTTAGATGCTGAGTTTGCTGCATCAAGGGGAGTCTTCTCATGTCATTCTGCTCCTTTCACAAACTCCTGTTCCTTTTCTCCAGCATGAATTTGTCTCTTTCTTAATTATCCACCTCGGTGTATTCTCCACAGAGTGCATTTTTCTTAAGGTGTCAACACCTTAAATGACAGAGTGATGCATTAGTGCCATTTTGCTTTGCTCTTTTGTCCTCATCCCACATGTTTATACCTTTTAGTTTTCACTCGTTGCCAACAGATAAAAAGCAAACCTGAGGATGCTGCAGTAGTCATTATGCTTAATGTAGCGTGGGAAAGATACAGAGACTGGTGTGGATTTGAGTTGTGTTTAAAAGAGACCACAGGCAGAAACCTTGTATCTCTGCATTTAATTATTTTTTCAAAAATGTATGTTCTTTGTCACCCTTAATGCATTTCAGTGGGCGTTAAAACATATCAGCCAATGGAAAATGTTCTGTTCAGTGTTTTGTTATTTAAAGACACAGGTTGTTTAATTTCCTGAAAAGCTGTAGTTTTGGAGATATGAGGTTTAGTCTGACATCAGCAATGTATCAGTTCTTTCAAAAAGTAGACCCATAGAAGGGGGGGAAAAAAATGGAAACAGGATGAAAATATTGATTCTTAAAGCGTGCACAAAGTGGTAAATGTTTGAAATATAGAAACACATTTTAAAAAGTTGTGTTCAGACCAGGCGGCAACTTCTGATATTAAAAAAGAAGCCACTGTCCAGGTGTGAAAAACTGCAGTTCCTCAAGTGTCCACTTGGCTGGCTCCAAAAGCCATGGAATCCCCATTAACACTCATGTTAAAACGCCCACTGTTACAGCAACCCAACCTTGCCCTTCCACATAGGCAAGTGGAAGGGCAGGGAGCTCCCAGAACAGAGCTGTACCGCCAAATTTCACTTACTGTATGCAAATAATTAATTCTGCAAGGATGGGTTGCTGTAAAAGTGGGAAAAAAAGCCATTGAATCTCCATTAACACTCATGTTAAAAAGCCCACTTTTACAGCAACCCATCCCTGCCTTTCCATGTACATATGTGGAAAGGCAGGGAGCTCCCAGAACAGAGCCATACTGCCAAATTTCACCAATTGCATGCAACTAATTATTTTGAGTGGTCCTGACTGAAACACTAGAAGCCACAGTTTCTGAAAACTCCTCCTGCTCCCCCTTCATGTCCTACCCAAAAGCCCCACATTGGGATAAGTAAAATGATATTTCCTCACCACTTTTGCTTCAAACTGGAAAAGTTAGAGCAGAAATCTTCAACATACTCTAATGGTGTTCCACTTAATTAGCTTCTGTCTGAACCACTCCATTATTTGCAGTAAATGCTGTAACATTTCCAAGTTGTAGGTTGGGTTCGTTTTCTTCTGGCAGGGTGTTGTATAAGATAGCCTCGAGGCCTCTTTAAATGCTAATGCTTCACTCTGTAATGAGACAATAAAACAGAGAGAAATTGGATTTGCGAGTTGAGACGATCTCTTCCTATCTGAAACAAATGCAAATTATGAAGCCAAGACAGCCTGGACCTTATTTACACCTGTTTGAATAATGCACTCCGGTTTTTAACTACAACTAATGCAGCAGCCAGTGCCTCTTCCTCTACTTAGTCTTTTACTTTTAATGAATGCATTCACCGCAAATTAACTCCCCATTCACAGAGAAAGTATTCAGACCTACTTGTTGCAACGACAGCTTCAGGACTCACCCGGTAAAAAATAAATGCTTGTAATTGACGCGGCAGCCGCTCCTTCTGCCTCAGTCATTCAAAGAGAAAAATCTCAGCGTCTTGCTCTTCAAGCTAAAGAGCTGCCTCTTAAGGTCCTCTGTGTATAAAGAAATCCATAAGCTCACTACATGGTAAAAAGCTCCCACTTGCAAATAGCAAATGAGACTGAGAATGTCACGCTATAAATAGATTCAAGTTGTGCTTCAGTGATGCTCACTCGGATTACAGCGGGTTTTTTTCTTGCTGGCATTTTAAATGAAGTATATGATGAATATAATAACAGCACACTCTGTGGACCGGGAAGTTACACTTGAAGTCATGTGTGTAATGGAAATGTAACCACTAGACCTCCTTATGGATTAACCATGCTTTCACTGATTTAACATATACATCTCAGGACTTAATCTTGAACGCAACCCAAACATGAAGATAGACGGGGACTAATGGGCAGCGAGAGCAAGTGCATCATGAGGCTTATCAAGTGGCGTTTCCCGTCACTGGTGTTTCATTAAACTTGGGCCACAACACTCTGGTGAGGCTCAACAGTCCGCTCCGGTGTCCCAGGATTACACCGTTGATGCTTCAGGGATTCCATGGGTCATATCAGAGGTTCCCAAAATAAATGGCATGGGCATCTGGATTCTGGAATAGGCTACACACTGTAAACACCCCAAGTCACCTCACACAGCAGCAGCTACAGGCTGGGTTACGAGAGGTAGCCAACTGTGAGAGAGTCAAACATCGGCAAATACTAGCGAATGGTGCAAGTTTCATCTTTGTCCTCAAACGCAAGTATTGGTAGGCTGCTGAGTCACACAACGACTCGCTCACTTCTCATGATCACTTAGATAACAAGATAAATCTGTCAGACATCCATCTGTCAGAAATTACTGTGATGTTACTCCCTCAAAGCTGATTTTTTAATCCCTTATGTGTCTTTTTGACAGACAGTTTTTCCTTCAGTTGGTGTGCATCCCTCTTAAGAACAACAAGTTACCACTGAATGAGGCTCTTAAGCCCCAGAGGAAGCCACACATGATGACCGAAGATAACTGGACTCTGGTCATTTGCCTCCAGCAGCTTCGGTTCGGTGCTTTGACTCTGGGATTGTAACCGCTCTCCGTGAAAAAACCCAATTCTTGTACATCGACTGCTGTGCAAACAAGATAAGCTCTTATTCTGTTTCGCCTGCAGTCTCTCTCCCACATCCGAAGGGTTCAGCTGTGTTTGCGAGCGTCGAGTGGACAGCTTGTGTCTGTGGAAGACATATGCATGAGGGGAGATAGAGGGAAATGAAGGAGAAGAGCAGATGTTGGGGAGGAGAGGGAAAAAGGAAGGATTCAAAGACAAAATTTGGCTTGTAAATGAGACAAAGGGAGAGGGGGAAAGTAGATTTCGGTGTGAGTGAGGGAGAGGAATCAGGTGGAGCTCCGTATCAGATTGGACAACCTCTTGAATCGGGAAGCTGCTTCAATCACAGCTGGCCCTGGCTCCGTCTGCAGCACCCTCTGTCCGTCTCTCTGCAGTAACTCGAGTGCCCAACACGCACTAAACCCATAAAGGGTGAAATAAATGAAGGAGTTCCTCGGCAAATGGGGTGTGACTTTGAATACGGCCGCTCGGCTCGCTCTCATCACTTCTCATGAGCCTGAGAGAAAGCAGCGTAATGAGCAAGCCCCCCGCTCTCAATCTAAAGTGACACGGACAGATGCACGTTGTAGGAAAGGCTTCGATTTCCACTACGCTCATGCCTCACGGAGGATCTCATCTATAACCGGTCTCATTGGCCTCTCAGGGCTGCCGGCGAAGAAGAAGAAGAGGCTCCTGGATTGCAGAGTGGTCATTTACAAGAAAAGCACATTTATCGCCTCTCTGCTCGATTGTTGCCGTTAGAAACCTGAGTGATGTAGAACGGACAATAAAGGAGACTGTTTTCACCTTGTTGGTGCTCTCTTCAGATGCATCTCTCCGTCTGTCACACCTCGTGCCTTTAATAGAAAAAGTTCTGATGTTCTCTGCAGGAAAGTGTTGTCCTGGAAACAGCTGAGAGGGCCATGATATATCATTACACCTCTCAAATTCGTCCTGGCACGTCTGCCTTTGGGGCTCAAAGCTGGAGAAGATAACCGACGACAGGGACTGATTGTGTGAATTCATGCCAGTCGTTCACATGGTGCTGAAAATGCATCAAAAACGTGATTCTGAATCAGTTCATAAGCTGGTATCATGAATGCAGAGCAGTTTGACTTGATGCAGGTGCATCAGATGACGCTTTATCATTACACTGCTTGCTCTTTTAGCTGATCAGGTTTGCGTCCTTTCAAAATAAAAGCGTGCCTGGCACCAAATCAGGGATTCATCTGACTTAGTAAGACTGCAATTCCTTAAGCGACCACTTGAGGCTGACACTTATGTTATGATGATATAAAGGGTCATAGTCCTGCATAATCAGGGGCACAGCTGAGTTGACAGACAGGTGCGTGTGTTGTACATGTTTGCCTGGAGCATCCACATCATCCTCTTTTTATAGGATGATTCGAAAGGTAGGTTGAGTCAGCATCCCCAGAATGGTGCACGCCATCGCTGGGCTTCAGGATCAGGGTCAGGATAGAGTCGAGGGGCGATAGGGGGCAGAAACACAAAATCAAAGCTTGAAAAATAACAGCTGTTGAGCGTACTCTGAGGTGCTTTCACCCCTTGAAAAACAACATCACGAACCAAGAACTGTGACTTGTAACTTGACTCTGTGACCCCAGGCTTCAAAGTTTGGGACTCTGAGAACAGTATCTTTTATCAGGCATAGTTTTTCACTACAGTCAACTGAACTCCCCTTTTTTTTCGTGGTACCCTTCAGGGTCCTTTTCCACTTAAGTAGCCGTGCTAGTTCTCAGCTGATGCTCATGCTGGTTCATGAGAAACTTCCAAGAACCAGTTTGCTATTCCACAGACACCCTGCCCCTCAGCCCCTGATGTAAGCTCAGCAAGGATTTGGTGCCACTTTTGGAGCTCTTTTCCTACTTTAGGGACAGTTCTGTGATGGTCGACACACAAAGAATTGGTTCCAGATGAGGCACTGGTTCCAAGCCAGCCTTGGAACTGTGTTGGTGGGAAAGGGGTATTTAGGCACTTTGAGGTACCTTGTTCCTTCATGTTAAGGCTCAAAGAGTCATGACAGGGTGTTGGTGTTTAGCAGCTTTAAGTCTGAATAGGCAGACAAACAGATATTTTCAGAATAAAACATAAAACAACCGTCACTTAATGACTCATGCAAAACCCGCTAAAACAACTAAGCATAAAGAACCTGCTAAATCAAATGAAATGCAGCGACTTCAATTAGAAACGTCTTTGAAAAGGTTAGATTTTAAATTCATGGACCCTTGCTTTTGCTTTTGCTTTTTGGGTCACTCTGATCAATAAGTCGTTCCTCCAGGCTCTCTCTCTTTCTATTGTTCCCCCGTGTGCCTCATTCGTCTTCATGGTTGTACATCTTAACATTATTCTCTCTTCAGTCATCCAGACAAGTTGAATGGAGTTCAAGGCTGCTCTGAAAAGGTTATTAAAAAGATGTTTATGCTTTCAAAATAAAATCCCGACACTCGTAGAGAAATCTGATCACTCTTTTCCTGTCACTGAAATTTGAGTGTAATAATTGGCAGCGTTTCTTCTGACTAATATCCCTTGAAGTAATAAAAATTAGGTTTCAGTCGCAGCATTTATCCACAAAATAAGCGTACAAAGAAGATTTAAAAACCTGCTGTGGGTATCATATCAGCAGCCAGCCATGTGTACAATATTTAATGATTACCCGGATCAACCAAACATACCAGTTTAACCTCTGCTTGTTCTTATGAAATCTATTTCCCAGCCGTGCTCTGCTGGCACCGCGCCAGAGTCTAAATATAGGTCACTCCCATGTTGGATGTATGGATTAAGCCCACACACACGCTACCATTATGTGATGGCATTACCACAAACAGACAGTAAACAGTCTGACAGCACATACACCCCCCCTTCCCCCAACCAGCACCGCGCTCTGCTGCTCCCCCTCCCCTCCCTCCAGTGGCTCCTCTAACTCCAGCCATACCAACAGAACAACACCCGGTCTCACCCAACTTCCCCGAGCGATGGAGGATATGATTCATCCATGTGATGAGCTGTATCTGAGCAATACAGATTATTTCCCCAGATTATATAGCAGTTTTTGTTTTAATGCGAGAATCCTAGAGGGACTCACGCGAGCGCACTTAAGAGGTTTATTGTAAACATACTCATTCAGCCCCTCCGCCCCGCTCTTCAGTGGAGCACTCATATTTATCAGTATGTGATTTCCAGCCGTGATCCCTGCTTTGCGTTCATTCACAGATTGGATATGAGTACATCTGTGAATGAGGAGCCATTCATTTTTCCCCCCTCTCTCTCTCTCTCTCTCTCAGGCTCCTTCATTCATCAGATCACGTGCTAGCTTCATTGTTATGCTCATGTGGGCGTCTGTTTTACATTTGGTCAGTTTCCAGATGTACTTGTGTAATAAAGCGCTCATAAAAACGCCATTTAATTCACATTTCCTGCACAAAGTACGCCCTTGAATCACCTCCCTTCCACAGGGTTGATTTTTCTTGAATATCCCTGCATTCGACCTTTTGGTGAAAGTCTACATTCACAAATTAGCCCATTATTGGTCGCTGAACATAAATGCCAGGCAGAGGTCAGCACCCCGTATCAACCCCAGACTCACTTTCATGGAGATTGAATCAGAAGCCCTCAGAGTCTGATGGGACACCTGCAGATTATCAAACCGCTGCACCACGATGATCTTCCTCAGACACAAAAACTCACATGGTTATCCACTTCTCTTCTACCACACACCGGCAGATATTTATGCATATCGCCGACTTCTTGACAATATGAGAAAAGTAATTTAGTACCACCGTGCTGCGATGAGACAGAAGTGACAGGAACCGCTTTAACACAAAAGCTTTTACAGGGAGCTCTAATCGAATTTGCTTCAGCATCTGCAGGAGCACTTACGCTACATCCCAGTGAGGGTGTAATTGCCTTAGCTTGTTTCTGTCAGGCCGTCTCGTCAGGCTTTGTCGGGGCCTCAGATGATGAGATGTGCGTTACATTGTTTAGAAGACGTCTGTAGTAGAAGTGGGGAGGGGGCTGATTCACGTCAGAATTGCAATCATAATTTCTGCAATTTTGAATCAACTCAAGGCTTTACAAAATAATAGGTTTGGTCTGTTTTGGTAGAATTGCCTCATCATGTCATCTGGGTAACATCGTATCCTATACTACCCTGGGATTCCCACCCTGAATTACTCAAGTAAAGACTCAGTTATCTCCACATATCTGTGAGTTAAGAAGCTAAATCATGCACAGAGATTAAGTGAGTGTTGTATTTTAAGGGTTATGAAATCCAGCCCAAACACCCTTTTAGTGAGCGTGAACACAAAAACCACACAAGCCCTTTAAAAACACCAGCAAACTTGAAAGCCACTAATTAGCTGTAGCCGGAATAATCCAAACACTCATGTACATCAGTTTAATTGGCTTTTGATTACATTTCTATGGTTCTGTTTTTCTGTTTTGGCCGTCTGATAAGGGCTCCATTTGTGTTTGGAAACATAAAAAGTCTGAGACATGTTTTGTACATAAAAAAGAAAAACTTTGTGTGTTTTTGAAGATAGCAGCGCTTCAGAAGTCCACTTTTATTTCCCCAACACGTCTGATCAATTTGCTTTTTGTCTCTTGCTGAACCATCTGTCAAGTCCTCCTCTTTTCTTCCACATTTGTTATGATAAACAGAGTATTTATGGCACTGTCACAGCTTGCTGTTTGACAGAGAGTCCGCAGAGCCTTCCATCACCCACCATGATCTCACAGATAACCTTTTGCTGTGACACCGCACAGCGCCCAAAGCCTCAGACAGATTATTCCCGTTAATTCTGCCACGCTGCAAGGCTTTGTTGTATTCCATGAATTGCTTAGTTCTCGCTCCCCGGACCTTAGATTATCTCCTCAATCAGCTTCACAAACCGGGCTTCACAATTTAACAAAAAGTACAATTATATCTGAGTTAAAGGCGTTAATGTCTGAGTCCTTCTCATCACGTTCTCTTCCACATTGATTTTGTCTTTCTAGTTTACTACTTCAGGCAATACCAGCTGCCTCCACATCCTCAAAAGGCTGCAGTGGATCACTTTAAAACACCCACAGGTCCTATAGCTTCAGTCGAGGCTGTTGCACAATGACAACATGAGAGTAGAGATGCAGTAGTATGGATTGTTGATGCTGGATTTCTAGAACTGAAGATGAAGCCGTCTCTCAGTCTCGTGGTTTTTGTTCCAGTGGTTTAAATTTGAATGAGAACATTCTTCTTCTGCAAGGTGTCTCATTGTAATTGATACAAGTAGAGTCAACGTAATATATGGGCCACTGGAGTTACCTAACAGTGATATACCTCACTATGGGAGTCATAACTTCTGAAGCTCTGAATGAGTTTATAGATAAAATTGATTTTCTGTCACTGCAGTGAAAAAAATAGTGTTAGCTCCCTGTCCAGTAACAGTTACGATATGTTATGGTATGTTAAATTATGGTGTGTTAATTTAAGGTATGTTACATTACGATATGTTACAATACAATACATTATGTTACGATGCATCATCTTAGGATACGCTTTGCTAGGTTGTGTTATGTTACGTTAAGTTAATAATGACACGTTACGTCACGTTATGATACGCAACGCTGGGTTGCGTTTTGTTACAATAGTACGTTGCATTACATTGGGTTACCTTACATTAGGATATATAACAATTTGATACAATATGATACAATGATATTTTACAATACAATATGTTACGTAACTATGTGCTATGATATAACATAGAAGAATAAAATACGATACATGATTAATTGCCCACAGTAGTGATAATATCACAATACAATGTATCACAATTCATTCTTGGATAAGTTGGTTGAGATGCAGGATAATGATGTAATAATGAATCACAGTATGTGATTAACTGAAGAATAAAAAATGCCTCTTAAAGGTACAGTGCAGGATGAATGTGATCATCGCCCTGTGAGGAGTCAGGAGGTAAAGTGAGTTAAACTGGAAAATAATTGACCCCTTTCTCTAATACCCAAAAAGTAGCCGTGTGTCCCTCCTGGTTAAACTTCCCATTATCCTGTCAGATGTTGATGGATCAGCAGAATATAATAACACTTTATAACAATCTTTATTTCACTTTCCACTCTGAGCAATACATCAAGTGAAAGTGTCTGCAGTGTGGAAATGCTGAACGGAGCGAATGGGAGCTTAGGAAGCAGCGTAAGGTTGGACATGCCATTGATTCTCCAGTCAATGAATGAACTTGTGTGTTGCAGTGATTTGACACATGACCTTTGGGTTACCACCAGGCCCTTCATGCCGGCTCTGATGATATTGTTTCCCTGGGGATAAAGTCTCCCTCCTGGATTAGAGAGCTGGCATCCGAGCTAAACAGCTCTCAGCTCTACGAGTGAATGTTCCCGCAGGAGAAGGGGAAAGGATCACATTTCCCAGGAATGGGAGGGGAAAAAATAAGCTGAAAGAAGGTCAATCATACGAGTTAACTTTTCTCTTTTTTATATCTTTATAATCTTCGCCTGGCTGTGTTTATTTTCATCTTTAAATTTTATTGTAAAGGTTGAGCAATTCTCAAGAGTGACCGCCAGATTGAGCAGCTTGTAAGAAGAGACACCGTCTTCACTCCGGGCTTCATGCCGTCAAAGAACGCTGACGTTGCGCTCACCTTTTTGATGTTAAGTCAAGGAGGACATGATGATAGTGCCGCAGAGATCAACTCAGGGTCAGAGAGCAGCCTGGATAAGTTGATACGCTGACAATTAGCCGTGTAAAGCCACACACGCTCCCCGCTGAGCGCTTTGACAGAGACAGAGAGAGAGAGAGCTGCAGGGCAACAATGAGGGAGATGTCACTGCAACCCCTCAAGCAGCGTTAGCTCCCTGCAGCTGGAGGCCTCGCTCACATCAGTGTCACTCATTCACACACACACACACACAAATAACTCTTGCACACATCCGCACACATGGCTATTAGTCCAGGGCAAGAGGCAGAGGCTGCAATTTAAAATGATTTCACTGGGATCCTGTTGGCAGCAGTCGCTCCAAATGAAGGTTATCAGGGCTCCCGTGTGCCACCATGCCATAATCACTGTCAGACACGACTAGTCAACAATGTGTGTGTGTGTGTGTGTGTGTATGTGTGTGTGTGTGTGAGAGAAGGAGAGAAAAGACACTTGAAGGATGGCATCTTAATCGCACTTTCTGGACGTCGTGTCCGCGTTAAAGCCGCCCCCTGTTGAGCTGCATTGTCTTAATTATTGATAGTGGAAATAGAATCTAATGAAATTTCCAGCGTGTTGAAACTGGAACTCCCCTCACCACACCGCAGCACACACACACACACACACACTCACACACTCTCAGCGATCCCTATTTGTTTAATAATTTAAGTTTCCTCAGTGATGTGCGAAATGTAGTGTGTAATAACAGTCAAAGAAATGTGGCTTTGCTTTGATGAAATAATGGAGCAGAAAATCTTTCCCACAGCGCTCAGTCATCTGTCCTCCCCTCTTTGGGCAAAACTGTAATTTGCACTAGCTTTAACTCGTATTATGATGTGTGAAACCAGCTTCAATCATCACACCAGCACACTGCTGCAGTCGTCTCATTGAGTGAGTCTTTCTGGGGTTGTTTGCTACACTTAGCAGTATTTCACGGTGACACGTTGTACTTTCTCCTACTTATATATCCTTAAAACTTTATACTTTGATTTCTACGTGCAAAAACACAATGCATTATTAAACATTATGGACCTTGCAGAATCACACAGGAGTTGGGAGCTGTATGTATTATATCTGCTCAGGTCTGTGGTGTACTGCAGTAAAACATGGTGGTGTGCATATAACAAAGATGTAACCTTTTGTTATTGTAAGCTCACTTTTGAAATGTAAAGACAATTTTAAAACCTTTAACTTTTATTAAATTCAAGTTCCTTTAATGCCGCAATTTTCGTGTTACTGTACTTCACTGTAGAAACGCAGCAATGTGGTGTTCACGAACGACTCAGTTCTTCAAGCCAGCTCTTGTTGACCAAAATCAATCAAGCTTTATTTATTTAACACCTTTCGAACACATCAAATGTGATATAGAGAACTTTAAAGCGATTGAAAATGAGAAAAAAAGAAAAATGAAACACAAAATCAGGACAAAACATGCTACATATAAAAAAATGCACACCAACAGCAATAAAGTGTGTAATTTAAGCTATTAATGAAAGAATTAGAGCATCAAAATGATGATAAGAATATAAATAGTTCAAATGAAAGTAAATAGAAAAGGATAATGTTAAAAAATAGTTCTATGAAGAGCCGTTTGGGAGTCGGTTCTCGCTTAGCCAAATGATCTGCATCACTAAAAAGAGCTGGACTTCCCATTGCTACAAGCTTCCACACTGAGGCTGCTTTTCCCTCAGACAGAAGGGTCCAAAATGGTAATTTAGTGGTTTTAGTAGTTAATAGTTTTACAGAAGAGTGATACACAGGTACCCCCTGTGACAGACACTGACATTCTGCAAACTAAAATTCCCTTGGACTTAAATTAGCTTGATAAGAACTGACTATAACAACAGAAAGCATGTTTGAGAAAAGTTTCTTTGACCTGTATTTCAGTTTTTAAGTTTGACCCATGTCCCATCTGTTTATATGGAGGAGGCAGGCTTTAGTACTTTAACTGCAGCCAATCACTTGAGGGAGCTCTAAGTGTTTTGGCTTCATTTTTATGGAGCTGACACGTCACCCATCGTTTAAAATAGTCTATCTACCTCTTCTAACTTTCTAACACACCATAAAAAGTTTTAGCTTTAAGCTGTGAGAAAAATGTTGTTGGAGTTAAAGTAAGAGTAAGAGAAATTGCAAATTACTTTTCTTCTCTAAATCGAATTGTTCCCCTATGTGAGTTAAAAGTTTAGTTGAAATAAGTGTTTTTCCTTTACACATTTCATTTCCAACTTTAAGAAAAGCTGTCTCCATTTAGATCCTAAATTGAATCGTTTTTTCCGAGTCAGGAGGGCTTTAATTTAGAAAGTGATCATAAAAAATTCATATAATTGAACATTAGTCGAGTTTTTCTGCCTCATATCCATAAAGATTCCCACGAAATCCTACACATCGCTGCCTCACTATTAATTTAGCAGACTGAAATGAAGGAGGGAAAAACGAGACCTTCAGCGCCGAGCAGCAGCGAGCTCTCAGCCTGAAAATGAGCTTGAACCGGCGCCACCTTTTATAAGGAGCCATTAATATAACTTCAGGAGGAGAATGTGGAGGCAAAGGGTGAGTGAACCCAGGTGAACAGGGAGGTAATTTCAAAGATGCGTGTGTGTGTGTGTGTGTATGTATGTGTGTGTGTGTGTGTGTGTGTGTGTTTTGGAGAGCTCAGTAATGAAGGCGCCACTCTGTGTGAACAGTTGGTCAGTGGTGAATCAGGGCAATATTAACGTGTCCTCAGGCGAACTTCCTCCTGATGTCCGACAGTGAGGCTGTTCTCAGTCCAAACTTCAAGGTCAAAGGAACCAGGAGAGATCAGAGGCGTTCAAAATCAGCCTTGATTGTTTTACAGTTTTATCTGTTTCTTTCCAATGAGCAGCGACTCTGACAGGAGCGTGGAGAGCACACATCTTTTAAAAGTGCTACCTGTGTCATCAATATTTCTGCCTGTCCGCCCCTGTGTCAGTAACTATTGCTGCCTCCAACTTACAGGTCACCACACTTTGCCATAAGTGTGCTGCTGCCACTTAAAGTAAACAGGATTGCAGGACAGGATGTTGCTCCCCTTGTCCTTGTCCGCATACAAGATGGTCTGGGCCCAGTAGCACCTCAGGTTGCTCTCTGCCTGCTAACGGTCACTATTTCCCCTTCTTCAAGTCCAGCCTGAAACAGGAAGTCATGTTTCAGCCACAGTGTCAACAGGCAGGGGTGAAATTGACCAATCAGAATCCAGTATTTAATACATATGGGTAATAAAAAATTTAGTGGAAAGGAAAACGTCCTTCAATCAGGCAGAAACCTCGAGCAGAACCAGACTCATCTGTAAACATCCACCAGACTACTTCTTATCTTTTAGTCCAGTTTAGTCAGAACACCATTAGGACCAGTGTTGATGAGTGTCCTAACGCCATTAAAGAGCCCCTCGGCATACTGTGACTTGGCATATTCTGTGTAGGCACGCTGCGCCGTCATCCTGCCGCGCCATCTGTGTAGCAGCAGATTACCAGGTAGCCCCGTTAATCCAGGTAGACTGCGAGGAAATGAAGCCGAGTGGAAAATGTTTCAATCGATAAGACCCACGTTTCCACTCAGGCTTAAGGCTTATTGCTTGACTTTGACACAGCAGGCCGGAGCAGCAACGCACTAGAATGCCACGCAGTAGGCTTATCAGGCCTGTTCCAAACACACGTCACAGTTTAGCTGGAGGAATTTTGAGATGTTTGTGTGGATGATTGGCACCTCCTGTGTTTTATTACCTCACATTCACCTTGCCAAAGTTTGAGATTGTTTGATTTCTCTTGCAAACTGCAAGTCAGCACTCTCCTTCCATCCATCATCCTCGGAGGATTAGAGACCAGGAATGAAAAAGATAGTTTCTGTTGTAGCTCGTCCATCCGTGAGTGTACGTCTGAGTTTGGGAAGGAGAGCGCTGAGTCAGGCTGTTTTTGAAAAGACAGAGGGTTTGGTTTTAAAGAAGAGGAAAAAGATGGCCTGATGTATCACACCCAGGATGCTTTGCTGTGTTTTGCTCCGCATGAATATTCAGATCAGAGATGCTCTGACTAAGGCTGTTTTAGTGTCTTTCAAAGGTGCATCCTCTCATTACGCTGCAGCATGTAAACCAGCTCCAGCGCCTGCATTTCAGATTTAGTTGGACAGAGAACATTCTGCTAATTAAGGCTGCCGGCAGCCTGTGCGTGAGCCGCTGTGTGTTTCTGTGTGTGAGCCGAACTGAGAATCAGTGATACTCATTAGTGTTTATGTGCGTGCGTTTGTGTGCAACTGAGAAATGTAAATGTTGTTTCTGTTTGCGGGTGTGTGCGTGTGTGTGTTTGTCTTTGACCCTCAGCTGAGGCAGGATATGCAGGCAGGCAGGCAGACAGGCACAAATTTGCATCTGCTGTAGCACCAGGGACGTGTTTGATCTGTCCGCTTATAACACGTCAGGTGGCCTCCCTGAGCTGCGATCTCATTTCTCAGGGAGAGAGACATGTGCAGGGAGTGTGAGAAAGAAAGGCTGAAGGTGGAACCAGAGAAGAAGTAACTGAAAAAGACTAATCTCTTTTTACAGATCCTTAATAAAAATGTAGAGTCTGTACTCAAGGGTGCAGATTTTCTGTACAGGATGAATTATGGTGTCTGTTTAGAGTGTGTTTTTAGTGTGTCTTTGTGGAGAGCAAAAGCAGGCAGAATTTCTCATATACCTTAAGTATGCCAGAGAGGCCTCTAGATTACTTACTATTTACAGTGAAACTGAGACTCGCCAGAAAGACATACAGTGTTTAGATATCCTTACTGCTGCAGCAAGAAAATCAAAAGGAAATCATATGGATGAAGTAACCCAGAAAAAAACCTTCTAAACCTAACCTTCTATTTACAGTGAAACTGAGACTAACCATAAAACCAATTTGTTAAAAATCCCTCAACTTCCTGAGAAGTGATGATCTGAACTCAATTCATCTAATTTTTATTTTTGCATTTGATTTATTTCCCACCTGAGGACAGAACCTACAAAGCTAAAAATGTTACATTCTCCATCATATTTTTGTCATTTTGAGTCAAACTTTGTGTAACTTACAATTTACAGTGAAGCTGAGACTCAACAAAGAAATAGCGGCGTATTTTGCAGACATTTCAGGAGGACAATCTTGACCTGCTTTTGGCCTGAACACACGGCCACTTGAGTTGCTAGTTGGGCTGTAAACAAGGCTGAACACAGAAAAAAAAAGCCCTGTCTGTAAATGGTTTATCACTAACTGCCTGCAACACCACAATACAAGGTAGCTGCTGTTCAAAGAGGCCTATATATTGTTGTGAGGTGATAGCAGACAGCTTCTGAGATTGGAAAAGGAGAAAAAATCAGGCCCAGAGTGGATTTAATAACAGTGAATGGAGAGAGAGGGATAGACAGACAAGGACATGGAAAGTACAAAGAAGAGGAGAGTAATAGAGGCAGATATTGAGCGGAGAGAAGTAAAGCATAATGGGAAACGGAGGGGAAAGCGAGGGGAAAATAACTCCTATTAACAGATTTATCTCGCCTCATTCTGTCGTGCCTCATCACACACTTCTGTTTGTGTCTGACAGTAATGGAAAAACGAAACAAGCCGCACTCTGACTCGGCTCAGCACAAGTGGAAACTGTCATTTTTACATTTAGATGCAGATTTTAAGAGCAAACACACGCAAGTCGAAGTGGAGGTTAATACAGAGAACACACACTTTCATCTCACACACACACACGTCCTCTTCTCATCCCTGTTCAGTCCAGACCACGTGCACTTTTCTTGAACTCGCTCTCTCTTTAAAATTCAAATTCATTTGCATGACATTTGGTTGTTAGCTGCAGTGTGCGACATGACAGAGCAGCACATGCATGAACAAAACATTTCTTAACCCTTTGATAACCAAACAGAATCCCTACAAACTCATTCTCATATTGATTTAGACGTCCATCCCCGTCCCTCTCCCTCCATAGAGCCTCCTCTCATTCTCATATCGCAACCAAGTCCGACCATTATACTTTCTAGAACATAATACTTTGCTGCAATGAATTATAGATGCCTATGGTTTCCAAGCGGCTTATTTTTAGAGTGCACGCATACATGTCCACACACACACACACACGACTCAGATTGCTTTACAAAGCTGGCTCCTCCTGAGGCATGCAGAGGTTACGCCGAGCACTCCGGAGTGTGTGTGTGTGTGTGGAGGAATGTGTGCCTGTGTTGCTTTTTGTCATTGGTGTTCAAGTGTGTACAAGATGAGTTAAACTTCTGAAGTCGGCCTTCTACACTTGACCTCTAATGCTGCTTTACACTAGAAAAAAATGTCCCTCTTGACTCGTCGTTTCATCTCAACTTGAGAGTTTTTTGGGGTGTTTTTTTTGTGTAGAGTCGTGCACCAAATCCTGTCAGGACTGGAAATCCAACCAAGCCAAACCTGCACCCCTTGAGTTTTAATTCCAACATTTTTAGCTTAAAACTGAAAATCCGCCAAATTTTAAAGGAACATTTCTCTCTTTTTTTATTTTTATTTTTTATGCAAGAGCTCTCCTCAATCTAACAGCAGGGAGATGATTATATTTCATCGGAGAACAATCATGCTGTTGCTTTGTGCCGCAGACAAATGAAACTAATATCCAACTTGGCAAAGTGAAGTTTGCTTGTCTCCTCTGTGCTCGTTTGTTTCCATGGAGACTGACGTGATGATTTCAATTTGAATCTGCAAAAATGGGATTCAAAAAGGAAGATGCTTATCACATCTTCTTTTTAAAATAAGCAACCTTTAAATAAGGTTAAAACACTGATTTTGAAGTTGAAATACATCGAAGGGGTTTTGTAGTGAAGAAAAATTATATAATTTGACTCTATGTTGGTCAAAGTGCATCCAGAGACAACTCCACCTGCAGTAGCAGTGTCTTTTGCATGTTATGAAAGACACAGGATGTACATTTTACTTCCCCCCGCCCTCTATTCACTCTGACCAAAACTAATGACTCCAGCCACTCCTCCTGACACTGATGTACTATTAGGGGCAGGTTACTGCTTAGCCCAGCGGAATCAGGGCCACCCGATACATAAATCAAACCCCAGCCTCGTGAAGCGGCCGCTATGTCACGTTACAGCACAAAAGGATTCCAGAGTCAGATGATACAGTGGGAGAGATATTAACGAGGACTGTACGTCTGCAGCTATTTGGCTTGAGTGGCAGGCATATTCGCGAGAGCCAGTGGAGGAAGAGCTGTGCGCAGCAGCATGTCTGTGCCCCCCCCCCCCCCCTCCCTCTCCCAGAAAAGAAGTGCTGTGGGCCGGGTGCCTGCTGGGCGAGCTATAAATAGCTTCCTGGTGACAGCAGGACTTAGAGCCGAGTGTGAGGGAGAGCATCTTCCAGAGATGTCCACGTTCATTATTTAAAACTTAATCTACATTTCATTTTCTACACCAGTAATCTTTGGCATGGCTCCCTCCACATCCCATCCATTCAATTTGACTCTAAGACAAGAGGCAGGGAATAAACATCTCTGTTAACCAGTTGTGTGCTGTGTGAGTCATTAGGAGTGTTGCGTTGAATTTACCTCCCACTGTGGAGCCGGCGGCAGCATTTCAGGTTAAAGAAGTGAGACCAATTAATTCTTTCCTGCAAGAAAGATAAGAACTGTGGTTGCTGCATTCAGCGAGCATGAATCGTGCTGCAGAGTGATGAATTTGCATGTCATGTCATGCAGGGTCAAACAGCATGGAGGTAACAGGATAAGGCAGTAAAGTTATCTGGAGGTGAGTGCATGTTGTACTGTACTTGACTGTACTGAACCCCACAGTCCCCAGCAGCAGGACTGTCTGGGTTTATGAAATCATTCGGCTCCAGAGGCTCCGCTCTCAGTGGACCTCTTGACCTTTTCACCCTTGTTTCTCCTCCCGGCCTCACGCAGCTTTATCCGGACTAAGATGTTTGAATGTCAAAGAGTGTTAATGGAAAGCTCCAGGGTCAAACTGTACTCTGTCTAGAAACTCTTGTTCCTTTCGCTCTCTGTAAAGTTTGACCATTTTCTTCTGCATGGGAAATAATCAAGTTATGAATTTTGAATAAGCCGAGCTCGCCCGTTAGATTGATGGCGAGGGAGTTCAATTTCAGGGGTTCTATGAGTGATTGCAGTAAGCCTTGCACCAAACTCATCAAAAACAAAACATAAAAATGTGTTACCCACTTCTCATCTTGGTTTCATTTCTTGTGGTTTAGGTTCAGACTTCCTGTGCGCCACCCACATCATCCCCGTGAAGAACGAGGAGGGCGTGGTCATGATGTTCATCCTCAACTTCGATTACATCCTGGACGAAGGCAGCAGCGACTCGCTGGAGAGACTCAACCACACCTCGCCGTCCAAAGCTGATCAACGTGAGTAAAGAGGAAAAACGTGACAGCACATGGTGGTTTCTATCCAATACGGCATTTATATAGGTTCTGCTTGGTCCCTAAATGAAGTAAGACATCATCCCTGAGTGATCGTAATGTAACAGCCAGTCATGACCTTTCCCTCGCAACCTTTCCCTACATCCACATCAATTTGTGCCTTCAACAAACCCCCCACTGTGTCCAAAGAGCTCAACATGACCCTTACATTAATGCTGCACACCATGCTGGATACCATTATGGTTACATATGTCAAGTTCATGGCTTTAAATTCAGATGTTAACTGGTTGTGATGTCCAGCTTAGGATTTCACGTCTCCTTTGGGCGGACAAATAAACCGCATACACCCATATTCAACCAACACTCTAAAAAACATGTTTCAAACTCAGCATGCAAACCTTTACAGAGCGAGTACGTGGTTTCAGACACAACCATAGACTGAGTAGAAGATGCTCACTCCAATCTACTTTGGGCTAATCCAAAGAGGTGGAGTGAAGTCCGAGCCTTGACGTTGGGCTTAGATTGGAATTCCTTGGCCTTTGGAGCCAGCCTCTAGTGGACACTCAAGGAACTGCAGTTATTTTCATTTCTGTATCGGTTCCATTTTTGTTATAACACCAGTTCTGTTTAACAACAAAAGGAGGAATAACTATAATCTGTAGCTCTCCTGCGTTACTCAGTGTTTGATGATGTTTTCATATGAGCTGCTTCAGTTCGTTCTTGCAGCAATGCGGTAAAGGAAACCCCAACAAGACATCTCCTCTGGCATGTTGACACCATCGTTTAGCAGACACTGACGTGTTAGCCTGCCATCATTTTAAAGGTCTGGCCCAATTATAGCTCATAGCCTGCCGGGATGGCCTGATGAACTACTGGAGCAGTGCTGGAGAGCACTCCGCTTTCCCCGAGCTGTCGGTGTAATAGCGTATAATGCCGTTCCCCTGCGGTGCTCTCCAACACGCTCCTGATGCCTCCTCGCTCTTCTCTCTGTCTGTGACATATAAAAGTGCAGGCATAGAGGAGCAGAGGTCACCTCTACATGACTGTAATTGGATGAGGGCCCCTTACAGGCTGCGTTGCCGCATGGGGAGCGCTGGGAAAAGAGCGGGACATCGAGTGTAGAAGACAGTGTCGTCTGCCTGTGTGTTTACGTGTCATTGATAAAGCCCTCCTCTGTCACTTTCCTGAGGGAGCTAATTGCTCAGCCTGAACACAAACGCAGTCCCTGATGGAGGAGGCCTCTATGAGTTAAAGTCTATCTGACTCCCTAAGTGGGCGCCACTGGTCCAGATTTGTTTACGAGGTTGATTTCAGTGCTGGACACGTCTTTCTCTCTCTCTCTCTCTCTCTCTCTCTCTCTCTCTCTCTCAGCCTACACACAACCTCTACGATCTTTCTGATTACCTCGGAGAGTTGGCATTCCTTGGCTTCGTTTCATCACTCCACTCCTTCAGCGAACTCCAGAGACTTACTATTGCACTTAGATTTTACCAGCAGATGGATAGAGGTCACAAATTATGAATAACTCTACATATTTAAAGAACAAGCCGGATGTACAAACTGCTACAGATGTAGATTCAACTCTGAGAAAACCCCCCTGCGTTGCTATTTTAAGACACATTCCTGCAGTACGTGTAGGAGCGGCTGCCTTTAGATGGTGCGAGGTGATGATCCATGTGTTGCATTATGTAGTCTCCTTCTGGGGGAATGAGCAGCCACACATTAAGTGCTGCTTATCGATTGCCTCTGCCGCTCAGCGAGGACCCATCCATTCTGCAGCCGTCTTTGATTGTCCCATTTTGCTCTGACGCCGCCGAGCAGGGCCTCTTCCACGGATCTATAAATTACACACAAACAGAAAAAAATCCGTTGACGTTGATGTGTAGGATACAACTCCAGACTGGTGCTTTAAATCGGGAAGCAGGGTGAGAATATTCGACTGTCTCCAGAGAAACACCAGGTTATAGTTGGATTATATATATGATGAAAAGAAACCTGAGTCGTGATAAAAACAATACACAGAAATTAACATCCTTCTGTTCCTCCACTGTGGGAGTGAAACAACCTTTAACCCGGAGCGTCTCATAACCTGAACTTGTAAGAAACCATAAGGTGAAGGTCTCGCCACCTGACCATTTCCCGCCCCGCTGACCACCTCTGCAGAGCCGGGTGCTTCCCCTCGAGGCAAGTTGGCAGCTGCTGGTCTTTCTCTCTCTCTGTGTTCTCGCAGCCTCCTCCTTCATCCTCTCTTTGAGCCAAAGAAGGAGAGAGGATTTTTCTATTTTTATTCCCTTTCTTTAAAGCAGAGGTTCTGAAACTTTCTCTTTCAAATATTTTCGCAGTTAAGTTCAACCTCAGCAGAGCAACACAGTGGAGGAAGGAGCCTTTACAAAGAGGTGTAATACAGCAGAGGAAGTTCTAATGAAAAACACTTAACAAGGTGATCTGGCTTCCTCTAACTGCTGACGAATATCTTCTCACAAAACCTGACGAGGGTTTAAAACGAGTATTGAGACACATTTATCTTGATACAGGTGGTACTCTGAGAGCTGTGATTTCCCACTTCTTTCAACAATGGCTCATTTATCTCTCATCATTAAACATAAAAACTTAATTTGCACCAGGGGTGTGACAAAATATAAAAACAGCAGTATATCATCATCCTAACTCATGGGATACAATTATTATATAGCCGTAGTAAAATGATATTTTTATTCAAAAATAATACGGCACTTAAAACAGATCACTGAATCAGGATGTTATTGTAATGATGGGCCATATTTAGGTATCACATTATACAGTACCATACGTTATCATATCATCTATCATATCACATTGTTTTGATCATATTGTATAGTGTCGTATAAATAATAATGATAAAAATAATAATACATTTTATTTAAAAGCGCCTTTCCTAACATTCAAGGCTACTTTACAGAGGGATTAAAACACAATAGATTAAATAAATAAAAACAACAAGCAAAGTATCTTTAAGAAGGGCCATGTTTCCCCCACCTGAAGATGAACATCTGTGTCCAGAATCATACAGTGTGTTTCTATTCCTTGTTCCCTTAATGTCACACATCACTGCCGACTAGCTAATTTGAAAAAAGCCATAAATATTGAAATTAACTAGTGTTAACTCAGGCACAGTGCAATCACACTTTAATTTTCCTTCTTTATAAATGAGAGTGGGGACACAGCAGCATTACTTGTGTTATTCTCTGGAGCTGTTGGGTAATATGCACACTGGGAGCGCAGGTAAACACTCCTGGAGGTAAAAGCACACAGCATGCAAATCAGCCGGCGCTTTTTATTTTCATTCATCGTCAGCGGAAGCACCAGAGCAACGCAGAGAAAACAAAAGGACATGAAGCCGGTTTTACCAAAGGGTGACGCTTTATTGTTCCGCCTCTACCTCTCCCATGACATCTGAATCATGCTCGCATTACAGGAAGACATTTCATTCCCCAACACGAGGGGGGATCTGAGGGCCCAATTAGTATTCAATGCAAATATTACTTTCTGGTATCATAGCAACAAGGGCCACTGTGCAGCGTCCAGTGGTTGTGTGGGGAGGTTTTCTCTTTGCAGGGACGGAGGAAGGGAGAGTGAACAGACACATGTACTGTACACAGAGTCACAGCACTCAGCCCTTACAAGATCCAAATTAAACAGTTACATACAGTGCTCTAAGCACACAGCATGGATTTATGACTGCATTACAAGCTAATTAAAGGATTTGTGGTATATATATATGTTTATCCTCCAGGTTCAGCAACAAGAAACGGCTCATACCATTCTTTATTTTTGTTGAGGCGTCATTTTAACAGTAGAGGTAAGTCCTTAAAATCATGACTTCAAGACCTGCACAACAACCTGCACGATCTCTGTTGTGATTGCAAAACGGAGCAATCTTCCTCTGGAGGAGGGGAGGGAGCATTTGCAGCCACTCCAAACCAGATTTAGCTGTATTGTGCAGACTCTTTGGCATATAAATTGGCTTTTGCTGGTTTGGGATCGGCTGCAGAGTGATGAATCAGAAGGTATTTTTTGATCTGCAGCCTCATTCGCCTCACAGTGCCCAGATCGGATGAAACACAACTTTTGTTTACGATGCTTTTGCAGAGGTAAAAAGAAAACCACCAAGTGGACTCCTTTTCATCCTCATTCGGATGACTTGTGTAGTCATGCCAGACTAAGACGACGCTCTGACTCGCAGATGAAATGCAAATCATTATTTCCGGCTTCATCAACATCTGGCTGGAGACTTAATTTTAACACACTACACTGACCCGAGCAGGCGTGGAGCATTGTGTCTAAAATTAGTTCTCTGTCTCCCTCTGTGCTCCAAGTCTCAGAGGAAGGAGCACTGCTGAGGAAGATAAAGATGCATGCTGCTCCCTTGCTAAACCTCAAACATGAACTCTCTATTTTACCTCCTGATGTGCCTCCGACTGCATCCTGATGACGATGTGTTCAGGTTTGCATGAGCGCCTCATGGTAGAGAGACCATGTAGAGACTGATATGTACGGCATATGTTCAGGCGACTAAATGATTCACAACATGCAGGCCACGCTTTGCTGCCCATATGTGACTCTCTCTCTCTCGACATGTTTGCAGATATTGTTAGACACAACAGAATGCTCCTTTTTCTGAATGGTGGACACCGTTTTGTGTTCCTTCACTTTTTCCTGCATAACACTCCCTCAGTGATGCTCACCACGGCCTCTGCAGAACCACCTTGATTATCACTTTGTGTTGCGTTCACTTCCCAAGAGCTCAGTCACTAATAAAACCCTGCACGTGATCCGCTACCGACTCCTCAACGTACAACAATATTTCAGCTAACGTCCTCCCCCATGAATAATTGAAGGAAACTGAAGATTGATCTGGCGCCTCAGGCAGATCGAGCATTTGTTTTGATCTGCCAGGGTCTTTTTAAGAACGCTGTACTGGCAGGCACCTCAATGCTATTGGCAAACAAGTATGAGATATCAGCGGGGATGTTGAAGACTGCGAGCAAGTTTTGCTGCAAACACACCGTGAAAACACAACACAAGGTCGGAGGGGGTTATGTCGATCCCACCGGCTCATTAAAAAAGCAACATCCCCTCTGACTGTTGCTGTTTTTAGCCTCTTAGCCGTCAAATACCTTCAGATCTTTGGCTCTGCATGATAATTGAGTGACGAGGCTGCCCATCGCCTGAGGACTCATGACTTTATGTGTTACCAATTGTCTGTAAGCCCTTCAGCTTCCTCTCTTGTTGATGTTGTTCCTCTCTCTCAGGCAAAGGGAGATTCTTTCGCTTCCGCTTCCCGGCTCTCCCTCTCCTGGGCATCAGCAAGCAGTCCCTTCCCCAAGAAGACCCCGATGCCGTCATGGTGGATTCCCCCCGCCACAGCGACGGCTCTGTGGCCACACGCGACTACCAGCTCCCCAACACCCGGGAGAGCTGCAGCCCCTCCTACGCCAACGACACCCGCGCCCTCATCGGCCCCAGCCACTGCTCCACCCCCGTGTCCGGGCCTTTGGACCACTCGTCGCCCAAGGGTCCGTGGAACCGGACGTACCCGGACCAAGCCACCGCCCCGACCTCGCAGCAGAGCCAAGAGGACACACTCATCGCGGCGCCGTCAATCCCGGGACTCACTCCAACGGCCTCCAGGGAGAGCGTGTGCAGCATTCGCAGAGCGTCGTCTGTGCACGACATGGAGGGCTTTGGGTCCAACTCCAAGATGGCGTTCAGGGACAGACACGCCAGTGAAGGTAGGAATCTCCTGCTGTCCTTTATATTTATAACATGAACACTGTAAGCTGCCTGTTTGAACTTGTTTATACCAGATTATCTGTTTAATAGAAAGTGTTGTTATGTAATATGAAAGTCTGTGTAATCCACTAAACGTGAAAGTATCTTTGCGCCCGGTTAAGCATTTGAAAATTACAACATGACACTTGGAACCAACTCACTGCCTCAAAGGATTTATATCTCTCGATGTCACCCCTTTAACTTCCTGTTATAGATCTTAAAGACTAGGTATCTTAGAGGGTCTAGACTCCTGTCAAGATTAAGGCCTGTTCTCGCCTGCTTCTTGTGAAAACTGACAGAATAACAAATCAAACAGCAGAAACAGAGCTTACCTCTCATCGGTTAGTTTGTCTATCTCTGGTGATGAAGGCCACTAGTGAGGCGTTTTCTTCCTCCTGTTTCAAACTTTAAGACTCTTTACTGCTTCTAACGCCATCAAGCTGTCAATGTGACCTGAGAGTAAACAAGCATTTGCATTTATCTAGCACACGGTGACAGCAGCCCCTTGCGTGCTTAGGATTTTACTTCCTGAGTATCCTCACCTTGTTTCCCTTCAAATTAGTTTCTGCTTCCTTTGGTCCTGGAGGAAGCGCTGTGCTTGCATCGGTGAACTGAAGTGTTGCGTTGTGTGACGTGACATTGCATGGTGCTGCATTGCGGCGAGCTAGGCTGTGTTGCGTTGCTTTACATCGAGCTGCAGTACGTCACATTGCATGGCGTCGAGTTGTGATGTCACTCGCCTTCATAACCTTTTGAAAAGGAACGTGCTCAAACTTTAAGAACAAAGTCATCTATGACTTGGTCAGCACGAGGGACACGGTGTTCTTCAAATCTTAAGATGTATTCATATTCTATAAATTGTGTTGTTGATTTTTTTAATAGAGTTCACAGTTGGCAACAATTGCTTCAACAAAACAACATTTCCCCAGCGGTGTCAGTAATTACACAGAGTCCGATGTTGCCAAGATGTTTACATGACAGGAGTCACGAGGGAATGTATTACTGGCGACAAACAATGACTATAATTTGTCTATATATTAATTACCAAATGCCCTGCAGTCCTGAAATAGGAAATATGAGCTGTCGCACGCTGGTCTCTTAATCAGCAATACATTGAGTCGCCATCTGCACTGTGTGCTATCGATCTTCCCTCGAGTCTAAATCCCTCATTAGCCTTTTGGCCTCTCATTCGGTGGAGGGTAGCTGTGGCCCAAACTGGCCCGGTTTCCTCCAGGCCGATCAGTCCACCACCACTCCCTTTATCTGGAATCCTTATTCAAATGGCTCCCGGTGGCTGACACGGTCATATATCTACTTCACGGTAATGAATTGTTCATGGAGGCAGTGGCTGGGCTTTAATGCCAGCCCCTATTTATCATCACGGAAAAAAAAGCAGAACTTCCTCTCTCACCTCCTTCTTCTTTCCTTCTCAACGCCGTGTTGCCGCCATCGCAGACAATGGTCGCAATCTTAAAGGTAACAAACAGCCCTCTGCACCCCGAGCTGTTTGATTTCTATGGGTTTCTTCCATGTCTACTGCTTGTTGCATGAGTTTTTCCACACGACTTAGGTCCATGTTGAATGCAGATGCCTTGCTGGATGACTGGACAGTGTGTTTGTAAGGAGTCTCCAAACACTGGCGCAACACTAAATGACTCAGTGTCATGACCTGCTGATCCCGAGCCACTCGCCCCGGGGCTTGGTTAAAGAAAAAACAAAGAAACTGAGGCCTGCACGCGCATGCATGAAGCAACACATTACATCCCTCTGCTGCTTTTGTTCATTGAAAAAACGCAATGAAGCTTTTACAAGATGATTCCTCCCACTGTCTGTAACCTCTCTTTATTCTGTGTAACCTCTTGTTCCTCGTTTCCTTGTCTTAAGTGAATGAAAAGAAACCCGACTGTTTTTCCATTTGAATTCTTTATGCTCACCCGTGTCCTTTTCTCATATTTATTTAAATTGCAATGGAACTGTAGCAGAGCTGATGCTGCATGCCTTTCACTCTATCTCACTTAACTTTTAGCTGTGTTAAAGTTTAAATAAGAAGTCCCAACCCTCTGACTGCTATTGTTGTTTAGCAATTCAAGAATTAGGGATGGGTATCTTTAGGATTTTATTAACACAAATATCAACTCTGATTCCCATGAGACTTCAAACCAGTGCTAACCAGTCCTGAGTTTAAACTGAAGTGTAGTTTAGTGCATTGACTGTACATAAATATGGACGACACGCCTCCATCTCCTCCCATTGTAAAAACAAGTGAAGCCAAAAAAATGCTTCAAAGGGCGCTGACATATCCTATAGGTGACATATATTTGGGAACCAAGGCATATGAAGAAGCAATCTGGCTTGTGGGGCTGCTGGACTGAAGCCACACCCCTTTTGCTAACTAACACACACATTACCAACCAATATAATGTTAAAGAGCACACCCGGTCTACAGCAGAATAGACACTAGTGTGGTTTTGAAGCAGACTTTCATAGTTATAAGAAAATAAATGACACTTTTTTGAAAGTGTTTTGCTCTCCATGTTCTTCTTTTTTCAACAGAGCTGTCAATCATGATGCCATGCCCCCTTTTTTTAACAAACAAACGTTAACTTATCTATCAAACTTACCTTGCAAAGAACAAACTGCTATGACAGAGAGAACAAGAGGGGGTGGGCCTTATGGCATATACTGCAGACAGCCACCAGAGGGAGCTCTAAAAGTTTTGGCTTCCCTTCAGAGGCTCTGTTGAGACATCCTTATTTTTGTACAGTCTTTGGCTGGCATATATTTAATTTGGCTACATTTTCAATACCTTTTTAGTCGTTTGCCGTGTCTGCCCTGAAGCCAAGAATGTAAACAGGAAGTCATGTATCTGGTGACCCCTTAATACTGTCACTTACACCATCATTAAGGCACAGATAGGATTTTTCCAGCAACACTTGGCTGCCTTTAAAAGACTACTAGTTGGATTCATTCTGATGGAGGCACCAATTGTCTGGGACCTTTTTAATATTGCATCAGTCAGTAACTGGAAGCATTGATGCACCAGTCCTCGATACCCATCCCTAATAACTATGCTGGTATGTAAGGTTACTCATGAAGCTGCCAAACTGCTCTATTTCCTGCTTTGATGTGATATTATAAGTGATGTTGTTTGCACCCATATCTGCTGAGCCTTCAATACCAACCACCCTCCCATCTCCCCACTTCCCCCTTTACCTCCTGTCTCTTCTCTCTCCCGGTTTGCCAGTGTCTCGCTCCTGGATGGCTGGGGGTATGGCTTCCGCTTTTCCCTTTATCAGTTGTTTTTTATTTCACGACTGCGACCGACTCCGTTCTGTGGCATGAATCGAAGCTGTGCATGCAATGTGCTCTCATCCTCAGCTGTCTGTTTCTCTGTCCTTGACTCTCAATCACTGTACTGTACTGTGTGAAAAAAAGGGGGAGAAAAAAAAAGAAGAAGAAGAAGAAGCAGAACCCGGGCTGAACCAGCAATTCTCTCTTTTTCACTTTCTATCACCCCTCATCGGGCCACGTGTCAGTGTGTGTCACAGTGCTGTCACATATTGTCACAGTGTTGAATGCTTTCACTGGAAGACGGGGAGATAATTTGTGAGAGAGTCCGTTTTTATCATCCTAGAGAACACTGAGTGGAGTGACTAGGGAACATTTTGTGAATTCAACACACTGGTCACGTCCATCACACTGAGATGAGTTGACTAAGTGTGGGAAGTTGCATTCTCTGATTGTGCATTGAATCATTCTTTTCTTTCACCAGTAGTGTTCTTCATTATCTTTTAATGAGCGACTTTGAAAGACCTGTTCACCCTAGACGGGTCAATCAGACGCTGTAGAGTATCTGTTGTATTCTTGGTGTTGTGTTGTGGTTGAACTCACTCCAAAAGTAAGGGGCCACTCCATGCTCACTACCCATGTCACAACAATCACAAACGATAAGCTCCCTGATGTCCTCAGATCACACCCAACCATAGACAGAACGCAGTCTGAGATGGTGCCAGCTTTCATCATCGATCTCCTCCTTGTGTCCCTTTCAGGGCCGCTCAGTCAGATCAAATCCAGCCTGCTGGGCTCCACCTCCGACTCCAACCTCAACAAGTACAGCACCATCAACAAAATCCCGCTCATCACGCTCAACTTCTCCGAGGCCAATAACGAGAAGAAGTGCCCCTCCCCTCCGTCTTCAGAGAAAACCATCATCGCACCGAAAGTCAAAGACCGCACGCACAATGTGACAGACAAGGTCACACAGGTAAGACTTTTACCCAGAGAACACTTCATAATCACTGAAAACACTTGAAAGAATCATATCTGATGATTCAGAAGTAATGCTTCTAAGTGCTTATTCTGACTCTTTGTTTGGAGCTGTAATCCCAGATATTACTTTGGGCTGTCTGTCCAATGCCAAGCTCCAGGATGTTTGATTGCTCCTGAGAGAGGAGGAAATAAAACTTTCAATTATTCCTCTAAATGAGTCTTTAAATGAGCCATATAAAAGAAATTGGTTTTGGAATTAGTCTCTACGATTTTTATAATTATTCCAAGGACATCATCATTATTATTATTATAGCGCTGCATTTTTCACCCGTGGCTTCTTGTTAATTGACTGATCATCATGCTGCTTCGGTCGGGGTCTGTTCAGGTCGAGCACATTTTGGATTTGCTTTAATTATCCACGGTTAGCCTGTGTCCGGGTTGGGCCTGCTTGTGATTTTGTTTTTCAAAATAGTAATGAATACAAGTCAGGTTCTGGTTGGTTCATTATATCCAACATTTTTGACTCTCAGAGACCTGTAGTACACAAACATGCTCTGCTGTGACTGTGTCCAAAGGCATATTTAATTTTAATTTGCTATATTTCAAAAGAATCCTTCCTCTGCTGCTCCAGGAGCATTTCTTCTTTATGTGTTTTTCCCTCCAAGAGGGGAAGAGCATTTTATAATGTGAAGACTATAAGGCCTTTTATGTCAAATTAACTACAGAGGGTTTCTGGCTACACCTATCAGGGGACATATGCCCATAGATATCTGTCCCAATAAAGGTCAAGTTCCCAAAATAAAAGAGCAGGTCCTGACTGTACATTTTGTTATATTATTAAGAGAGACCCAACATTCATTTACCCAATGAGCAAGCACTTTGCTTAATTATGCATGAATATGGGTGTAAGGCAGTAAGGCTATGGCCTTGACTTCACATCATTGCTTGTTACTTGATGACATTTTGGAATCACTGCTTCTTATATGGTGTATGCGATCAATGGGCATCGCAATGCCTCTTAAGAAACTAATGGGTGATGTCACTGAGACTACATCCATGTTTTAGACATGTTGCAGCTGTTTGCAAGGTGGCAAGGCTGTGGCCTAGACTTCATAAGGTTTCCAGAATCACTGAAAGTTGTTGGAGTCTGCATTTCCAATATGGCAACCATTGTTTTTTGGCTTCATGACACCTCTTCAGAACCCATTCAGTGTCAATACTGAGACTGTGTCTTATGTTTATACAGTCTTTGTTGCAGCTGCATGTGAGGTGGCAAGGCTATGACCTCAACCTTGCTTCAAATGTTTTCTTGATTCGCTAAATGTTAGTGTAGTCAGCATTTCGGATATTGCAACCACCATTTTTGGGCTTCATGACGCTTCCTTTGAACCCTTTGAGTGACATTACTGAGACTATGAAGCAGTCTTTGTTGCAGCTGTTTGCAAGTGGTAAGGCTATGGATAATGCCTTTTTAGGAACCAATGGGCGACTACAGTGAGACTACATCCATGTTTTAAACAATCTGTAGTCTGGGTATTTTGGCCTGAGACTTGATCTAGATCCAAAAGAGAACAGAGGTTGTCTTGTCAGGTTTGTGATAATCAATAATTCATCCCACCAAGCATGTTTTGACTGAGCCTGTGCAGACCGTATTAGGGTCACATTGGAATCCAATACTAATGTTCATCATTATATCATTTACTATCATCATAAATAACCCCTTCACAAATTGAAAGCCGATGAAGTCAGAAGATTGCTTCCCTTCCCCCTCCCTCCCTCCCTCCCTCCCTCCCTCCCTCCCTCCCTCCCTCCCTCCCTCCCTCTCTCCCTCCCTCCACCACCTGTCCTCTGTGTGCCTCTGGGTGATTAATTGAAACCATAGGGGCCTGATACGTAAAACAGCCGAGGTGTCTATCACATGTGGCGGACAATCACGGATACTCTTACCGCTGCCAGACAGCGTCTTCAGCCTGGGACGTATTTCTAGAGTTACTGACACGGTTAGAGGGCGTTCTCACCTTCCCCGCCACGCCTGAGAGGCATCACAGAGAAGACCAGAACTGTAAATTAATGTATTCCCAGAGGTGGAGCGAAGCTGCCCAGAAACCACCGATAAGGTCTCGCTTTTGCATTATGCTGAATTAATGGTGTAACAGATAAGAGGGCGAGGAAATTGACCCCCTGTTCACGCTCAAAGGCAACTTCAACCTCAGAGCAGAGCGGACCACGATGACCTCTGGTTCTACTATTCAGGAGGGCAGCCTTGTTGATGTGGATCCAGTGGACCTGAAAACCAGCTGTTGTGTAACCTCTGTTGTGTTGGTTTGTTGTCTGTGCTCAGGAGTAAGTGTGTAAAATGGCACATTACTTCAAAGATACGACCGTGTAACTGTCTCGTCTTGGCTTTGATTCCGGCTGAGGATGTTATTCACTTCTCCCTCTCCCTCTCTCTCCCTCGCAGACCCTCTCAGCCCCACAGCTGCCTGAGCGCCCGCACTATATTACACTAAAACAGGGGAAGTCCTGTGTTGTGAGAGAGATCCTCACCTGCAATGAGATGATTTTATCCTAAATCATATCACATAATCGCGATGCAGGGAAGAGGGAGGGAGAAATTACTTCATGTGAAAGAATTCTGAGTATGTATGTTTCCCAGCTACGTTAAATACTTGATTCTGATTGGTTTAGACTCTAAAACAAAGGTAACTCATTCTCAAGATCAAAAGCAATACCAGCGACAACCTGATCAGAAACGTTATATCAAATAAATCCACACGTTTCACCTCTGCCTGTTGACACTGTGGCAAAAACCATCAACTTGACAGAGAATTAACATACATAGAATATTTAGTTGTGCCTCTCAGGGACAACAGTGGTTTATGTTTTTCTGAGTTGGTGGATTAAACAGGAAAATGCTCAGTTAAGTGTTGCTTCTCTGTGAACCGCAGCAACACTCCAAAGCTCCACTGGGGTTTGGACGGTTAATGTGCTGTCACAATGTTATCTCCTGCTGCCTCGTGTTCACAATTACACCACGGCCTATAAATTAGCTGTCAAGGGCACGTTTCCCCGGCTACACTGGAAGCTACACCAGTTTGCGTTTAACCCTACTCCTCCTCCTCCTCTCGAGCTCTTTCCACAACAGAGCAGATTGTCATTTCTATGTTTTGTTTACTCCAAGCTGTTCAGCGTTAATGTTATCATAGGCACAGAACGGGGAAAAAATAAGCCTCAGGGAGGATCCTACAGTTTCCCTATCTTCCACAGTTTAAATCTGCAAACAGTTCTCCAGGCACCTGACTGTGTGGAACACAAAGCGGCAGCAGATGTCTTGAAACCGACTCAGGACTCCTGTGAGTCAACGTGAAGCTGCGATCGAGGCGTCTGAGCAGACTCGCTCTCCTGGCCTTGGCCGCCTCACAGGCAGGCGAGGCAGATGGAGCGTTCAGCGAGGAAGCTGGTCCGCTAATGAAGAAGGCTCATATTCTGTGTCTTACATTCTGAAGATGTCATTGCATTTATCTAATTTTAAACGTATGGGTTCACTGAAGTGGAACATGCAATCAAATCAACGCTGCACGCCTCATTTTTAATGATAACAGCCACGTGACCAACGACAGGAACATGAAACAACGCTCCACTCTTATGAATAATACCCTGCAAGTACGCTGCAGAGTGAACCAGAGAAGAAGAGAAAGCTAATGCTCATTTGCATACCGTTTGAAGCCGAGCCAAACACACAACCCGCCTTCCATTATCCCACAGGAGAGAGTTCATTTGCGCCCAGTGCACATAGCTACAGTAGGTAGGTTAAATAATTAAGATGGGATCTTTTATTTAGAAACAGATTGGCTGGAACGCGTTAATCCTGCGCTGTTATTGTGCCAACCAAACAGCTCCTCCCAGGCTTCCCAGCAGGCCGAGGGGGTGATGTATCCATGCATGCTGAGCGCTGCTGGCAAAGTGCAAGGTTACCATCTTGTTTGCAACATCAAAACATCAAATTCATCATAGCGGGGAAGTGAGTTTGCAGAGATAGCATGAGGTGTATTTTTTTAATCCCAAAAGCGCTCTCTGGTGAACAATACAGAAAGTTGAATTTTAAGGCGATCAACCCGCGCTTATATCCCTTCAACAGCTTCCAATACTGGCTCTGAGAGTCTCCGGGTCTTAGGGATTCTACTGTGGATCTGGTATTTCAAAGATATTTCAGGACTACTGAAGACCATTTTATCATATGAAGTTTGGTCGTCCATGTATCTGTGAAACGCTCTTCATTAGAGATAGTTGGCACCCAGTATCTCCTCACAGTGGCATCCAAAAGACCCAGCTTGTACTCCTTTGTCCTCACATCCCTACCTGTGTTCCTCTCTAACAGGAATCAATATTGAAGCACAGAACACTAAGCACAAATATTTGAAAGTCAGCAGCAATTACTGGCCGACTCATGACCGTAATGAAAACAAGCGTTCGAAACATCCGCTTTTAATGAAGTGGCAGCCTGATGAATAATAGAACACGCTCCCCTTTGTCCGTCCTTTGGTTCCTGATCGATTCCAAAGGTTATCCCGTATCAGAGGGTAAAAGCTTTTGACCCTCGCCGCCGCACAGAAGGGCAGGAGGTTCTTCTAACCAATTCAGTTATTAACACTTCAGCGTTTTCTCCTGCGATACATCATCCTCTGTCTGCCCGGGCAGAGATAGCATCAAACAACGCCAAAGTAGAGTCATTTCTTGTCTTTTCTCAGTCTTTTCTAGTCTGCCCTTGAATCTAATGCACTTTATATGTCTTTATCCTTTTGCATTCGCACCTTCCTACTCCAATAATCAGCAGGGAAAGCCATAGCCTGCCTATTGAAGTGTTAGACACTCAGATGAATAGATGGATCCTCTCCCTGCACCTATAATTACCTGCAAGTCATCGAGACTCTTATCCCAAATGGTCCGTGACGCTGCTGTAATATTGATGTTAAAGCCTATCAGGGTATATATATATATATAGTAACTGTAATAACAGAGATAATGATGGAGACGTCCCGGCTGGCTGGAGCAGATTTCACCTCCGTCCTTTATGCAAAACACAGTCAGGATTTTATGCAAGCGGTTGTTTTAGGAGTTGAAGAGGATTCTTGCAGAGTTTTATGTTAAGCTATGCACCACCTTCTTCTCTTCGATTAAACCAATGCTCCAAAGTAGCTCACTTCTGTGTAGATTATACAAAAAATACAATTATGCATCATCAAAATGTTTAATTATTCACCCACAAGCAGTATTTTTGCACCCTTCACTAAACAGATGAATGATTTATTGGAGGGAGTGGGAGCTAAAAGCCTTGATTCTAATCATGCTGCAGTTTCTCTAAGTAAAGACATACTGTTGATCTGGGTTAGTTTTGTAGAGTATATATGTACAGCATGTACAGTCTTGATGATGACGTTCAGCTCCTACAGTCAGATTACTTAATGAAGCACAGAAATGAAATGCTTATCCACTTCTACTGTACCAAATTACATTTCACTGAGAATTTATGGACCTTTTTATTTAGAGAATGCATGTCATCAAATTTGAAAAAGCGGAGCCTGAGATTATAAACACACCACTGAAATGACTGTAAGGTATTGTTTTTTAGTTATTAGGGCATCTGTCTCAGTTTAAAATGCTACCATTTGTCAGTAGCATACTCTCACACTCCGAGATTTCTCTGATTGTGAGACACTCTTTCTGTCAGGTGTAAGCTCACATTCTGACATTACTCTCCATGACTCCATATCTCAGTTCAGTGACAGCTATTTGTCTCTGCCGCCGAGTTATGATGCTTAAAATCTAACCTACTTCTGAACAGTCATATTTGGGTCAATACAGTAGGATATCATCTGCATAACGGCTAATTTGGGGATGTGAAATGTTACTCTGAATTTCTCTGATGTTACTGCTTTGTTGAATTGCTGCTGCAAGAGGGAAAGGCAGATTGGAAAATGAGAACTTGTAAGAGGAACATGGTGTCTGGTTTCTCTCCTAAGAGTTGTTATCGTGACCAAGGATGATGGGAAAAGTGAAGATTTAATCTAATAGATAAATTACCGCCTAAAACCGCACTTGAGAAGAGAATTGAAAAATGAAACAAACCTTGCCAAATAAGTGATCAGTCTCCTTATGATGACTTAAATTAGCTTAATGTGAAGTCAATGAAGTGAAGACAGACATTTAAACACCATTAAAGTATACTTTCTGTCTTTTATGAGAAGAGCAGATGGCAAACACCAGCAAAATGAAGGTTCTGCTTTGATGAAAAGCATTTTGGATTAAAGTGATAATATGCTCTCCCTCTCTTTAGGTCCTTTCTCTGGGTGCAGACGTGCTGCCCGAGTACAAGCTCCAAACCCCCCGCATGGACAAGTGGACCATCCTTCACTACAGCCCCTTCAAAGCGGTGTGGGACTGGCTGATCCTGCTGCTCGTCATCTACACGGCCATTTTCACGCCTTACTCGGCTGCCTTCCTCCTCAACGACATCGAGGAGCAGAGGAGGCGGGAGTGCGGCTACTCCTGCTCGCCGCTCAACGTGGTGGATCTCATCGTGGACATTATGTTCATCGTGGACATCCTCATAAACTTTAGAACCACCTACGTCAACATCAACGAGGAGGTGGTCAGCCACCCGGCCAAGATCGCCATCCATTACTTCAAAGGCTGGTTCCTCATAGACATGGTGGCCGCCATCCCGTTTGACCTGCTCATCTTTGGCTCAGGATCAGATGAGGTGAGTTTCCAGTAGTGTATTGGCAGCGGCAGTGTTCTGTCAAGTTGTGCTACTCTGTCGAATAAATGCAGCAGTCAGTTCGCGCTATACATTCCTGCCTTTTGACTTCAAAGAGAGGGTAATGGTTCCAGATTATATCACACAATACTTTGCAGTGGCTTATGCAGGTTTCTCTAAGTTCATGCAGAGTAAAAACTGACTTTCAGAAGTTTGTATCTTGGCATTTTGGTCTTTCTAAAGGCCAAATTGCTCAGGATTTAAAATACCCAAGTGTTGGTGATTTAATTTCCCCAGTTTCATCTTGTAAACCCTGCTGGATTATATTTTACCTCGTTCTCTTCACTTCAATTTACTTGAAATAGCTAAGAGTAAAACTCAGAGTCCACTCAACCTCACAATGGTCGTGCTTCACATCCGAAAACCAATCCTGACAATCTTGAAGCGAAACAGTCGCTGCTTTAATCTTCATATTGTGACATTTAGATTGTGATTGATGATTATAACTGTGGAGCTCCAGGGACAATTTGGCCAGACTCGTTAAAAAGCAGATGACCCTCAGCAGTTTCCCCAGTAACCCATTGTTTCAGATGGAGACACAAGGGGAGGACTGGCAGGATCTGATGGTCCTGAGGGAGGGTTTTCAGCAGAGAGAGGGGTTTTAATTGATCCTCAATTCGTCTCAAGATTATTTGAACTGTTTTCAGAGTGTCAGTATCCAAACCCTCTGATTCGCAGTAGAAACTGCAGAATAATTAGAAGTTTCTCTGGTTATTTTTCTAACAGCATGGCACTTGTTCTTGTTCCGTGACACGCGGCTCCACGGCTCCACGGCTCCACGGCTCCAGCCGTCATATTTCTGTGTAGTTCCTCCAACACTTAGACTGCTAAACCAATCTGACGCCGGCTGTCACATCTGCTTCCCTCCGCTCTCTTTTCATCAGAGCCAGACTGGAAGGCCCCCGGCAACCCAAATGAGTTGAAAAGGTCTCAGCCTCCCAAACCACTCTGCCTGTGAGAAACTACTTTGTTCATGTATGTGTGAGCGAGATGACTGAGTAACTTAAGTAATGCTAGGAGAGAGCAGGGACAACAAAGGATATAAATCTAAGCACAGGCCCCCACTGCAGGGCTTTACCCGGTATACTCCTGTAATGAATCCATTTATTCTTGAAGAAAAATCTTAAGCAGAACATAAGCTTCTTCAAAAATGTATTTAAGCCTTTAGAAACTCAAATCTACAACAGCCGAAAGAGCTTGCCTCACAACGTATAAGGTATAAGCTTTGATACGAATTCAATTGATTGATTAAACATGGCTGCCTTGCAATCAAGACCAGGAAGTCCATTTCTTTAGCCTCTTTGCATGGATACATCTATGTGTATTGTTACACTGAAGGTGGCTATATTAAACGGGTCTGCTGCCACCTGCTGGGCTGTGGTGGTAATGTGTTTGGGGTGCATTTTGCCCCACACCCCAAAAAGCTCATGTTTCTTGTATTTGAAGGAGTGGATTTGCATGTACAAGAGTCAATGGAGGCCAATCGAGAGTGATTGGTCATGTGTTTTGGGACCATGTGCCCCAGTCCCAAAACACATGACCAATCAGTTAAATGTGGACAAGTAGAACATTTTAATCTCCTAATTTTAACACAATATACATTTAAATACCTAACTCAGTCATAATGTCACTGGCCAGGTTCACACAGTCTTGAGAGCTGGCCAAGGTTTCAAGCTAGTTGCGAATGTTTACTTTCACTCAGACATAATAGACGTTTAACGTGACCGCCAACTTTGTTTTTCTAGATGTTGTTTACATCCTGTAGACTTTATAAGATCAAATGCCGCACAGTCAGAACACACACACACACACGCGTAGGAAGCCGCCCAGATTGTCTCGTGTGTCGAGGTCGAGGCCCTGATGTCGGCCTGTTTGGTTTGCAGAGTCATTATTTACCATTACATTTGGGCTCCTATGAGGGACTCCATGGCTGCGGGCTGGCAGTGACTGGCAGGCGGAGAAAGCGGAGCAGACAGCTGAGCGACAACACGGCACAATGTATGTCCTCGTCATACAGCTCGACGACTGGTGCACTGACAGAATGTGTGTTCTCGTTACAGCTTGTTGTCCAAAGCACGTGGTGACAGGACGGGAACAACAAAAAGTCATATTTTTAGCTTCTTCCAATCATGAGTGGTAGGCAGCTTTAAAAAAAACCAACACATCCAGGTACAGTTTTAGCTCTCGCCTTTGAGATGTGTTATTTTAGCTCTTTGTGCGGCGACAGGGGACTATATTTAGACTTCAACTCGTGCACCTTTGTTGCCTGGAAACCATCACTGATAATATGTGAGATTTTTTTTTTTTTTTTTGCACTGATTTCATTAAAACATGGCAGCTTGGAATCTCACGTAATTCTCAGTCTGTGTGGGGTGGCAGATCCTGCAGACTGGTACATGTAAAGAAATGATGTGGTGCTGAATTTACCTACAGGAATCATCAAGCTACTTCATTTCCATAGTTTTCATATCAACATCCTGTCAGGAGTGGATCAAATTGTTCACCTGTCGTCTCTATACTCACAAATACGTACTGTTAAGGTTATTGCAAATTATAGAGCCTGGAAATTTGCTTAAAACCAGAATTCAAATGATACTTTCCTGGACAGGGTTGAGCCCAACAAAGCTTGTTGAAGTAAGGCAAGACTCCTCAGCCTAAATGTATGAATGCATAAATGATTTACTTCATTACAAAAATATATGTTCACATTGAGGATTATCTCTTATTTGAATGTGAGACCTTTTTTAGTGCTCTTAAATATGAAGTTAGCTTTTTGAGCTTGATTTAATTTCACACTCAAATGCATTGTTAATGTTTCTTTTACGGCTTGTAACCAGCTTGAACCTGCATCTCTCCCGTGAAATGCTGCATTGTTTTTTACACTCGGTTAACAGACTGTACAGAAACGCACTTCGACTTCTATTATCCTGCAAAAAACCTGCAGCAGCGGCTGTGCTAAACAAAGAAGAAAGAGGAGGCAGATTTGTTGTAACAAGCGGCCCCCTCAGTCTCACTTTTGCCCTGCTGTGCTGCACACAGTCAGAACAGACAGAGATGTCTTTTAAATTCTCTGTGCTCGGACAACAATGCAGTTGTGCGCAGGGTGTTTGTTTTGTTTTTAGATTAAGTGAATAAGCAGAATATTTTCGGCGTGTTCCGTGACCTGTGCATCCTCAGTAAACGGAGGATGCAAGGGCTGGTGATGTGATTGAAGCTGCAGGTGTAATATTTTTGTATTAACAAAGGATTTTATGAGTGTGTGTGTGAGAGGTGTTACTTGGAGTGACAACTCTGTCACGGTATTACCCGTCTGTGTTAGGCACTTGTTACTGACAACGTTGATTTGATCATTTACAACATGTCCTAATTGTCTCTTGAGCAGGGTTAAGAATTCAGCCGAAAAACATCACAAATTCAGTTCACAATAATCACTCTATCCCATTTACCCAGAAGCAGACACAGAAAGGAGAATAAAGCATTTAGGGGCTAAAAGGCACATATATATCCCTCTGTAGGTCTTCAGCTTCAAACCTCAGCTTCTTGTTTTACTGCTGAGCACTTTAAGCAATATTTGAACGCATGGCATCGAGGTCTCTCTTCAAAAGGTTGAATCAGAATCACAGTTGACTCTTGGTGTTTTTTAAAGTGGCCGAGCTAGCCTAGAAAGCAGCCGCGGCAGATGGCCAGAGGGATATTCAGCGGATATGTTTTATACAGCTGGTTCCTAATGGGAGCTTTAGCCCTCGCATCCTCAGCCTCAAACGCCTCCGACTTACTGTAAGTCCAGATTTTAATCAACATCACACTGTGTGGGCCACATCATCCAGCAGGTGCTGTGTCATCTCACAGAGCCAAGGTAGTGCCCGCTCAAAGGCTTCATTCACAGGATAATTTAGGGCTCATCTGTTCCTGCATATGATTCATTCACTGTTCACTCAGTTGTCAGCGAAGGCGCCGGCTGCCCGGATGCTCAGCGGTGAATGATGGCGGTGATTTAGGGGTGAGATCGGGAGGACGGAGGCTCTTTAATTGACCCATCAGACGCAGCCTCGGCACTCTCCCTCACCATGATGGAGACGCTCTGTCCCCCTCATGAATCATCCCCACTGCAGAACGAGTAAAATCCACCTTCCTCCATCTTGAATAATCCCAGCCTCTCACCTGTACATGAAGCCGAAATCAGCAAGATGTGAGGAAGCCCAATTACTGCAGGAGGCTGCAGGTAATTATTTCCCAGGGGACATTAGGGTAATTGTCAGCTGTGAAAGGGAGTGGTAGGACCTATTAGAGGTCTCTAAGTCTCACTTATTGTGTTTACAGATTGCACAACACTAATAGATCAGGACTCATGTCATGGCTGTATGCTTTCCCCTTCTCATCAACTCCCCTCACTTAGTCTGTGCGTTAATTTTACCAGACGAGAACAGAGACGGGAGGATTAAAGTGTATTAAGCAGAACAGAAGGCAGTGTGTGCACATTGTCATGGATGCACGTGAGTTTCCTCGTGTCTGCGTCTAAATGTGTGTCGATGCTGTTAGTGCCCACCGGCTGGTTTTGAGACTATAACACAGGTTCCAAGCTGCTGATATATATCTGTTGAAGTTATTTTGCCCCTGGTGGATGACTTTTATTCAAAAGCGCTTCACCGATCGCTCTCCTTAATACGCATATTTTCTTTTTCCATCTAAAATCCAGTTCTGTCATACCGACTTTCATGATCTGCAGCGCCTAAAGCAGCAGCACATAAGTCAGAGAAGCTGTGCTGACACTGAGGGATGCTGCTGAGACCTTGAAACATCTGTTTACACCAGCAGGAATGATCCACTGTCTAGTCTGTGAGTCTCGTATGTGTGGGATGTGTGAATAAGATTAAGCTTTCTTAAGCTACATATGTTTCAGAATCTCTAATCCTGAAGCCGGTCGTTTCTCGTGACCCTGACCTCAACCTTTGATGCCGACAGGAGATAAACAACTTGTTCATTTTGATTGCTGGGGAACTGTTGTTGGTTTGTTGTTTTTATCAGTGTGTAGTGATATACTGTCTTGGTGGACATGCATCCGTACATTTATTTACTCCTTTAAGTAAATCTCTACCTATTTCATTATTTTGCGATGATGCTGTTTCCTCTGTTTTAACAGGTTAACTTCAGATGTTTTCTTGAAAACTCTTATTTTTAAAAGCAGGTTTTCCCATTTTAACAGATTAATTATTGCATGATCTCAAGAACTCCCTAGCTAGTCTAAAGGTAACAAAACACTCAGAACACAGTTAATTAAAACACTTGACTACAGAGTCTGCGCTACAGCTTAGACACAACATGGCCAGCATTTTTGACCCACAATAATACAAATATAAACATTTTGTATTCAGTGAAATAATAGCACACATAAGTAGTAGAAATAAGGAGTTAAAACTAAAAATGTGTGGTTTCATAGCAGCTTAAGGCCTCCGTAGAAATCCGATCAGAGATATAACAAAGTTAAAACACACCAAGAAGTGGTTTGGATGTGAAAACACTGTCTGAATAGAAATTAAATTAGTCAATAAATACACAAAAAAACAGTGCCAAAATTTAAACACTGTTGCCACCACCTACTGACACAGGCCCAGCTGCTATACAGACCAAAGCTGGACACAATCCCGAGTGAAATAGCTTGAAATATCAAAAAATCTGGGTGTTTCATGGAGCAGGAACATTTCCAAAATGTACAGAAGGGATCCATACACCCCCTGATGGTCTGCAGTTGGCTGGAGTTCCCTGTGTTTACCAGCCAATGGAAGGAAAGGAGGAGAACGGGGAGACACACAAAGCCTGGAGGGCTACACATAATAAATTAGCACATATTTACTTCTCTGCATTCAAGCACAAACTAAACCCTGTGTGTGTTTCTCACCCTCACAGACCACCACTCTGATTGGCCTGCTGAAGACAGCCCGCCTGTTACGGCTGGTGCGAGTGGCCCGTAAGCTGGACCGCTACTCAGAGTACGGTGCTGCCGTCCTCATGCTGCTCATGTGCATCTTTGCCCTCATCGCTCATTGGCTGGCGTGCATCTGGTACGCCATTGGCAACGTGGAGAAGCCTTATCTGGAGCATAAGATCGGCTGGCTGGACAACCTGGGGGTGTCGATAGGTGACTGTCTTACTTTTCAGAAGCAGTGATAAAAGTAATACTTTTGTTCCCTTTTTAAGACACTTTCTTTATTTTTGTTTGTGTTACAGGGAAAAAATACAACTACAGTGACCCCAGCTCCGGCCCGTCAATCAAAGATAAGTACGTCACAGCGCTCTACTTCACCTTCAGCAGTCTGACGAGCGTGGGCTTTGGGAACGTCTCCCCCAACACCAACTCTGAGAAGATATTTTCCATCTGCGTCATGCTCATTGGATGTGAGTGGCAGCTGAGTCACAGTACATACAGATCTTAATGCAGTTATTTAAACCATCTGAAATCAGGGCCAATCTGAAAAGAAACTCAAACAGTGTTTTAAGTAGCTATTGAACCACCACATTTTAAAAGTATAATAGGTGTTAAATATTTAAATGTCCTCTGTAATTGCAAAGACAAAAAAGGCCTGAATGTCAAATGTTCTCTAATTATCTCTTAATTGAACACACTTGTGATTTAATGTGTTCCCAGTGTTCATAATGTCACATACTTTTCCTTTGAGACATAGAGAAAGTAGTGTGGAATCAGCAGCCACAGTGTGTTGGGAATAAATAAGGAGGACAAGTAGGATCAGTGTCCGAGAAGCACAGCTCAACCGTCCCCTGTATGGCTTCTCTCCCAGCTCTAATGTACGCCAGCATCTTCGGGAACGTGTCCGCCATCATCCAGCGGTTGTATTCAGGTACGGCCCGGTATCACCTCCAGATGCTCCGGGTCAAAGAGTTCATCCGCTTCCACCAGATCCCGAACCCGCTGAGGCAGAGGCTGGAGGAGTACTTCCAGCACGCGTGGTCGTACACCAACGGCATCGACATGAACATGGTACGAGAGCGACCCTGCGAGCCAGTGTGGCTTTTGTTTAGCTAGTTTATTTCAATGCTAACTTTGAGTCTGTTGTCGTTTCTTCAGTTTCTTCTCTTTTTCCGGTATCATTTGTGTGAGTTTGATGTCTTTGAATACCCTGTCCATGAAAACTGCTCTTACCACTCTGTGAGGCAATAGCGCAACATTTACTGTGCAATGTTCAGTCATAGCTACAAGTGATGGAAAGCCACAATTGCTGCTTAGTCATTCAGTAACTCTGGCTTTCCCTGTCCTGATACTGTTCATGGTACTTATATAAGTTTGTCTTTTCCATGTCTGCCTCATGTCAAATGGAATGACCCCACCACTCTGGTAAGAGCAGGAGGTACATGTATAAACAAAACTAATGTTGATATGAATGTTTCCCAGTTGTAGATCTGCATTTAGAGAATATTCAAGAACATTTTTACTATCCAGTTGTTTGATCCTTGTGCATGTTGTTGGAGGAGATGTTCCCTTACTGTCCTACCTGTCACACTGCTTCCTCTACATACATGATCCCCACTCTGTAAACCGTTGCTGTGATCCTAAATCAGACATGGACTAACCAGTGTTGTAGGACTCGAGTCCAAAACTTGGACTGTATTCCAACTTGACTCGTGACTTCACTTGGAATCAAGCACTGAGGTGACTGGGACTTGTACCCTGAGGACTTGAGACATAAGTAGGATTCACTTAATGGTGACTTTGAGACTTAACTAGGACTCATACTTAACCGGGACTCGTTTCAGACTTAACTTGGACTTGATTTGGATTCTTCTTTGGTGACTAGGACTTAAGCATTGAGGACTCAAACCTTGACTCATTCTCAGGTAACAGAGACTTGACTCGGACTTGGCTTGAACACTGAGGATTTGAGAGTCAACTAGGAATCATGGGGGCTTGCCTCAGACTTGACTTGGATTCTTCACGGTGACAGGGACTTGAACCCTGAGGACTTGAGACCTGACTCACTCAGACTTGTACTTTAGTAATGGAGACCCGACTTACACTTCACTGGGACTTGACTAGGATTCTTCTTTGGTGACTGGAACTTGAACCCTGAGGACTTGTACTTAAGTAACGGGGGCTCCTCTTAGACATCACTAGAACTTGGTGACTTGGACTTGAACCCTGCAGACTTCCGACTGAAGTTGGACTCAGGTAACAGGGACTTGTTCCAGATTTGACCCCTATCTTTCTTAGCTGACTCAGACTTGGACTTGAACTCTGAGGACTTGACACTCGACTCAGACCTGAAGTTTTGATGACTCGACTACAACAGTGGAATCCACCATGTCTACCTGTGCATGTCAGTCCCTGCAGAAAGCACACCCAGCAACATCAACGTCTCTCACCGGAGACCTAAATTATGTTACCCGTAGACCTGCACGTGACCCGCCTTGAGGTCCCCCCCATTTTTTATATTTTGCATGAAATCTGCGTATTCAAACACAACCGCTATTCATCTGGTACCAGAGCCAGAGTGAATCACGCCTGCAAGAGTGGGCACAGCCTCGCCGGTGTGCTGCCAGGTTTCCCTCCCACTATGGGAGGCTTGGCTGCACGCTCCGCGGTGGCACCTGCGCTTGCCAAATGTTGTTCAGTCTTTCCTTTTCAAATCTACTGATCAGTTTCCGTCCCATGCAACAACAACAACAAAAAAGCCAGTTGAAGAGAGGAAATAAAACAGACAAGACTTTTTTATTGTGCTGGTGTCATTAGCACATTGTATTTCATGTGTAATGACAAAGAGTAGAGCTGTGTTGTGTTGCTCCAGCTGTCCCTTATGTGTCCCTGTCCTTGCCCCTTAGTGTTTGTTATGATGTTGAAATTGTTTATGTTGTCCTTGGATCATTAGTGGTGTCGTCAGTGGTCTTTCTGTCTTTGTCTTTTAAGGGTAAGTGTTTTTAAAAGCCTTTTTTATGCATCAGAAAATCCTCATAGATACTTGTAATGTTAAAATGACCTTTTAAATACTTGTCATTGTATTTTCTAACAGTCTCCCAGGCTAACATGGATGGGTAGGAATGCTTAGCTGATGACGGTTTGATCCAGTTTCAACATTTATAATATTCATTTCTGTTTTTTCTGTCTGCAGAGATAACTGTTGAGAAACTGAGGAGTATGTAAAGATTTTGTCTTGTAGTTTGAGATCGCAGGAGACAAGGCAGTGAAAGTTTTTTAAATTAGACATGTCAAACTATTATAAAAAAGAGGCATACTAAATTAGGAAGTTGTGTTTTTGTCGTCTATCTGCAGCTTCCAAGTCTCTAAATGTGCTGTCTTGTCTTCCTCTAAAGCTGCTCAAAGGCTCAAAGGAGCCATAAAGTGCAGCTCTGTGCAGAAAGACCGGATTGTAGGTTATTTGTACTGCAGGGTAAAAAAGGTTTTGAGAAGAAGGAAAGAACACAAGTGGCAATTGTACCAAAACTCTCTGGAAATTCGACCTGCAGCACCACCCCAAAATCGAAATCCAACACTCCAGCAGCCTCTGCCATGAAAACTGTGACTTTAGAACGAGACATCACGACTCATCACCGTCACGTCTGCTCTGACCCGTGTTTCACTCCCAGGTCCTGAAGGGTTTCCCAGAGTGCCTGCAGGCAGATATCTGCCTCCACCTCAACAAGAACCTCCTCCAGGGCTGCAAGGCGTTTCGCGGGGCCACTAAGGGCTGCCTCCGGGCGCTGGCCATGAGGTTCAAGACCACCCACGCCCCACCTGGAGACACCCTGGTCCACGGCGGAGACGTGCTGACCGCGCTCTACTTTGTCTCACGTGGATCCATCGAGATCCTGAAAGATGACGTGGTGGTGGCCATATTGGGTGGGTCTTCTTTACACTCGGGAGGTTTACTGTGATTTAATCCTTTGTGCTGGACTGTTTTTAATGTTTTCACATGTTTTTTTACTGATACATAATGTTAATTGATTTCAATATGGATGACGTGCCTACATTTCCTCCCAGTTTTTCAGGGGGTAATAGACTTCTCTCTTTTTGCTGAGCGTCAGACGAGGGGATTCAAACAGCTCTCAAGTCAGTCCAGTAAATACAAAGCTAGAGACGGTTAGCTAATTGATCACCTACTAATAAGCATGATACATTAAGCTAGTATATAAAAATGCAAAAACTGTAAGAGAAAAAAACAAGTTATGGTTTAGCAAGTTGGGAATGGGTGTAAATATTTCTCCCTTTCTTAATGCATTATCTGCACCTTGGTTCAGGTCTATTAAGGATGACAGTTTTTCTTACCCAGCTAAGGCACTTTTCCTGGTCTGTCTCCAGCAGTGATTTTGTCTGTTTGTTCCATTAAAGCATCCTCAATTAAACATGAATCATATGTAGCTAACTGAGTAGAGTAGCTCTGTTTTATGCCTCAGGTTAGTGCCCCCCCTCTGGCTCTGACATAAGTTGAGCTTCTGTAAGCGTGGCACTCTAAATGCCTTCTGCTGCACACACACGCACAGTTAAAAGGCATGCAGTAGTCTGTGCGGTTGTAGGAAATCAGATCTGAGGATGCCGAACACCACACATGAGCCAACTTAGTGACATTGATTCTCTTCTCCTGTTCACAGAACGTCTAAACATTTCTTAATTAGCGCTGTAAATTCTTCAAACATCGCCTCAACGTCCCGTCATTCAGCCCGGTTAGCTCCGCCTGAACTCGGCTCCATTAGCGCAGACGCAGGTGGGCCGACTAAATGAAGATGGCTCCGTTGCGCCGTTGATACAGCCGGGCTGGCAGCTGAGATCCCCAGCGGCTACGTCGTAATAACTTACTTCAAAGAACGCCACCGCCGCCTCACTGTCGTGTCTCAGATGAACGGCTGAGGGCTGGAGAAGAGTGGGGGTGGACGCACGGTGGGACGAGGGGGAACAGAGGATCTGTGTTTGAGGAGGAAAAAATGGGAGCATGATTGCTTTCAAATAGAGATGGATGACAGGAGAGGCAGGGAGGGATGGAGAGCTGAGCGAGGGGGTGGGGAGGAGGGAGAAGACAAGAGGAAGACGAGGAGAATAGAAATCATCACCTCTCCTGTCCTCTCCTTATTCCAGGTACATCCTGCTCAGCCTTATATGCATTCCTTCCTCTTTTAATGACTGTTTTCAAGCAGCCAATGAGGTGTGGACACATGGATGTAGAAGACAGAGGTTAAACTCAACTCTGCACTTTCTCAGAAGAAGAAAACTGCTGCATTTTCACACTAACATACATGTAAACGACGACATGGAGTCATATGTTACAACACGCATCCTTCTGCTCACATTATGATTCTTTTTGCATTTTAAAAGGTTGATTTTGAATATTCGTATCTTCTATGGAAGCCCAAAGTGGTCAATTTTAAACAACTATAAATAGATTGACTCAGAAAGCAAAGCACAAGCCTCTGAATGACTTTCACTCGTGTCTGAGTAACATTCAGGAGTATCTTCTCTGACTCAAGTTTGTTCACAAACATCACTGGCTTAAAGCTCCTGTGATGAGCATATTAAATAATTTGGGGCTTCATAACCTCGCCTCTGTTATCCTCCTCTGCAGCAGCAGCAGTGAGGTAAACCCTGAGGCCGCTCCATGAAGGTCATGACAAACCAAACAGAGGCAGCACTGAATGTTTGGCCCGTGTGACTTCCATACTGACTCTGTCATCCTGTAAAACCAGTTTTATGGGACCGTGATGCCCTTTAGCCTTTTTAACATCCGCACGCTCTCTGCCAGGTGGCGTGCGTCTTTATAGGTCACCACATCCTGCATTACACTCTGTTCGACACCGTGTTCTCCTGCCTGCTGAATTAAAGCAGAAACGTTGTGGATGTGACTTGAGGCGGCAGAAATAGCCGAGCAGGAAAGTCCTCAATTAGCTGAAAGGAGTGTGATCGCCTGTCTTCTTTATTCTCCGTTAGGTAAGAACGACATCTTTGGCGAGTTGATCCACCTCTTCTCCAAGCCGGGGAAATCCTGCGCCGACGTGCGTGCGCTGAGCTACTGCGACCTCCACACCATCACCAGGGAGGAGATTCTGGAGGTGCTGGACATGTACCCCGAATTCGCCGACCACTTCCTAACGAACCTGGAGCTGACCTTTGACCTCCGGGATGAAAACCCCAAGGTAAGAGAAGGCTGGATGGACCGCAGTCTTTAACATGGAATCAATCACGGCTCCTTTAACTCAAATTAAAGAGTCCCTTCTTGTCCATATCTCTGCCTCGCCATTTCAATCAGTGAACGCCTTTATTCTGTTAATTCTCCTTAGCGCCTCATTTTATTCATGGTCATGGGAATGAAAGCACGAAGGCTGATTTTGACTGTTCTCCTTTAATCTCCCGTTAGCTAGAAGACAAGAGTGAGAGATAGAGAGTATTAGCAGAGCTCTCAGGGTGGGGTGGATGGAGGGATCCACGTAGGCTGTGTAAGTCTGATGAATGGAGCGCAGTGGGAAGATTTGTAAGGCCTCAAGCTTTCTATGAATGAGACTGAGCATTAGTCTGTTGTTTTATTTATCTCAGAACAGAGCGGGGAGTGCACTTTGTGTCAGCTTTGTGTTATTTGTGCTGACAAGATAGAGATGCAGGAGGAGATTCTTGGAGGATTACTTACTTAGGGAGCTGAGTGAAAGAGGCAAACAGCGTGTTATCAGTGGACGAATGAGGAGAGATAAATGAGCATCATTGGAAAATGACTTCCTCTTTTTGGAGAGGGAGTACAATTTGACGTCTGACAGGATTTTTCATAACACCGGTGCAGAAAGACATGAACACACAATATTCTGAAGAGAATCAAAGTCAGTGTAAGACATACACATGGGCTCAGTGACGCCACCCATTTGTTTTTATAGAGGCGTTTTGAAGCCTAAAGATGGGTGTCGCCATATTGGGAATGCGTCCAGCACACTTTAAATCAAGACAGGTTGTGTTCAGAACTGCCCCCTACTGTGTTGGAGTGTGGTCTACAATTATAACCCCTTATTAATAATATTCCAGCACTAAAATTTACCGGTTTGAGGAAAAAAGGAAGACTTGTGTTTTTATTTTTATCCCCTTTAATTCTCATCCTTCTCGTTTACAGAACAACAAGCAGTCCACTGATTCCAACATGGACGACATGGAGTGTCCCAGACGTCTGTCTTACAGAAGGAAATCCTCCTCAGGTCAGTGCCGTTATCCATCCAGTGATTTATATAATCAGAAAATACTGCCTGTGTGTGTGTGTGTGTCATCTTTGTTTATTCAGGTGATAACATCTCAGTCCCTCTGCGGCACCGGCAGAGAGTTAGACCTCAGGGGCAAAGCTCCACCCGTTGTCTGTGCACAGGTGATGTCACCTCAGCTGGAGTAGTTATTGACACAGACATGTGAACCATCTGTCACGTTAAATACACTAAAACTCAAATTATCATCCCGGGTCTTTATTTACTTTAACCTATGACCTCAACCTGGATTCACTCAAGTCAGATTGGCCTCCAATTGAGGCAGGCTTTTATTACATTTGGAACAAAACCTTTTCTCTTGAACATGATCAGCCATATATAAATTTAACTCTTATTGGATCCTGCTCTGAGAGGCAGGAGGTCTACGTCAACCTGCTGCACTGAGAGAGAGAGATGAAAGTCCTCCCCGTCCCTCCTGTCACTCACTGATGCATATACTTCAATACTAAACTACAATGCTCCAGTGCATTTAACACAAACTCTAAGCAGAGTGTAAAAATGTCACTCTAACTGTACCAGTGTTTGTGAATGAGGCGTTTCTTGCAGTGAGGCTCATTTGCATAGAAAGGGACCAAATGAATGCATAATGTATGCAAACAACACAGACGCACAGAGACGCCGTGGTGCATTTAACCCTTTGTGCATGCTTTGTGAGTTAGATGATGTTTTTTGGCTCGTTTGCAGAGATTAAGCAGGTGCAAAAGCAGCAAAATTCTGAAGGGAATCAGGCCCTCAGACTCTTTAGATGTAGTGTGTTAGCTCCTCTAAACAAAAACCACAAACTTTTAAACTTGGATCAGATTCCTCAAGTGTCAGATCATCTGGTTGGGATCTGAAAGAGGTTTCAGGGTTGTTAATTGTCATAATAAATCTAATAAATCTTGCATGATGATTTAAAAAGTACAAGAGAATAAGTCACGTGAGATTTGAGCCCATGAGGATGTGATTTGGACAGTACTGATGCAGTAAGCTCTTTTATTAACGTGTATTGAAGTGATTCTTCTTTGATAAAGACTCAAACAGTCATGAAATCATTCCCTCAGCTTCCTTTATGAACAACAGTCTCCTCAGATCACATTATAGATAAACACAGCAGCCCTCACACTGCAGCAGCCTTGACATGACAGCGTTCAGCGTGTCGGAGCGACTCGCACCGCGGGAACAGTTGTAATTTCACTTCTAACAGCCCGGAGACTTGGGACTCGCAGACGCAGCCTCAGCACAGCAGCACTCAGCAGTTTGGCCTCAGTTCAGGCAAATCTAATTGCTCACCATGGTTACAAGGCTGTCTGAATACAGTGTACACCGTCTCCTAATATAACGCAGGAAAGGACAGTTCGTTTCACAGTCCAGCAGCTGGCGTATCCTGCCTCCGTGCATCAGGTGTGAAGTTATAGACGGGAGCATTACTCACTCACTGTTGATCGTGCTCGATGTGTAAACACACATTTAGAGGCCGAGTTACACAACATGATCATTTCAAAGCAGCTTACGATATTAAAGGCTCACTGTTCACTCCTTTTAACATTGTTTGTCCTCATTTGAACCCCGGAGCAAAACACTGAGCACCTGTTGTCAGAGATAATGAGTCATCCGCGGCGTCCCCCCAGAGGGAGCCGAAGCAGAGGAGTCAGTGTTCTCCCGAGCACATCTCCTCATTACCGTTTCTCCCTGTAGGCGCCCACAACAAGGAGCCAGCAGCCGCCTACTGCGACGCCGCATCGGGGAGGCCGCTCTACGCCTCCTCAGCGGCCGAGGACAGGAGAGAATCCGCCGCCGAGGAGGGAGAGGACGAGGATGAGGAGGAGGAGGAGGAGGGCAGGGAGGAGGAGGAGGAGCAGAGGCCCCTGTGCTCTGGTGTGCTGGGATACCCGGTGGTGAGGGACCACACCCTGGGGCTCGGGCTGAGCGGCGCCGCAGAAGCACAGGCGGGAGACAACTCACAGAATCAGGCGTATAAAGGTGAGGACTGTGCTGTGGAGCATCTTCAACAGAGCAACAATGTCTAGTTAGAGTCTCATCATGTCTCACCTGTATGCTGTCATTTATTCACATCCATCAGTAAAGTTTTAAACTCAAGATGAGCTCCAATCACACTCACTCACACCTACATGGTCTAAACTAGTGTGCATCACGCCTGGAACTTTGGCGCCACCTAGTGGTCAGTGTGGATATTGCATTACATTAAGGCTGTCTCAGAGTTTGAGGCTGAGGCTCAGTTTAATGAGCCAAGTTAGAAAGATGTATTAACACTTCACCAAGAGTAAATGTTTAATGTTAGCCGTTCAAGTAGGGCTGGATGAAATTATACAATGACAAATAGTGACAGGCAGTGGGTTCCTCCTAACGCACGAGGTGCTAGTGAGCTCAACTGCTGTATTGAATTGCTGGCATGAAAGCAACAACAGATGGTACGATGAAGAGCTTCACAGTTGCACAGAAACTGCACATTGCAGACTTTTACCCCTCTTACACTTTAGCATTTTTATAGAATCACAATTACCGTAATGGCAAGAATATAAGAACACATGGATTATAAATCAACAGGCACATTTTCAGAAAAAGACACATTTTGTTTTTTATAAAGAAAACAATTGTGATTAGAAATAATGATAAAACAAGTGCAGTAAATAAAAGGTGGAAGGACGTTTAACTGACTTATATTCTAGTTATTACAGTAATCTCTGAATTTCAATAGATAATCGCGATTAATCACATTTTTAATCAGGTTTAAACTCCATTGTTATTTTGTTTTATTTTGTGCATCCGTCTCTGTCCATGCAGCTCTTGTCATTCCCGTGTCTTCTGCGGTATGAAGGGATTTATTTTGGGCTCAGGAAAAAAGAAGCATTCCTGTTTAACATTAAGAGATAGTTTTGTCCCAATACAAACACACACAAACACACACACACACGCACACATATAACTGAGAGCCATTGGAGAGCCAAATGTAATGACATCTGTGTGAAACGAGTCACTGTCTTCTTGTTGAGGCGGACGTGAAATTTTCTGCAAATCTGCGCCCTCGTCCTCTTGAGTTTTCCTCCACGATGCTTCTAATTGGCTCAGGGATTTTTTGGTAGCTTTTCCAAATTAACTTCTGAGCCCCAGAGGAGGAATGTCACACCTATTAAAAATCCAAACAAGGATTATGTGTCATTATGGTGAAACCTCAAACCCACTCAGTAATAAAAACGTAAGAGGATTATATCCCGCCAACCGGCCCTGGGGTCACCCCCCTTTTGATCGTAGGTCAGAACCAAGTAATGCACTTACAGGAAGGATCTGATAGAATCCTGTTTGTGTGCGTTCAGTCACTTTTTAGATGTACAGGATATCTCTTTAATTGTTTCTGCAGCTCATGTGAAAGCTCAGCTCAACACTGCGACACGTTTCCTCAGACGAAACAAGCGAGTTCTGGATCCTCCTGTGGATCTCCGAGCTGTTTAGACAGTGAGAGCTGCAGGCTTCACTGAGCAGCTTCAACACAAAGGAAAGAAATCCTCGCTCTCACCGTCTGCCTGCTGCTACATGTTGACCTCGCACAACCTCCCGAGCAGTTCTGACAGCTTAAAGCCTGTAAAATCACTGCAAACACTGCAACACAACACCAGCAACACTGCAGGACTCCTTTTGTTTCAGCCGCCAAGTGTGATTCTCCTCTGACACGGGGAGACTGTGTCGTGTCAGCGTGTTGATTTGAAAGTAATATCCCATAATTCAGCTGCGGCCTTAAGAGGATTTCTGCCAGAGCGGAGAGCAGAGTGGTGTTGATTTCTATAAACAGCCGAGTGATGACAACACACAGAAAGTGTCGGTTTAATCTCCATACACGGGGAGAAGTGAGGAGGGGAATCTAAACTCTCAGGGTCAGATGTGTTGTGATGTCAGGAGTCATGAGGCTCTAAGCTGATCAGAGCTCGGTAAAGCTGAAGGATGAGACGACACAGCAAAGGAGATGCTCCTCCAGAGGCTCACTCTGAATGACACACATCATTTACCCTGCTCTGTGTGTGTGTGTGTGTGTGTGTGTTTACGTCTCTCTGTTCCCTCCAGAGCTCCGCGCAGAGGAGTGGGTGCATCAGCGTCCAGACGAGGCCGCGGAGGAGTCGGCGCAGTGTCAGGAGACGCCTGCCGGAGAGGAGGACAGCGACACGGACCTCACGTACGGGGAGGTGGAGCAACGGCTGGACCTGCTGCAGCAGCATCTCAACAGGTGGAGGGAACACTGTGTCTTTAAACGCAGCACACATTCCTTAAAGTCCAGGGACACAGCCCAGGTGAAACACTCAGCACAAGGGTGATTTTTCCTCCTGACCGTGAGCGTGCAGAAGCTGATGATTTGTGGCCTCATTTATTTAATCCCCTCTCAGGCTTGAGCTCAGATCTCATCATATCATTGTTTCAAAGGATGTTATGAGAATCAGGTGGCTTTTCAATGTGGGAAACACACCTTTTAAAGGGAAACTCCAGCACACATCTGTGCAGTTTGATCAGGTCTGTGGGAGTAAGAAAGAATACAGAGTGCTGGAGAGGGCTGTTAAAGAAATACATTAAGTGATGTCAGTGTTTTGATTTAATACAAGTAAGACATCTTGAAGTCCTTATTGATTTAGTCATTTTACAGAGGTCAGCCTTTCACTAAATCTCCCTGTCAACAATCCACAGGTCTAATAGAACATATATAGGATGCAGGTGACATCAGGTGACATCTCTCTCTCCTCTGCTTTAGTCTCAGTCTGCAGCTGTGAATGTGGAGAGTTAGTGGTGTAGTGGCTGTGACAGAGGGCTGAGCAGAGACACACAGCAGGAAGGTAGAAGAAGCTCAGCACCAGTTGCAAAAGATACAAATCCAACACCTCGTGATCCCTTATATGACTTAAGACACAGAGTTTGTGTTTGGCCCTGGTGTCTTTATTTCTATCTTCATATCTGTACTCAGTCACCCTTCAAACCTCCACAGTTCACTCTATAATTAACTCAACAAAAAAAAACAACTTGCACAGACATTGAAAGCCAGACACCTGCTGTAGCTGTGTGAACACACTGTGTGAGCAGCACGTGTGATTCTCGGCTGGTGCACCGATACAGATGAGGAGGAGTCAGACAGGCAGCGGTGGCGGCTAGGTATTTATAGCACTCAGCCACGAGATGCAGACACATCGCAAAGACTCTTCATTGTCATCGTGAGAGGTGAGGGTGGTGTATTTCAGGGGGTGAGGGTGGTGGAGTTTTTTGTGCAGGTCAACGTTCTTCCATGTGGACAGTGTGTGAACGAGACTGCAGGTATGGCCGCTCTGTTTGGTCCCTCTGTCCCAAACATGTGTGAGAAGAGGGTTTGTTTTACTCTGATGTCAGGCTCACAGGTCCAGCCTGCCTCACTTCAGATTAGGGGTAATCTTGCCCCTTGAACACTGAACATAATATCTTATATGTGTCTGTTTTTGTGGGTGAATTTGAAGTCTGATTTTATTTTCTTTGTCTATTTACATCATAAACAGGCATTTTATTTCTCATTATGCATGATGATACACAGTTATATCTACCCTTTTAATACCACAGACCCTGGTATGCTGAGTCCTTCCTTGTTTTCACAGTTAAATTCAAACAAACAGATCATTTTAATTAGACCACAGCACATATATAACCAAATACTGCCATCTAGTGGCCAATTTGGGAATTACACCAAATCTGGATTACATGTTTTACTTGATTGGAACTGTTTTTTAAATATTTTAAAATAATTGTATCCCTGTAGTTATTTCCACTGAAGTCTTTTGAAATGTCATTCATTTGTATATTCCCGATGCTGCCCTTGTGTGATTTAGTGACCTTCTTTCATTTTCCTCACCTTGTAAAACACATTGTAACCTGTTATTTTTTTTAAATGCCCTATAATTAAAGTTATTATTGTTTTCATGATTATTTAAAGCAGGGTGAAAGATGACATCTGTCTTAGAGCTGAGGATGAGATGATTGATTCCTGTGGTGAGATGAGGTCACAGCAGAACCAAGACAAACAGACATTAAAACACACTCACTCCTCTAATGTGACATCATCAGGCCTTTATTTGCCTTTATTTGACAAGTGTTGGAGCACCATCAACCAATCAGGAGTTGCTCTGTCTCCTTTTTCTGTTCTGAACTCGTGTTTTCTTCTCCTCCATCAGACTGGAGTCCCAGATGACGTCAGACATCCAAGCCATCCTGCAGCTCCTCCAGAGGCAGACCACATCCGGCCCCCCCGCATACAGCACCGTCACCTCCAGCCCTGAGTACCAGAGGCCGGCCATCAGGTGCCAGCCTGTGTCCGCCATCCAGCCAGAGCTCAGCCTGGCTCCTCCTCCTCCTCCTCCTCCACCTCGGCCACAGGTACTCTTCCGTGGAGCTGGATCACAGTGTTGACACAAAGCTCTGTGTAGAGTTAATCATTGCCAGTAAATACCTGCTCTGTGCTGCAGCAATACGATTAAATAACACTTGCTCTGGAACAGTTTTAGTGCTCACTCCATCTGTCCTGTCCCCCCTCAGAGTCCTGTCCTGGAAAAGGCCTCAAACAAACCCAAAGAAACCTCCCCGGTCCTCCTCCACACAGAGACTCTAGCGGACGGTAACTTTGCAGGACTGCTGGAGAGCGACACGGACGCAGAGCAGAGACACGCGCTTAACGGCGTGGACTCTGTAGAGCCGCACAACCACCACCACCACCAACAGGCGCAGAGGCTCCCTTCGAGCCGGCAAGCGTCTCTACCCGACGTCCCCAGCAGCTCAGGAATGTTGGGTCTCCACAGGCCAGTTTCTGACCCGGGGCTTCCAGGAAAGTAGTCTTTGCCCGATGCTCTTCTCTCCAAGCTTGACTCAGGGTCTAAGAAAGAGACTGAATATGCAAAGGAAAACAAACTGTAGACTTTCTTCCATTCCTTTTGGGAAAACAAACCCTCCCCCACCCTTCCAGCGCTCTGATTCTAATGTATAAAGTCCATTTATACAGAGGTATTTATACACTATATTATTATTACCACATGTAAAGTCACCATCTACCTACGGTGTACATACTTCAATAGAACACTGCCAGCAACACGAGGCACCTGATGTGCTTTTTCTACTGCAGATATGCATGTTTCTGTTCCTCACGGTTCCTTTTCTGTTCTGCCGCATGTTCCCTCTCACACACGCACACACACACACACACACAGATGCACTGCAGCTCACCACGGGATCAGGTGTGTTTTCAGCATGCTCACAGATGACTGTAGCTCACAAGTGTGGTTTTCTACAGCTCCTCCTGTTTGGTGGGGGGAAAAAAAACCTACTTGAAAATCTGTCAGGCATTTCTGTAATGCTGTTTTGCTGCACGATGATCTGTGTTTCAACATCGACAGCTGAAATGAACCCGCTCCAAATCTGTAGAAAACGCCAACATCCCATATAGCACAAGAAGCTGTTATCCCTCTTTGAGAGCAATAATAAGGAACCAGTTGAAATCACTCTGCAGATCATTTCCTACAGCCTACCTGCAGAAAGAGGAAGCCTCTTCTACAGCGTCTGGTGATTGTTTTGCTTTGTTCAAATCCACTTGCTCAAAAAGAAAGCTTTCAGTTGTGGGTTTAGTAGATTTGAAATGTAGAAGTTCCACATTGAAGCACCTGCATCGTATCAGCAGAAGAGTAGAAATGGGGCGAGATCTGCAAGTGGTTGAAACTTTTGAAGGACTTTCATGCAGAGGCAGTTTGGGGGGTTTCTAGAATCTCTTCAGACTAAAACGACTTCATCAAAATCTTAACTTCTTAGATGAAGTGCTGGAGCACCCCCTCTTTCTTCTGTCAGATTGATTTGATATAACAGGAGTGATCAGGTTTTCCCTGGTGTCACACACACAGTTGTAAATAGCTTGACGTCCCCAAACTGCCTCAACGCCGTCCTTTAAAAGCTGCTGAACAGGAAGTGACTCTGAATCTCCTCAGCTGGACAGATTTTGGACCATCTCTACAGATAGTTTTGGTTGCATGCTTTAGGTCTTCCATTATCTTCTTAAAAAGTACATACAAATGTTTCTCTTTCAAAGCGTTATCCGTGAAGTGACAAAAAAAGACATGTTGGGCCAAGGACACGGCTCCGCCTCTGATAGCCTTAGCTTTCTAAGCCTGCTCTAGCCTTTACAAACAGCATCTGTTGCCCGATGCAACAGACACCCGCTCCTCCACTGTCACACATGTAAATGTACTGAACTGTTTGTAGGCTGAACTGCATGTTGACAAATGAATTAGTCATTTTAGTTTTCTAACCACTCCAACTCGAGCTCACGTATTGCATGGAGACTGCACTCGATGAAATGATACCAGGTCTCAATGAACCGTTTGGAAGGTACGGCACATTACTCATAACAGAGATGTAACGGTTAGACCTATTTTTCTAAGAAGTATTTAATTTTTTTCTGTTATTTTTCTATGTAACTTATTGTTTTGAACCCCTCTGACGTTAGTAAGGCTGCCGGGCGGACGACGACGTGAAGATGAACGCAACGCAACGCATAGCCTTTCAATGTAGCAAGCAAGACGTCAGACAGGCGACGCCGTCAGCCGCGTGCTGCGTTTCCTGTACGCTGTTCAAAGAGTTTGTCTTGATTTAATATTGCACATAATCATAGTAACACTGACTTCTCCCTCCCTCCGAACTCTGAGCTCATTTAGTGTGTTGAGACAGACTTCAGTTTCCAGATGTTTCCAGCAGAGAGCAGGGGGGTCTTTTCTTTGATAAGCTTCCTTTCCTCGAGCACACGTGTAGAACAAAAGTTGCTAACTCGAGTCGTCCACTGAACTTTGATGGAATTGCAAAGTTTTGCACAGAGATTAGAAAAAGAAAAAGAAAAAAAAAAGTTGCTGTACTGGATCTAAATGTCACTTTTTAAATCTAGTGCTGTTCACAATTGTTTTTATGCATTTTTTAAATGTTTGCCACTGTATTTTATACAATGCAACACTTAACAGCTAATTTGAATGTTTCTGTTCTGAACTTATATTTAAAGAAATGAACTATATTGTGTAAATAGACTTTGGGGGGGAAATGCGCAATTGTATAAATTAATAAACAATGCATACTGATCCAGTAGTGTCTCATTGGTAGTTTGATCCACTTTGCGATTGATACTATGTAGTCAAGTTAAAATGCTGACTTATTGGTAGCATTTTTTAAATTATGAAATTATAACTATGTTGCTATTTTATAAACTACACAGCTTTAAAGCCCCTGAGAAGTATGATTTCAAGCATGCAATGAAGCTCCATGTAAGGGACAATGTAAGGGTTGCATATCTTCACTGTCACTCCATGTTTAATCTTTTTTAAGTCCAACAAAAACCTTTGAGTGTAAAGAGAGTTTCCAAACAAAAGATTCATAATGACAGATATAAGTAAGTTGTTTTCTATTTGAACGTGAGAGCCTTCCATTGGAATACATGAAGTTGAATTCATGAAAACTCTCCATCATTTCTCTGTTTGCTTTTTGTTGCTTGAAGTTCAGTTCAGTGTTTGTGTTTTTGTCCTCTCTCCCTCCATCCAGCCTGTCATGTTTCTAGGGTGAAAAACCTCCCAGGTTATAGCCTTTGAGGTTTGACAGTTTATGAGGTGAAAAACCTCCAAGGCTATAGCCTTGGAGGTTTTTCACCTTCAAACCTACAAGGCTATAGCCTTTGAGGTTTTTCACCTTCAAACCTCCAAGGCTATAGCCTTGGAGGTTTTGAGTGTTTTTAGGATGAAAAACCTCCAAGGCTATAGCCTTGTAGGTTTTGAGTGTTTTTAGGATGAAAAACCTACAAGGCTATAGCCTTGTAGGTTTTGAGTGTTTTTAGGATGAAAAACCTACAAGGCTATAGCCTTGTAGGTTTGAAGGTGAAAAACCTCAAAGGCTATAGCCTTGTAGGTTTTGAGTGTTTTTAGGGTGAAAAACCTCCAAGGCTATAGCCTTGTAGGTTTTGAGTGTTTTTAGGATGAAAAACCTACAAGGCTATAGCCTTGTAGGTTTGAAGGTGAAAAACCTCCAAGGCTATAGCCTTGTAGGTTTTGAGTGTTTTTAGGGTGAAAAACCTCCAAGGCTATAGCCTTGGAGGTTTGAAGGTGAAAAACCTCAAAGGCTATAGCCTTGTAGGTTTGAAGGTGAAAAACCTCCAAGGCTATAGCCTTGTAGGTTTGAAGGTGAAAAACCTCCAAGGCTATAGCCTTGTAGGTTTTGAGTGTTTTTAGGATGAAAAACCTCAAAGGCTATAGCCTTGTAGGTTTGAAGGTGAAAAACCTCCAAGGCTATAGCCTTGGAGGTTTGAAGGTGAAAAACCTCAAAGGCTATAGCCTTGTAGGTTTGAAGGTGAAAAACCTCCAAGGCTATAGCCTTGTAGGTTTGAAGGTGAAAAACCTCCAAGGCTATAGCCTTGTAGGTTTTGAGTGTTTTTAGGATGAAAAACCTCCAAGGCTATAGCCTTGTAGGTTTGAAGGTGAAAAACCTCCAAGGCTATAGCCTTGTAGGTTTGAAGGTGAAAAAGCTCCAAGGCTATAGCCTTGTAGGTTTTGAGTGTTTTTAGGGTGAAAAACCTACAAGGCTATAGCCTTGTAGGTTTGAAGGTGAAAAACCTCAAAGGCTATAGCCTTGTAGGTTTTGAGTGTTTTTAGGATGAAAAACCTACAAGGCTATAGCCTTGTAGGTTTGAAGGTGAAAAACCTCCAAGGCTATAGCCTTGTAGGTTTTGAGTGTTTTTAGGGTGAAAAACCTCCAAGGCTATAGCCTTGGAGGTTTTGAGTGTTTTTAGGATGAAAAACCTCAAAGGCTATAGCCTTGGAGGTTTTGAGTGTTTTTAGGATGAAAAACCTCAAAGGCTATAGCCTTGTAGGTTTGAAGGTGAAAAACCTCCAAGGCTATAGCCTTGTAGGTTTGAAGGTGAAAAACCTCCAAGGCTATAGCCTTGGAGGTTTTGAGTGTTTTTAGGATGAAAAACCTCAAAGGCTATAGCCTTGTAGGTTTGAAGGTGAAAAACCTCCAAGGCTATAGCCTTGGAGGTTTTGAGTGTTTTTAGGATGAAAAACCTCCAAGGCTATAGCCTTGTAGGTTTGAAGGTGAAAAACCTCAAAGGCTATAGCCTTGTAGGTTTTGAGTGTTTTTAGGGTGAAAAACCTCCAAGGCTATAGCCTTGTAGGTTTTGAGTGTTTTTAGGATGAAAAACCTACAAGGCTATAGCCTTGTAGGTTTGAAGGTGAAAAACCTCCAAGGCTATATCCTTGTAGGTTTTGAGTGTTTTTAGGGTGAAAAACCTCCAAGGCTATAGCCTTGGAGGTTTGAAGGTGAAAAACCTCAAAGGCTATAGCCTTGTAGGTTTGAAGGTGAAAAACCTCCAAGGCTATAGCCTTGTAGGTTTGAAGGTGAAAAACCTCCAAGGCTATAGCCTTGTAGGTTTTGAGTGTTTTTAGGATGAAAAACCTCAAAGGCTATAGCCTTGTAGGTTTGAAGGTGAAAAACCTCCAAGGCTATAGCCTTGTAGGTTTTGAGTGTTTTTAGGGTGAAAAACCTCCAAGGCTATAGCCTTGTAGGTTTGAAGGTGAAAAAGCTCCAAGGCTATAGCCTTGTAGGTTCTGAGTGTTTTTAGGGTGAAAAACCTACAAGGCTATAGCCTTGTAGGTTTGAAGGTGAAAAACCTCAAAGGCTATAGCCTTGTAGGTTTTGAGTGTTTTTAGGATGAAAAACCTCAAAGGCTATAGCCTTGTAGGTTTGAAGGTGAAAAACCTCCAAGGCTATAGCCTTGGAGGTTTGAAGGTGAAAAACCTCAAAGGCTATAGCCTTGTAGGTTTGAAGGTGAAAAACCTCCAAGGCTATAGCCTTGTAGGTTTTGAGTGTTTTTAGGATGAAAAACCTCAAAGGCTATAGCCTTGTAGGTTTGAAGGTGAAAAACCTCCAAGGCTATAGCCTTGTAGGTTTTGAGTGTTTTTAGGGTGAAAAACCTCCAAGGCTATAGCCTTGTAGGTTTGAAGGTGAAAAACCTCCAAGGCTATAGCCTTGTAGGTTTGAAGGTGAAAAAGCTCCAAGGCTATAGCCTTGTAGGTTTTGAGTGTTTTTAGGGTGAAAAACCTCCAAGGCTATAGCCTTGTAGGTTTGAAGGTGAAAAACCTCCAAGGCTATAGCCTTGTAGGTTTTGAGTGTTTTTAGGGTGAAAAACCTACAAGGCTATAGCCTTGTAGGTTTGAAGGTGAAAAACCTCAAAGGCTATAGCCTTGTAGGTTTGAAGGTGAAAAACCTCCAAGGCTATAGCCTTGGAGGTTTTGAGTGTTTTTAGGATGAAAAACCTCAAAGGCTATAGCCTTGTAGGTTTGAAGGTGAAAAACCTCAAAGGCTATAGCCTTGTAGGTTTGAAGGTGAAAAACCTCAAAGGCTATAGCCTTGTAGGTTTTGAGTGTTTTTAGGGTGAAAAACCTCCAAGGCTATAGCCTTGTAGGTTGAAGGTGAAAAACCTCAAAGGCTATAGCCTTGTAGGTTTTGAGTGTTTTTAGGATGAAAAACCTCAAAGGCTATAGCCTTGTAGGTTTGAAGGTGAAAAACCTCAAAGGCTATAGCCTTGTAGGTTTTGAGTGTTTTTAGGGTGAAAAACCTACAAGGCTATAGCCTTGTAGGTTTGAAGGTGAAAAACCTCAAAGGCTATAGCCTTGTAGGTTTGAAGGTGAAAAACCTCCAAGGCTATAGCCTTGGAGGTTTTGAGTGTTTTTAGGATGAAAAACCTCAAAGGCTATAGCCTTGTAGGTTTGAAGGTGAAAAACCTCAAAGGCTATAGCCTTGTAGGTTTTGAGTGTTTTTAGGGTGAAAAACCTCCAAGGCTATAGCCTTGTAGGTTTGAAGGTGAAAAACCTCAAAGGCTATAGCCTTGTAGGTTTTGAGTGTTTTTAGGATGAAAAACCTCAAAGGCTATAGCCTTGTAGGTTTGAAGGTGAAAAACCTCAAAGGCTATAGCCTTGTAGGTTTTGAGTGTTTTTAGGGTGAAAAACCTCAAAGGCTATAGCCTTGTAGGTTTGAAGGTGAAAAACCTCCAAGGCTATAGCCTTGGAGGTTTTGAGTGTTTTTAGGATGAAAAACCTCAAAGGCTATAGCCTTGTAGGTTTTGAGTGTTTTTAGGATGAAAAACCTCAAAGGCTATAGCCTTGTAGGTTTGAAGGTGAAAAACCTCCAAGGCTATAGCCTTGTAGGTTTTGAGTGTTTTTAGGGTGAAAAACCTCAAAGGCTATAGCCTTGTAGGTTTGAAGGTGAAAAACCTCAAAGGCTATAGCCTTGTAGGTTTTGAGTGTTTTTAGGGTGAAAAACCTCAAAGGCTATAGCCTTGTAGGTTTGAAGGTGAAAAACCTCCAAGGCTATAGCCTTGTAGGTTTTGAGTGTTTTTAGGGTGAAAAACCTCAAAGGCTATAGCCTTGTAGGTTTGAAGGTGAAAAACCTCAAAGGCTATAGCCTTGTAGGTTTTGAGTGTTTTTAGGATGAAAAACCTCAAAGGCTATAGCCTTGTAGGTTTGAAGGTGAAAAACCTCAAAGGCTATAGCCTTGTAGGTTTTGAGTGTTTTTAGGGTGAAAAACCTCCAAGGCTATAGCCTTGTAGGTTTTGAGTGTTTTTAGGGTGAAAAACCTCCAAGGCTATAGCCTTGTAGGTTTTGAGTGTTTTTAGGGTGAAAAACCTCCAAGGCTATAGCCTTGTAGGTTTGAAGGTGAAAAACCTCCAAGGCTATAGCCTTGGAGGTTTTGAGTGTTTTTAGGATGAAAAACCTCAAAGGCTATAGCCTTGTAGGTTTTGAGTGTTTTTAGGATGAAAAACCTCAAAGGCTATAGCCTTGTAGGTTTGAAGGTGAAAAACCTCCAAGGCTATAGCCTTGTAGGTTTTGAGTGTTTTTAGGGTGAAAAACCTACAAGGCTATAGCCTTGTAGGTTTGAAGGTGAAAAACCTCAAAGGCTATAGCCTTGTAGGTTTTGAGTGTTTTTAGGATGAAAAACCTCCAAGGCTATGTTTTTAGGGTGAAAAACCTCCAAGGCTATAGCCTTGTAGGTTTTGAGTGTTTTTAGGGTGAAAAACCTCAAAGGCTATAGCCTTGGAGGTTTGAAGGTGAAAAACCTCAAAGGCTATAGCCTTGTAGGTTTTGAGTGTTTTTAGGGTGAAAAACCTACAAGGCTATAGCCTGTCAGCATTGGCAACGCCCACATCATGTTGTGCCAATGAAATGTTTCCAACACTTCTGCTGTAGTCTAATTGGCTCCAACCGCCCTGTCTGTCATAACCCCAGACAACCAATGACTCAGGCTGTCCAGCTTCTGCTCTGCCCACATGATGAGGTGCAGCACCAGTCTTTAATGAGCTGCTGATTAAAGGGAGGTAAGTGAGAGAGCACATGGACACACAGTCAGTCAACAGGTCAGTGATGAAGATGAAGGACTCTTGACTCATCTTGCTGCAGCTGCTTCCATGTGGGTGGTGCTGTGGTGGAGGTGAAGACAGGTTTCAGGGACATGGTTACCTTCAGTTATATTATGATGGAGTGTGTGTGTGTGTGTGTGTGTGTGTGTGTGTGTGTGTGTGTGTGTGTGTGTGTGTGTGTGTGTGTGTGTGTGTGTGTGTGTGTGTGTGTCTTCCTGAACAGGTGTTGTTGTTGTTGCAGCACTGATGAAGAAGGTGAACTGGATCTTCATGGATGGTGAGCCAAAGGAAGGAGTGTCTTGGACTGGATTGAAGAGCTTTGGCTCCCTGAATCAAGCCTCGAGTACACATAAACACACACATACACAGAGTGATGAATGAAGTATCTTGAGTGTAAGTTTTCAATCCAGCTGATTAAACTTTAAGTGTGTTTGTGTTCATTCAACACAGTGGGCTGCAGCCACTGAGCACATGGTGCTGGTTCTCTGGAGTCACCTGCAGCTCATCAGGTAATCAGAGGGGACTAAAGGAGGTGTTCTTCCTCAGCCTGGGAAGGGAAGTGTCAGCAGCAGGAGGAGGGTCACAAAGTGGTTTGTCTCACAGCCACCAGCCACTGGTAAGAAGTTCTGCATCCACACCAGGGTCACAGGAACCATCACAATGTGGGACTTTGGGATTGTGTGAAGGCTCACTGTTAACTCTTTCTTCACCCTGTTGTAGGAAACCAGATGTGCTAAGGCCTCTCTGTGAAGACCCTGAACTGGAATAATTTTGGCCCCTCTCCTCCTTTTTATAGTTTATAATTAAATGTCTTACATTTGGCTGATAGTCTGTCACAGACACACACACACACACACACACACACACACACACACACACACACACACACAGGACCTCTGTGTGTGTGTCTCTGTTTAAAAAGAAAATAAAGACAACTTCCAATATGGCTGCCTGTTAGTCAAATAAGCCATGCCCCTACTGCTATGTGTAACTCAGTAATGTTACTTAATGTAACCAAACAGTCAACTTGTTGTGTTGTTATTTTGAAATGTTGTAAAATAAAAGTGGCATGCTGGTTGCCGGGCTGCAGGGTGGCCTCACACCTGGTTTGAACTGTGGTGCTGGTGTGTGTGGAGTTTGCATGTTCTTCCTGTGCATGCATGGTTTCTCTGAATGACGTGCAGGTGCATGTTTGTGTGAATGCTTCATCCTGTACATACACACATATATCAGAAGGAAACATAATATAAGTTCACATTTTCTCCCCCCCCCCCTCCCTCTCTCTGCAAAGAATCCTCTAAAACCACATGTATTACACACTGGTGCACAATGTTGAGGTTACAGTCACAGGTGTGTTGGCACTGATAGGACTGGTCTGTGTTGATGTATCCTGCATGCTGGTTGGTTAATTGATTAATTGGTTTGTGTGAGTGATTGATTGATTGACTGACTGAGTGGTTGGTTAATTGACTGATTGGTTGACTGACTGATTGATTAATTGATTGAGTGGTTGGTTAATTGATTGACTTACATGCCTGTACAACCTGGTGTTTTGTGTCACCAGGTCTCTGAAAGATGAAGCACAACAACCTCTCTGTGGAGTGTTAAACTGAAGTCCTGAACCAGTGGCCCTGACCTGTGACAGCTCAGCTACAGTAAGTGATACTTTGCAGTCTTTGATGTTTGAACACTAATGTGGGATTGACTGAATGATGGACATACTCTAAGTGCTGTGGTGTCTGACCCTCCCATTATTCAGTACTTTGTGTTTATGTTCCAGGCTTCACTGCAGACCAAGGCTGCCTGCCATGAGGTGTATAGTCATTAGGGTTGGTGTGTAGTTCCAGAAGAATGCAGATGAGTGCAGGGTGAGTAGAAACAAGAAAGAAAGAGACACAACACAACACAACACTTGGTGTATTATCATTTGAGGTCCTGGTTGTTGGTAGATGTGTTGACTGATCCAGCTTCTGTGTTTGTGATCTCTCCTCCTGGTCTTTGATGTCCAGTCTCAGCATCTCCGGCATCAGCAGTTCCAAGATGGAGCTGCACAACATAAGAGGTAAGCATGTGGAATGAAGTATTTTGCATGTATGTACAAGTGCTGCTACCCTCCTACCTGATTTGTAACCTTGTGACTGTGCTCTTTATTTCAGGAGGAGGTCCATTCCAAGTCCTGTACACGCTGGTCCCCGCAGGAGAGTTCCAGCCCTGGCCTGGCAGACCCCTCCATAACTATTGATTCAACATGAAGAGTGTGTGAGCAGATGGACGACTTACCTTCCTCTTGAAGTGGTGTGACTGAGGAGGGATCTATGCCTCCTGGAAGTCTCCAGTCATGGTATGTAAAGAGTGTTTTTGTTTGTCTCTCACACACACACATCAGTGTCTCTGGTAGTAGTCTGTGGAAACCTGACGGTGACAACACAAGCAGACGTGAACCATATGGGTCAGTTGCTCGGGTGAAGTCCATCCAAACTGACTGGCTGGTGTGTCCATGTTAGCGTGGTGTGTCGACTTTGTCACAGGGACAGAGGTAGTTTATGTGCGGTGAGCCTATGGAGCTGTTAATGTTGTTGCAAGTGTGTCAGGGATCCACAAATGTCCACTGTGAGATGTACAGATGTGGACCCTGAACTGCAAGTCCCCTTTGAAGACTTTAGGTTTGCCTTTGCAAAGTGGTGTACAGACTTGGAGTTCCGAGTGCACGTTTGTGGCTCCCCTGACACAGTTGTAAATGGTTTTGGGATAAGAACAGCTCCATGTCGTGTGGGAGTAGTGTAGAGCCATGTGGGAATGACAAGATAGGAAGTGATTTGTACTCCACTTGTGTAGGACATTGTGCGACAGTAGGCACTTGTAGTTTGGGCACCTGGAACCCTTAGTGGTAATGGATGAAGGATAAGTGTTTGTAGTCCGTTGAGAGTCCCAAGTAAGTCCTAGTTTGAGCTCTTGACTTGAGGTGTGTGTCACAGTGTGTAGGACTTTGTATGTTGTTAGAGTCCTCCATGGAGTCATTGGTGTAGAGTGGTAATGGATTAAAGAGAAGTGTTTGTACTTATTTTGAGGCCAACCTTTTTCATGTCTGTCACAGCTGTTCCTCCAGGAATGTGGTTGGAATTTGTTGTTAGAGTCCTCCATGGGGACATTGGTGTAGAGTGACTTGTGTAGTGTGGTTTTTACTCTAAGTGTTTTTTTGTATTGTGGCAGACTGGGGGGGGGGTTGCCATTGGCTGGTTGGTGTCACATGGGGGGTGTGTGTGGTGGGGGTGTGGCTGCAGTGGACCAATGGGGTGTGGGGGTTGGCTGATTGCAATGCGGTTCACCTGTGTGAATGGTGTTTTTGGTGTACTTAGAGTGTCTCCGGGGTGAAGCGTCAGCGGAAGCGTCAGTGCAGCGTCAGGCAGTGTCAGCCTGTGCCGGCCTGCTCCCGGCCGCGCTTCCTCAGACCGCTTAGTGCGAAGACCCGTGGGCAAAGACTAAGCGAGGGCCAGGACAGCGAGGGCTGGGGATTAGCGAGGGTAGGGGTATGCGAGTCCACCTGCGCGAGTCAACCGAGCAGAGGCAAACGAGGAGAGGCACCACGGAAGACCCCTGGTCCCCCTGGCTGGTAGAAGGTAACACTCTGTACTCTGCACACTCCACTCAAATGTTTGTTCAACCATGCTGCAGGCCTCCACCAGCTAACATGCTAAGCTAACCATTTGCTCCATGTCTGTTGCAGTTCCCCACTCCCTTTGGCTCCATGCTGGTCCTCCTTCACCAACTACCTTGCTCAGGTAACACATCCATTGTTGAACCCATTTATTCATTCATTGCTACACTTGTTGCCTATTCACTGTGCACTCCACCTCCTCAGGCTTCAGGCAGTGGTAGGCCTTGGTGGAAGGTGGACTCTGGAGGAACATCCAACCTCATACCAACAATCCTTGCAACATGTTCCAAAACAAATCTGTATTACAACTAAACATTTCTTCTTCTCTGCTGCAATCCATAACTGCCTTGGTCTGCCAATGTCACACTCATGATTGATTCCCTGCTCAAAGGAACCTCCACTCCTCCATGCTATGCTAACTTGCTAAGGTAAGACATGTTCATTGTTCAACTCATGTCTTCCTTCATTGCTAAACTTGTTGCCATTCAGCTATTGACTGTGCCCTTCATCTCCACTTGCTTCAGGTGGTGGAAGGCCTCAGGAACACTCCAACCTCCATACCATCTGCACATACCAACAATCCTTCAAACATGCTTCATGTCCAACAACAAGTCTCTATTAAAGCAAAAGCTGTGTTGTTGTCTGTTGCAATCCTTTGTTACACTCCCCACGCCATTGGTCTGACAAAGGAACCTCCAGTCCTCCATGTTGTTGTTGTTCTTGTTGTTGTTCCTCCTTCACCACCAGCTACCTTGCTCAGGTGACACATTCATTGGAGAACTTGTCTTCATTCAGCCATTGACTGTGAACCTCATCTCCACTTGCTTCAGGATGTGGAAGGAACACCCAGCTGCTGGACTCCAGAGGAACATCCACCATCAACACCATGTATTAAAGCCAAACATGTCTTCTTGTCTGTTGCAGTCCTTCTCCTCATCA